>NC_090448.1:349996176-350352676 GCF_031143425.1 Pleurodeles waltl | reverse complement strand
AAGAGAAATTCTTATAGGGCCAGCTTCAGTATAACACGTCTATAGCTGTAGCACCATGATTCTACCCTACAAATTTGGGGCCCATGGTAACTAAGGATTTTACATTTCCTTTGGGAGTTGTGACTGTGTTGGGAGATGGAGAAGGATGGTGTTGAATGTTGTGTATGCTCAGAAATGACAGGGCTGTAGTTTTTGACAAGCTTGAAGGGAATATGACTTTACAGCTGACTGAAAACAAGGTCCTAGAACAACTGAACTCAGAGGTTTGGGCAAACACAAAAATGAGGCAGGATAATTAAAAGCACACCCTCCCCACAAAGTAACGCTTAAGGAAAATGCAGAACTACCTTATGTGCGTCAGTATAGACTGTCACCTCAGGCAGTGGAGGGAATAAAAGCTGTAATTGAGTCTATCTTACAAGAGGGTATCATTAAAAAGACCAATAGCCCCTGTAATAGTCCAATAATTCCATTGCCCAAGGGCAACACTGGGCAATATAGATTCATACAAGATTTACGTCAGAAAAACTACATCGTGGCTCCCTTAGCACCTGTTGTGCCTGACACCAATACTTTATTATCTTCTATACTTGCAGAAGCAGAGTACGTTTCAGTTAAGTCTTGCAAGTGTGTTTTTCAGTATTACGGTCCATCCAGAGAGTGGGTACCTCTTTGCCTTCACAGTAAATGATACCCAGTTAAATTTCACAAGACTGGCCCAAGGCTTCACAGAGAGTCTATGCACAGGCAGTAAAGAGAGACCTGGACAGCCTACACCCGAAGGGCAACAGTGTAATCTTGCAGTACCCTGGTGATGTCCTTGTAGCATCTCCATCACTTGAGGCTTGTGAAACAGACACTAGCTCTGCTGAACCACCTCCAGGAGAGAGGACACAAAGCTTCATTGTCAAAATTTCAGTGCTGCCAAAAAGAAGTGACTTACCTTGGTTATGTGTTATCCAAAGGTACGCGCTGCATATCACCTGACAGGATAAAAATGATTCAAAGCATGAATGGCAGAATGATGTCCTTCCTGGGGATGATGAACTACTGCCGCCAGTGGATCCCTGAGTACAGATCCTATGATGCATTCTTGAGGAAATTCATGCTACAAGATGCACCCAACAACATTGTATGGACTAATGAACTTCCAGAATGTTTCAAGAGACTGAAAGGGACATTGTGTACTGCACCAGCATTGGTGCTGCCTGATTACAAACTGCCCTTCCATCGCTATGTGTCAGAGCAAAATGGCAGTGCAAATGGTGTACTGACACAGCAGCATGGCTCTGGAAAAAGACTTTTGGTGTATTACTCTGTGACTTTGCCTTCTGCAGTGACTGGGCATCCAGCCTATTTGAGAGAAGTGGCGGCGGCCGCTGTGATGGTAAAGAGGGCGGCTCCCATTGTGATGGACTACCCTTATTTTGTTTATGTGCCACATTTGGTACAGTTGTTGTTGTCATCAGCTCAACACTGCATTTTTGGGAAGCCAGGCACACAGGTTATGAGGTCACGTTGTTGTCTAACACTAATATTACCATAAAAAAATGCCCCCTGTTAATTTGGCAACATTATTACCTGCCATATGTGATTGTGATGAGACCCCTGACCTTGATTGTGTTGAGGTTGTAGGAACATGCACCACACCCAGACCAGATTTACAACAGACCTCTAGAAAAAGCAGACTATGAGTGGTACACTGATGGTTACTCCAGTAGACTAACAGACACCGATTACAGAGCAGGGTATGCGATAACAACAGTAGACACCATAATTGAAAGTGCAGCTCTGCCCCCTGGCACATCTGCCCAGCAAGCTGAGCTGTATGCTGTAACAAGAGCATGCATCCTGGCCGATGGGAAAAGTGTTAACATTTATACTGACTCACGTTATGCCTTTGGAGTTGTCCACGATTTTGGCCAGCTGTGGCAGCATCGTGGTTTCATAACAGCAGCAGGGCGCCACATCCAAAATGGCCTTTTAGTAAAGAACTTGTTAAAAGCAATACTACTACCCAACAGCATAGCAGTCATAAAATGCGAGGCACATACAGGGGCTAACACCAAGATAACCAGAGGAAACACCAAGGCTGACACAGCAGCAAGAGAAAGCATGTTACAGCCAGTACAAATGGTGCCCCTAATGGCAAAAAGCATTCCAAAAATTCAGCTTATTCAGAGACAGTTGTTGCTAGCTGATGTAAAGGAAGCACAATGGTCTGCAGCACTAGCTGAGGAAAGAGTGTGGACTGATGCTGGGTGTTTGCAAAATGATGAGGGATTATGGGTCCACCAGGATGGGAGACCTGTGGCTCCACGTAGTATGTTCCATCCCCTTGCAAGGCTTGCTCATGGACCCACTCACATGGCACAAGGGGGGATGAATGAGCTAATTAGACAGGAGTGGTTTGCACCAGGGATAACAGCCTTCACTGCACAATTCTGCTCCCAATGTCTTGTCTGTGCCCAGCATACTAAAGGCCTGTCCCCTGCTACACATGATCACTTACCAGTACCACAGGGGCTGTTTACCAATGTCCAAATAGACTTTGCCTATATGCCCCCAGTGAATGGATTCAAATATTTGCTGGTGTGTGTGGATCAATTTTCAAAATGGGTGGAGGCGTTTCCCACAAGGAAGAATGATGCGGCAACTGTGGTGCGATGCTTGATGAAAGATATCATACCCCGATTTGGGGTCCCCCAAGGCATTAATAGCGACAGAGGGGGTGAATTTGTGGCTGCAGTGGTGCAAAAGATGTGTGAATGTTTGGGAATAGAGTGGAAACTGCATGCCCCTTACCACCCCCAAAGTTCAGGACAGGTGGAGAGGATGAACTCCACTATAAAAATAGATTAGCAAAAACAACTGATGCAACAGGCCTGAAATTGCCTGACGCTCTACCGTTAGTGCTGCATGCCATAAGGGCAACTCCATCTAAGACAACCCTTTTGTCCCCCCATGAGGTACTGATGGGGCGGCCTATGTCTGTGGGGTTGAGGTTGCCTCTACCAGCATCTCAAGCGGCACTGCTGTGGACAGATGAAAACATTTCTGACTATGCTATAAAATTGTCATCAGTATTGAGGCATCACCATCTCCAGGTGAAGGAAGCCTTGCCCCATCCGTCCTCAGAGCTCACATATCCTTTTAAAGCTGGAGACATATTCATGGTGAGAAAAATAAAAGATGTTTCTCTTAGTTCTAGGTGGACTGGACCACACTTTGTGCTCCCAGTGACGCGGACGGCGGTGAAGGTACAGGGACGTCCTGAGTGGATTCACGGAACGAGGTGCAGATCCGCACCATCAACAACAAAGACTGACGTGCCTGCAACGGATGAGCACATGCAACCCGTGGAGCAGCGCAGCATACCAGAAAAAGGGGAGACAGACCAGACCATTCCTTAGAACCACACTGAGAGCTCCTCATCAAGTGTCAGGTGACACCAACTGATGCAGTTGAATGAAGCACACAACATAATCTCGAAGAAGGGTGATGGTAACACCTGCAGGAAAAAGGACTCAAGAGGACACTGCAGGGCAGGTCCATGAAGCGCCCCTGAACAAAACGACTGCAGAGCAGTAGCAGAAGCAGAGGACAGCACACTGTGTGCCATTGCTTCACTGACAATTAGAGAAAGTAGCTTCGAACTGATTAACAGAAAGACTTCATATCTATATCTATAACTTTTGCCGTGCTCCAGCAATTCTGTAGTAAAAGCAGCTATTCAATTTCTGCAGTTAAAGTTCTTCCTCCTACAGAGCAGGAGCTAGCCCACAGATATCTTAGAATACAACAAGCTGTAGAGGAAGCACATAAAGAAATGTTTGATTTAATGGCTATAGACCCATAACACATGAATGCATTGGATACTAGCATATCATTTTGTCTATGTTTAAATAATGAATACCTCATAGGTGTATACCTAGATGACAATATATGTGTTTCATCTAAACAAAATGTGTAATGCCATCCGAAGATATGTATTTTATTGATACGTTATTACTATGCTTCTGCAATGTATATATATATATTTTTGCAATCAAGTATGATATTACTATCAAAAAGGAGAGATTGTCGGGAAAAATATATATTCACATGTATGTACCTATAGATATGATACTTTAGTTCCAATTCTTTCCTCCTTTATCTGAATCCCAGTAAGACTTCCCTACTGACCTCTCTGACACCTATGCTAGTTGTACAAACAAACCTCTCCAAGCCACGTTGTTAAGTTTAGCTCGGTCTCGCACTTTTAGTTCAGCCAGTCAGCAACCCAGCCCCTTTCCTTTAGGGACCACCTGTTGTCTGTTCACTTGTTCATGCTCACAGTGCATTATGTATATTTTTACACTATGGACTTCTAGTTTTGTATGTGCAGCATTTCTTCTGTATGTGCATGCCCATGTTTGCACTGTGTCCCCTTTTGTGGTTGTGCTGTGACAGCACTTATTAACATATATAAGTGCCTGACTTATATGCTTCAGGGCAGAAGATGCCAGCTTGTAAGATGTAACACTGGGATGTGCATCTGCCTTCTGCCTTGGCATGCCAATAAACCTTGGTACCTCAAGACACATTTCATCTGTTCCGGAGCCTTTCCTGGTGTTTGTGTTTTCTTTGCGCCACTCTGGGGAGGGTTGAAAATAGTTTCCTAACAATGACCCTGCAAAAAAACACCAGGTCCAACAATGTGCAATGTAAACCTCTCATATAAGTAGGGAGGAGAGCAGTGTGGAACTGGCAGATGGCCTCATCTGGTGTAGTATTGGTCTGTCAGCGTGCATAGGTACTCAAACACTCAATTTTATTGCGCCCACCTTCTCGTCCACTCAAGCACTATCAAGATCACAGGTGGGGAGCTCGTCCCGGGCGTGATGCCTCCATTACTTCTACCTAGAGCCCCATGATAGGCTGCCTCCGCAACCGCCACTTCTCCTCATGCCGCAGAGTTACTGCCTCTGCCAAAACCCATTGCTTCATTGAGGAGCCCCAATAAGTTTGCGGAGACACTCTTGCGATCTCCAGTGAAGGGCAGTTTCCCTTTTCACCAAAACCATGGCTAGGTCTAGAAACCTAGCACCCGCTTGAATGCTTTCTAGTCTGTGTATAGATGCCCAACATTCAAGTGTCCATGGTGCCAATATCCCTCCTACACAGTGTGCTCTCTATACCCGCTATCACCACGCTTAAAAAACATTTAATCTCAGGGCATTCCCATACCATGTGTTTAAGCTCAGTCTCTCTTAAGGCACATCTAGGACACTGAGATGATCCGTGTGCTGCATGATATTGATTCTTTGGGGAGTCAGGTAGGTGGAATGTACATAATTAAACTGTGTGTATTTAAAGCAAATAGTACGTGAGATCTTGAGGACTTGTTCCATTCCTTTTCCTGGACAAAGGCAGTCTCCTACCACTCACACCTATGAGGTATCACATCTGCGACTGTTTCCAGAACTAATTTATGTAGCCACTACACCAACTTCCGCCTGTTTCCAAAAGTTAAAAGGACCTGCAGTAGCCCATACGTCACCATCGTACTCCTAGCCCATAAACTCCAGAAGGCCACAACTATAGCCCCATATGTGAGAAAGTGGGCACCAGGGAGACAGCTCTTCTCCATCAAAAAGTCTTGTATATGCAAAGGGCCTTCCATGTACCAATTCACCCCCGCCCCCCAGTCTGTATAACTACCTCAAGCCACTGCTCCAGTCACCGCTCTGGGAAATATCCTGCCCTACTGGTGGAGAGTGCCACCAGGGGGATCGCTGGGGAAAAGAGGACCGAGTAATGCAAGCGAACAGCCAGAGCCTTCTAACACCTCATCACAAACTTCAAAAGTCGTGAAGATGGAGCGCCTCACATAACTCATCCCAGCATCCAAGTGGCAAGAGCACACCTTCACTGGGGCTCAGCAAACCCACCAAAATCCTGTGTATCTCTTCCCACTAGCAATCCAGCCAGCCACTGCAGATGCACTGAGATAAAGTATAGTTCCATATCAGGAACACCTAGGCCACCCCTTTTGGTAAGCCTGTGCAGAATGGCAAAGGAAACACGGTTTCACCCCTATCCCACACTAAGTCCTGGGGTAGAGCATCAATGGCCTGAAACCAACTCTTTGGGATCTAAACCGGTAGGTTAGTAAAGTGGTACAAGACCATGGGAAGCACAACCATCTTGGCAAGTGCAACTCTTGCCATAATGGCGAGTTTTAGAAAATGCCAGAATTGAACACTACCTCTAAGTGCCCTCAGCATAGCCCCCAAATTTGTTTCTCATGTGTCCTCCTCGCTATAAAAGATATTCACCACCAAATATTTCAGTTGAGTCAGCGCCTATTGGTTGCATCAATCCGAGAGGGCACGAGGTGCGTCTACCCAACCAGGAAACAGTGGGTAGGAATACGTTTTCTCCCAATTGTTTTTAAGGCCCAAGACTTCACCCAGCTCCTCCACCATGGCCATGCACAAGGGTATAATAATTTTGACGCAGATAAATTAGTATACTATGGGCGTGTAGGTATATGATGTGAACTTCATCTCATAAAAGTAGTCTCCACGAAATTCCCTCAATTGTCATGATACTAGCAAAAGGTTCCACAGCCAACGTAAAGAGCACTGGGGAGAGGGGCAACCCTGGCGTGTTCCCCTGTGAACCCAGAAGGATTTGAAAATGACACCACCCACTTTCTCTCGATCCCGCACATCTGTATAAAGCAAGGCAATCCACCGGCACCAATGAGGTCCACGTTCTTTCTTCGCATCACCCCTTGTAAATAAGACTAGCCTAGCGTATCAGAGACCTTGCATAAATCTACTGATAGGGCCAGAACTCCACGTGCGAATTCTCCCAGTGACTCATTTATTAGAGGAAACAATCTGCGGATGTTGTTTTTAGGGGTTGCTCTGTGCAATGAAACCATTCTGGTTGTGATGAAGACGTGTAGCACGGTGGTCATGAGGTTTGAGACGGTCTGATCAACATTTAATAGTCTTGAGTGGCGCCTTTGCATCTGAGGGATCCCCGCGGCTCATAGAAAGCCCATGTAATATTAAGGCATCAACCATTGCATCCATGAAAAAATAGTTGTTGTGGTTTTCAGATGTCTTCCTGTCAGTGTAGTTGAGAATACACCAATGTGTGCACATTTGGTTTCCAAATGTTATTCCTGTGTGCATTTTTGTCAATTGCCATGAAACTTTTCAGTAATATTTTATGCCCTTGTAGCTTCAGCTGCAATTTGTAATATCACTTTTAAATGCATACCCAGTATTACTTGTAACCAGGCTGAGTGGTATTACCATGTGAACCTGGGTTGCGGGGAAGCTCCAGACTCTTAATGCTGCATATTCTTATACCACATTCTCCCCATGTTGCATGGTCACGTGTTGCACTTTAAAAGGATATATTCTCTTTTCAATGCATGCTACAATTTCATTGTAAATCATATTCGTTTTAGCTCATGGAATATACATTTCGCCATGTCACATTCATTTCAAAGCATGCCTTCATCATTCCAATGCATGCCATATTGTCACTCCTAGCCTGAGTTTTCATGGGTGGCTTCTTTGAACTGAGTATCAAATGACAGGTCCAATTTGTAATGACTGCAACCCATGTTTTTAAAAGATGTTTTTTATTGACATGGAGGTTGTAGTTGCATTCTGTTAATTGTTTCTTATCTCGATGATAACGGAGAAGCAGACATACAAAATAATCGATTGCTTTGCCTCAATCTGCCAGATATCCTAATATTCTTCTCTGCAAATACACAACGCCGATTATCTTAATCTGTTTTATGGTTGTCAATTTGGAGATTCCTACATCACTATCACAATCAGCACACATAAGTCCTTCTCTCATTGGGCTGTGACCAAGCCGTTGCCTCATCTCCAGCAATAATTGTGTAGCACATCACCATTCACAATCTAACATTAAATACAGTGCCACGCTTAACATAGTGGGCACAGTCTGTCCACAGGCGACAGCCTTTGATAAACGTCCTGAGTAAATCCACAATCACAAAGCTCTACATTTGCTCACAAGAATGCTAAAGGACCAAGCAATTAGTAGACAAACAATATCTATAAACAACTCTGGGGCTTGCTTCTTTCGCTATCTCTTTCCTCATTGTTCTTTCTTCTTTCTCTTCTCTGGTTGCCATTACTTGAGATCAAAACCTGTCTTACACAAATTAAGGGGCATATTTATCAATGTGTTGTGTCGCCCTTGTGTCACGCAAGGGGGGAGCAAGGCTGAGGCAACACTAAAATAAGAATTATCATACCATGCAAGGCCACCTTGCGTGGCCCTGAGTGACTTGATAAATCTGGAGTAGCACAATGCAGCACAAATTGATGCACTTCATTACTCTACCACAGGGAGGCATTCCATGGGTGAAGCACGGGTGTTTTCACGCATTCACCAATGTATTTTGGCGCACTTTACTGGTAAACCTGAGAATTCATCAAAATGTAACACCTCCCCAGGGGAGGTTCAAAGAGGAGAAATATCTTTATTTCTCCTTGTTTTCTCCTCTTTTATATGTGTGCTGCACTTTGCAGTACACATATACAGAGGAAAATGCCTCAGAGATTGTTTTTGTGCAGGAAGGTATGCCTTTCTGCGGAAAAACAATCCTGCCAGCAACACAGGCACCATGGCACAAGCCAGTCAAAAAGGCACCAGCACAAGGAAAAGACATGAATGTGCCTTCCACACCCCTGCCAGATCCCGACACTCCACCCAGATGACCCTAGCCACCGTCACTCGCATCTGCAACACCACTGCCGGAGGATGATCTTTTACCTACACTGCAGCAAAGAGCTGGAACAACCTCCCCCTGCACCTCAGACAAAGCCCGTTGCTCACCATCTTCAGGAAGAACCTCAAGATGTGGCTCGTCGGATGCGGCCCCTCCACTCCTTGAGACCCAAACGGGTGAGTAGGTGCGTTTTACAAATACTGATTGATTGTATAATATTAAATACAGCATATTCCTGCCCTCTCTCTTTCATGCAGCACAGCAAGGTGGTTTGCTGTGCAGTGCTGCGTAAAAGCTTGATAGATATGCCCCTCAGCTTCTAGTGTCTTTCTCTATATATATGGATGCAACCTGTTTGAAAACATATATTCAACTTGTTACATTGGATATGTCATTTGGGCTTAACTCTACATTATAATCGTAGCTACGAACTCCACCTTTTCAGTCAGTAATTACATGGTCAATAGACAGTGGGGTTTTACATATTGTTCATCGAAACATCTTGCTATGATTGTCAAGCTTATATTTTTACTTACATAAACTCAATATGAGAACTTTGGCTGTTGGCTGAGGGGGGGGGGGTTAGAGCCCTTTTCAAGCAACAGCCACAGTCCTTATCAGGCTGAACCACAAAAGTCACTAAGTTAGCCTTTGTTTAAATCTCTAGTAGCTTCTCACAAAAGCAGTCAGGCCTGAGTTAGAGGCAATGTGTAAAGTATTTTAGCAACACATAAACACCAATAAAGTTAAAGCACAACAAAAAGCAAAATCTCACACCAATTTAGAACAATAGAGTAAAATGTAATAGATTATTTGACACAAAAATGACAAAAATCCAATTAGTAGACCCAGAGTTATACAATTTCAAAGATTTAGGTAAGTATAGCGCCTAAAAGCACAAAGCGCCACCCGTGGTCATCTGGTCATGCTAGACCAGGGCAAAGTCACAAGTTTTGGCTGACCGCTATGGAGCATGGAACAGATACAGGCACCAGGCTTGTCCTGCTGAAAAGTTACCTCTTCAAATTCTGATGTGAAGAGTCCAGTTTGCGTTGGGGGAGGCCGCAAAGATTATAGAAAGCGTTGTGAATGTTCATCACAGTAGTTTGAAGAGCAAGCAAGGGTGTCATGAACGTTCAGCACTGTAGTACAAAACACTTATTGTGCATTACGCACAGTCACTGATGAAACTTTGCTTTGTCAGACAACGCGGACTACCGATGCTGTAGCCCAAGTGCAGATTTCATGTTGCCAGTCGACGCTGGAGGCTGCTGTAGCATAAAGAGTTGGGTTCACCGGAGCTTCTCCTTGGTGATGGGCGCAGGTGGCAGGAGTGTGGGAGTTGAACCCCAATAATTGTCTGAATCCCAATATTTCATATCCCAGATATTTACGTTGGGCTGTTCAGCACTGGGCTTCTCTTACAGATCTAGCGATAAGAGAATAATTTCCTCTTTAACAAATATTTGTTTAGCAGAGTAAAACTCAGATTAAAATTCAGGACCATTTAATACCTGAGTTCCGAATCAGAATAGGGAAAACTAGATTTATCGAAGAAGTTTTAATAAAAAGGATACAGAGGAATGCATAAATCTGCCTCGATGGCTCAGATACAGAAATACAGAATCACAAACCATGGCAAAATCCCTGTTTAAGAAACTACATTTGGGAATTATAAGTACCAAACTCATAAGAGAAGAGATAACATCCTAAGAAACGAAAGCAAAGTCTTAAAATAAATTATCAGCAAAGTCTTAAAATAAATTATCAGAGACCTGTGAGGAAAATGGAAAGTCACTCACGAACCCTCCAAACAGGGGGGTTTTATACACAATTTATGCAGAATAATCCAGCATGGCATAATAATTGTTGGGTCGCATTGGCAAATCAAAATCAACTCTGCAAGGATTAAAGTTTTGTAATACTAATCTATCTCTTAAGGTCAAATAAATCTTCCTCTTGTTCCCTCAGCAACTGCACTCCGGAAATATACAACATAATATGAAATGTTTCTAAAAAAATAGCTTATAGAAATATGGGACACATATACTAACAGTAGGAACACAGATTTCCTAATTGCAATTAACTCCGAATCAAAATTAGGAAATTGACATTCCTAGTGCATGAAATTCTGTATTCCCAAATAGCGATTCCTAATAGGTCACAAATTGAACCACCTCATGAATATTAATGAGGTTGCAATTTGTGACCCATTAGGAAGCACAACCATCCCAGATGTCTGCAATTGTCTTTTAACAAAGATTTTTTTTCTTCATTTTTTGTTTTAAGTGCATCCCATTTTCCTTAATGAAACACATGATTTGTTTAAAAAGAAAAATGAAAGTTTGAATTTTCAATTGTTTAAGAGTAGGCAGTGGTCTGTGGGACCATAACCTGCACATAAAAGATATTTTGTCAACATTCTCACAAAGAAGGGGGTTCCAAAGGAACCCCGTCCTATTTACTAATTGATTACCGCAACTTTTTCAATGGTAGTAAAGTATTACTGTTTTTCGACTGGAATTCAGTCTCAAAACAGTAATCTATACCATTTGGTATTTGGAAAGAACGTCCAAATCATGCCCCTTCCAAATACTGAATTGCAAATTCAAATTGCGACTCAGTAGCAAGTTACAGAACCACAGTTTGCATTTTGTACATTAGAAAAGCCTTTTTTGGGCTGCAAATGGCCCTATTCTGCAAAGCAGATCGTTTACGACCGGAAAAATGCTTTGTCCATTTGCACCTGTGTTCATATGCACACGTGCATCGGAACTTCCAGCGGAAATCTTTCAAAATGATACATTAAGTACACATGGGAAGCTGCATTCACAATTCATGGTTTCCAACACTATCACACCCTCTTTCACGAGATAACACGCAGCAGGAAACTGATTGAGAGGGTGCAATGACAGGAGCAAGATGAACAAAAACACCAGAAACTGTGTCCATTTCATATAAATGGTGCCCTGTACAAAAATGTGGGATAACTAAACTACACTATCAATTACACTTTAAAGCAAAACGGTCAAATTATTTCCAGTGCAACATCATAAGTACATCTTGTTGTGACTGTATGCATCATTAAAATTATTAATTTTGACAAGTAAATTGTCATCCAAAACTGCACAACAGGAATAGGTTTATCAAACCCTCTTGATTATTTTTAAATAATCACTAAACCCCTATTAATAAGCTTTTATTATTCATCCTTTAGTTTGTTGAAATGTCCATCTCCTCTACAATTGAACATTCTCCTCCATTTGCTTTAATTGCTGATACACTAGATCCCTGTAGTCATCCAATTCACACTTGTCATTACTCAATAGACACATATAATCTCGATTCAGATTAATACTATGTTTGTTTTGTTCAATCACTCTCAAATACTCACCATATTTAATTGCTCTATAATTTCTCGCTTCTCTTTAACAAACACATTCTCTACAGACACATTAAAGTCAATCAGTGTGGAGAAAGAAACTCTTCATGATTAAGCATAGCAAAGAAAAACCTTCATGACAGTGAGTACGAAATCTCCAATTGTACAGCTGCTATAAGTAGGTAAGTGCACATGATGTCAATATATTCCTTAATTATTTTAGTATACATATTATTCTTAAAACTATTAACCTAATGTTCTTCATGTATTGGTATCATTTGCTTAAACTCTTCATGATTAGTTCTTAAATCATTATTTACATGATCTGAAACATTGCCCACAGACGTCTGTAAGCACAACAGGCCAACTCATACTAATAATGTTATCATTATTAACACAGCACTATAATTTGTTAGCCTGTGCCGTTTCCTGTCTTCTTGATAGAGATCAAAAAATACTTTCATGACAAAATCAAAATTAACTGAAATATTCTTTAAAGATATATTTTTTTCTTCTTTCTTTCTTATTTAGTTAAAATATCAGCTTCTCAGTCTCTGTAAAAATCCATGTCCTAAAAAATCCAAAGCAATTCTTTCATTGGTTTTTTTTTAATCCCAGAGAGCATTACACTTATGTTAATCACTGGCAAAAATCGATTTGATTATTTTAACATTTCTCATTAGAACTCAATATTTCAAAGTCTTTATCTCATTTTTCAGGGTGGCTCTTCGTCAGCATTAGCCTCTAGATCTGAACTACTCTTAAAACCATTATGGCACTTGATCGTTTTGAAATAATCCTCCTCAATTTCGTCTGTAGCTTCTTCTGATACTGTGGCTAAATACACCCACTCTGGTGAGGCATATTTTCGATTTGGAACTTTTTTTTTCTGTTTGATCTTTTAGCTGCCCATGAGTCACTCTCAGTACTCCAACTGTCTCTCAAAGCCTCTTTTTGGCTCACAATGCTTCTATTTGCAAGTTATTTTTCTTATGATGTCTACTGCTTTCTCTTTTTCAACAGCAGTCTTTCAACTTTTGTCTGACTCAAACTTCAGTTTGCAGATTGATCAAATTCATCTTTGTCTTCTTTTTCCACAATGAATCTCTTCCTTTCCAGAGGGATCATTTTCACTTTGATTTTCAACTGCAGCCTTACTTTTTCTTGCTGCCTCTCACACTTTGCTCTTTCACATTGTAATAGGTCTTCACTCTGATCACTCTGTAACTGAACTTCAGGAGTTTCAGGTTCTTCATCTAAGCTTTCACTCACCTGAACATTTTACTTTTGCTTTTCCACTTTACCTTCACCAGTTTCACAATCTTCACCCCCAGCTGGATTCACATGATGAACTTTGATTTAGCTTTGAGCTTGATCATCAGACTGTATATTTTATTTTGATCAGTTTCCTTATCCAAGCCTTAGCTACTCTTACTCTCTTAGTGTAAGCAAAATGGATCCATTGAGGCACTCCAGCACATTTGATTGCACTATCCGTAGTTGAAATGATCTGGAACTACCCTCTCCATCACAATATACAGTTTTTATGTACAAGACACCACCTCGCTGCCAGAAAAGGAGTGGTGTGTATGATGTGTAATCAGAGAAGCAAAATGTGTGAGAGCACTGCCCAGGATTCACCACCTCCAGCTGAGCCCTTCATTGTCAAGGAAGAAGTAACTGAAACACAAGTGCAGTGTTCACAGCCTTTAGGGCATCAGCTAAATACAGGTGCTTGACAACCACTGAAAGTCTTTGGTACATAGCAGTATGGGGCCACTGAAGCCATGTGGCACACCCTACAAGCCAGCGGGATCTCTGTGATACATGAGTGCACCTGAGAACACAAAACCGTGATAATCATAATCTATCTTGTATTAGTGAAACACCCATACCTCGCAAGTACTTGAACTTGGTGAAACACTGTTGCACAAACATCTAACAGTTTGAAACCAAAATCTTCCCAAAGCTGTCGGGTGCAACCAGCAAACTGAAATCATCTGCTGACACTGACAAATGAGAAACCAATAAAATGAGAGTGACGAGGAGGCTAACCAATGGAAAGTAATGGGTGAGCTCTAAGCCATTTTTAGATTTATTTTTTTTAAAACAGATATTTCAGCCAGCGCATGAACTGTCTCAGGCGAGTAAATTTGACTTCAATTGATTTCATTTGCATGCAATGTTAGACCATTCAGTCTAAGTGCCTGAGTTAGGCTTTGACAAACGGAGTAAAGACAGACAGGGTGGTCAAGAATTTTACTTTACATCTCCCACCATGCCTTTACTATGCCTGCCAAATTTAGGGTTGTCCACTGGCCCCATGGACATCTCTATACATTGGCTGGAACCACACTTTTTCTCCCAAAATACTGAGAAAATATTTAGAAAGCATGAAATTGCCATATAATTCAATCCTAGTTCAGTACATTGATGACTTGTTAATAAATTGGACGGGATTGCTTTATTAAATCATTTGAATGAAAATGGACATGAAGCCTCTCTGACTAATGCAGTATTGTGAAAAATAAGTCATTTATCTTGGACACCATATTGAAATTGGTTTGAGGAAAGTCTCTAAGGAACATGTTTCTACAACTTGGAAATTGAGTTCCCTGACCAACCAGAGAGAGGTCTGGACATTTCTTGGAATTGTTTGGCACTGTTTTCAGTGGATTCCAAACTTTTCCTTGATTGCTAAGCCTTTAGTAAAGTTAGCATGCAGTGATGTACAGGCCATGGTATCATATGATGAGGATTGTATTGATAAATTTAAGATACTGAGAGAGACACAAGTCGGCACCACAGATATCTGGATTGCAATATAATGTGTTTTCTATTTTGTCAGTTTCTGTATATGTACTTTCCACTCAGAAAAATAGACAACATATGGATCCAGTGACATATCTTTCAGGTGTGTCAGATCCAGAAGCTGTAAGTCTTCCAGGTTTTTGGAATTGGTTGAACCTATTTGAATGTCAATTGAACAAAGTGAGGGAATTGTAATGAGCCTTACTTTAATTTTTTAAGTCCCTCATTCAGTGTAGATTCTGTAACAAGGACAAGAACACAGCACATAAGGAATAGTAGGTTGACATGTTATGAGCAAACCATTCCTGCAGCAGAAATATTTCCATCTGTAGATGTAATGTTCTGAATTCAGCAACACTGCTTTCAATTTCATACAATAATTTAGAAAACAAGGAAGATGAAAATGATGATGAATGAACTGGAGCGTAATTGTATTGAGGTGACTGAATTATGCACAAAAACAAGTCCAGACATAAAAGAAGTTCCATTGGAACTGGCAGCTTTGCTGTTGTTTGTTTGTTGATGGTTATAGCATGGATGACTAAAAGCTGCCTGTGGAGTATGCTCTATCACAGACCCTCCTTACCAAATGTGGCACGAGTGCAAGTGGCAGAACTGACCGCCTTAGCCTGAGCTTGCTACTTATCTGAGAAGTTGACTGTAACAATCTATACTGCTCAACGTAATGGTTTTGGTTTTGCTTATGATTATGGACAGCTATGGTCACAGAGGAGATTTATGACATCTTAAGGTGCTCCAGTTGGGCACAGCATGTATATATTGGATTTTCTGCATGGAATTCAGAAGCTAAAAGAGGCAGCAGCTGTAACGTGCATAGCCCATAAGGCTGGCAATGATATGGTTATGTTAGAAAATAGATGGGCAGATCAGACTGCTAGGTAGTGAGCCTTTGAAGAAGAGTCAATTGTTCACGAAAATTGAAAATATGACTTTACAACTCATACTACACAGAGTTCAAATAATGTGAATTGTTTCCTAAAGGAGTCAATACAAACATCTTTGAGTAAACTGAGGCTTGTAGGAAGATTCTCCTGAATTGAGAAAAGACAATGGGAAATAATGTGCTATAAAAACTAATTTTGGGATTTGTATTTAAATTCAGAACAGAAATATGTCTTGCCAGATTCACTGTTGCACCCTATGCACAAATACTTGCATAATCAAACTCATGCAGGAAGAGATAGTTTAGTTAGGATTTAAAAAAAAATGCTGATAGAATACAGGATTCTGATATGCTGCTGAAGATGTATGTAGTCATTGCTTGATGCCACTTTAATAATCAAGGCAGGAAAACTGTTACAGTCCTGAATCACATTGGTAAATCAGAAGGTCCATTTACAAGACTACAAGCAGACTTTATTGAGATGCCTCATTGTAATGGTTTGCAGTACAGTTTAGTACTTGTTTGCCTCTTCTCTAAATGGGTGGAAGTGTTTCCCACAGGGAGAGTGCATAGCCTTACAGTTGCCAAGTTGTTGTTGAGGGAGTTGATTCCCAGATCTGGGCTCCTGACTTCTAATGAGACTGATGGTGGTCCATACATCAATAATGAAGTGTAATAGGTAATCTACAGAGCTTTTTAGATCAAGCAGAGATTTCACTGTAGCCTTTAACCACAACCCTCAGGTTTAGTGGTGCTTACAAATTACACTCTTAAGAATAAATTGGCAAAAGTTTGTGCTTCATTTGGTCTGAAGTGGCCTCAGGCTCTTCTCCTTTTTCTGATTAATATGAGAAGTAATTCTGGCAGGAAGACAGGCTTGTCTTCCTACGAGGTGGTGGTGGGTAGAGCAGTAAGGCATGAACATGTCTCTTCAGCTGCACTAGTTTCAGTGACAGATGACATGGTTCTGGATTACTGCAGATGTTAAGCTAATATGAAATCTGTCTCTCATCAGGTGAATGTGACAGCAGAAGATTAAAGGGATACACCCTGCCACAGATGAACCGCAGGAGACTTGTTGGTTAACCGAAGGCATGCTCAAGGGGCTTGCCCGAAAAGTGGACTGGACGTTCTCCTGGGGAGCAGGGTCAAGACTGATTTGCATATGCCTGGGTCCAAACTGGGTTAGAATGGTGGGCAAAACAATGATGGATTTAGGCCAAGATCTCTAACTGGGGAGGAGTATCCGACACTGTTCAGCCTTCCGTCCATCATCTGTTCTTTTTGCATTTGCTGCCCTAAGTGCGCCGGGTGCCTAGACGTGGGTTCCGGTCTCACTGTGCCACTGTATTCAAGCTAGCCTGAGTGATGAGGGATAATACATGAAACCGGTCCCAGGATGCTTGTTTCAGGTCCAGGGAGGACCTGGCCTAGCAGTTCATGCTAGACTGTTCTTATGGGGAGCAGAGTCAAGAGTGATTTGCATATGGCTGGGTCCATACTAGGGAGGCTTGGTAGGCAAACAATCAATGGATTTAGGCCCATACCTTTAACTGGGGAGGACTATTTGACATTGTTCTGCATTCCGTCCATCCTCTGTCCTTTTTAGATTTATATGCGGGCACACCTTTGGTTTTATCTCGGCAGACACTATTTCATCTCTGTCATGTTTATGTCCCTCATACTGAGGAGGCACACTTCTAATTCCGCTCACCTAATTTTGTTGGACAGAAATAGAAGTCAGTTTCCACTGCCTATCACCACCGGAAAAACCCTGCTGGTAAGAGACAGTGGGACAGTGAAAACTGCTAAATTCTCCCCAAGCCATAGGAGAGGACTCCCATGGCAAGGGTAGTGCTGTCTTTTTTATGTCAGAAAGAAAATCACAGTTCAAGATTTTGTTTTTGAAAATAGAAGAAAAATAAGTTTGGTGCACAGCTCCATTATGTTGACAGTGCCATGCACCAAACTTCATAAACATTAACAGGGAACACTATGATTGCGGTTCCTGCCAATACTTTAGAAATAACCACCAACCTGGAGGTCATTTCTAAATTTAGCGAGCAGGGTAGTCTTGGCTTGGTAGATGTTAATTTCTCTGCCAGGTCAACGAACATTACTCAGTCTGCCAAATTACAAATCAGGCCCTTAGTCTCAAGATAAGACAACTGACAGGCCCTACCTGGTCCCTGAATTCTATCCATGTTCCATCATGGTAGACCTCAAATTGCACATAGGTCTCATTCTACTACAACCAGTTGATCTTAGCAAGCTCTTAATTCATTTTGGTGCTATTTTTACTTTAAACTTTAAAAATGCATATCTTGAGTTCTCCCTATTGAGTTATTGTAATTTTGGTGTAATTATATTTATTTAAATTTACTCAGTTTTCCAAATGTGTTTGATTTTTTGTTGTTGTATTTTGACGATTACTTTTTTGGTACTGCATAAATACTGCCCATCTTGGCTCTATGTTAAGCCTGTCTGTGCTCTGCCATAGCTAGAAGGGGGTTGAGCACAGGTTAATTTACTGACTCTAGTGGTTCACCCTGACAAAGGTTGTGCTTGTTGCTTAAGGTGGATAATCACACACCTTAACTAACCAACACATTTCTTACACCCATCAGGAGAAGCACATGAATGAGTGTTTTGTTCAGTTGTCTCTCTGGTTAATTTAATGAACTAGTGTTAATAGAACATCAAAAATATGGTGAAAAGCATATTTCCTTGTCCTGGCACAGGCTTGTAAGTGTGTTGCTAAGAAAAGCCATTTAAAACAAAAGAAGAAATTTGACCATGGACAAATACATCAGCAACCATGAGGAGTGGACATAACTGAATGATCAGAATTAATAAAAATGGAAAACAGTGGCCCAAGACAGAAAATCTGATACATGAGTGGATAGCATGAAAAGAAGAGAATGGAATAGTTTTCACAAGGTAGCAGAGTCAATACGTAATATCTAACACCTCATTTACAATACATTGTGTGCACGAGAAGAGTCAAGAAAGTCTAGATGGTGACGATTCTAACCAAGGTTCTATTCTTACTGTTTCATAGAAAAAGTGTATTGACTTTATTTACTTTATCATAAGCTAATACACAAATACATGCCAAGTGCTAAGTAAATTAACATTGTCAGACGATCTTTTATCGGAAATGTGACCCTGCTGTAGTAAAATTACTTTTTCGAACGTTGATTAGAAAAAACAAAATCCAGCCAATTTTTTTTTATTCAAAAATACATTTTGGCCCTCATACTAAACTAAGTTTACACATGGCCATAGCATTGTTGCAGGCTTGATTACTGGATTTCTAAAGATATCAACCTCATTGCTGGCGGAGGCATGCGCAGTAGCCGAAAGAGATGTGTAGAAAAAAGGGTGTAAGTACTCCTACGAAATAAGTGCTCTGCCTGGAACGAAAAGGGCGATTGAAGGAACGTTTAAATACAAATTTCGTAGAAAAAGAAACAGATTTTAATCACAGTTCATGAAAATCAGGACAATGGTTCATGTTGTGATGGGGAGCTATAGAGGGAGTAAAAAAAAATACAGAGCTCAAATGCTGAGAGTTATTTATACATTTAAGAAGAGGCAGAAATATAGTATCTTGAAGAGAAATATCTAACATTACAAAAATATGATTACATTCTGCTTTAAGAGATTCCTGGCCATTGTATGTAACCTACACAGAGCTATGAAGGGTTTTCTCTTAAAATAAGAGACAGTAAACAAATATTACAAATCCACTACTTACAGTATTTTCAATGTCCACCTCCAGATTGGGCTGTTGGTAAAAAAGAGAATCAGAAACAATGTTTTGTGCAACAAAATCAGCATTTGGGAGCGACTGTGAATACAGTGAGCCCAGGGGAAATGGTGTGAAAACTGTTCGTTTTTAAATTTAAAATAAACATGTGAAAAGACAGTTTACTTAAGGTATTCTCCGTTTCAAGAAATCATCTTATCATAAGCCATAAATGACATATGGAATAATGTATTTATCAATGAGTTGCATTACTAAAAAGGTCCCATGAAACCCTAAAATGAGCAGAAGTGGCTACCGTACGAGTAATAAACTGCTATCAGTACTCGTTACCCATCACGAGGCACACATGAATGATTGTTAGACTGGTGAATTTCCATGAAACTGACCTAATGGAACATTGCAAACATATTATGAAAGCATATTTTCAGTTTGTAGCACATTCTTGTAAGTGCTTGTAAATGTGTCACTAAGAAAAGCATTATAAAAGAAAAGACACATTTGAAAAGGGACAATTAAATAATGCGACAGGACTAAAAGAGTAGGATTACTAAAAATGAAAAACTTGAACCAAGCCAGAGAAATCTGAAGGAAGAATGGATACCATGAATAGAAAAAGATGGAATGGTTCTCAAAAGAAGCAGAGCTTTTGCATATCATTTAACACCTCATGTGCACCATATTTTGTGCATCAGAAAAGCAGAGGAAGTCTAGCTTGTGAAGAGCCTGACCAAGGTTCTAAACACAGAGATGCTCATTAAAAAAGGACATTTAATGTCTCAAGTTCTTTTATTGTGTGTTAAAAAAAATGAATGACTTCATGATGAACAGGTTAATCATCAGCTTTTCACAAAATGTATTCAAACTGCTTAATATAATAACATTGTCATTTGTTTGGGAATGTGGCCCTGCTGCGGTGCAATGACACTTACAGGTGTCCGTTAGAAGAAGCCAAACTCTAGCTAGCTAACATTGATAGCAAATCATAAATTCATGTTTGTCCTTATACTACACATAGTTCACACATTTTAATAGAATTATAGTAGAAATGATTACTGGATTTCTTTAGATATTAACCTCTCTGTCATTGACGGTGGAGGCATGAGCAGTACTCAAATGACATTAACGAAAATAGAGGGATTTAAGTAGCCCTACAACACAACGTCTTTGGTTGCTAGGTGTAAGAAAATGCCTCTTTCTGCATGGTCACCCCAATTTTCTTTTTTTGGACTGATGCTGTTGTTTTTTTGACTTTGTACACTAAGACTTTGTTAACCAGGGCCCATTGCATTTGCTCAGACACCTAAAAACTTGTTGATTTGCTTGAAAACCATAATTGGAACAATTAACGTATCTACAAGTATATGGTACCCTATACCAATGGCCTGTATGTTAAATGTTAGTTATCTTCAGGCCTACCAGTGCAGCTGATGTGGCCAGTTTGAGAAATGCAAAATCGTTCTGATAACCCTTTCACTAGGGCTAAACTGTCCTTTTCAATACTTATTCGCCCCTACTATAGGTCCTAAATGCCCAAAGAGTAGGGTGTATGGTTTTTAAATAGTAGGACATGTGAGTTAAGTTTTACATGTCCTGCAAAATTCACAAAGCCATTTTCACTGTGGCAAAGCTGTTTTTTTCATAAAAAAGCAATAGACTGCATTTTAACACCCTAAAATGCATAACTTGAGTGGGCATAAGGCTGGCCGCACACAAGATGGCTCCCCTTAGTATACTCCTGAGCTGCTACCTGAGAACCAGAGTCATCCTGCTGTATTGAAGGCCTGCCCAGGGGACATAACTGCCTCCCATGAGAGCACTGGTGGCAACAAATAGGAACAGACCTGCATCCGACTGCTGCTGCTGAGGGTGGAAAAGGCAATAATCAGATTGTGCCTCACAGTCAGACAAAAGGAGGCTTCCACCAACATAGGGGTTTAAGCTTATTCCCTGCACATGGCACAGAGAGGCCCTCGTGATGGATAACGGTGCAAGTAAGTGAGGGGAACAGCTGGCTGTTGAGAACTTTGCTAAACTTGAGATGCCTCAACTGAGGTAGTCCAGGGTGATAATGCAGAGGCTTTTCCTGGCTAGCTGCAGAGCGGCAGACCTGGATGGAGGCATAGGGCAGTGACAGCCCATAGAACTGGTACAGTGATACACAAATAGTGAAAACTCCCACCACATGCACGATGAGGCTACACTGACTGAGGGATGCTAGCAGTACCACAGAGGCTTGGGTGAGACAGCGCCGGTCCTCGAAAGCTCTGGATCCTTGCACTGAACACATCAAACTATGCTGGGTGGCAACCCTCACCTGCACGTGAGGGTGGGCACAGCTGGGATGGAATCTTGCCCTGTCAGATACTGGTGGCTGTTCTGGGCGTGAAAACCTGCAACCAGGGAGAACTTCAGGTTTACAAGACCCCCCTTTGGGGAGCAGACATGGGCAGGAGCTGTTCTATGAAAGATGTCGGCAGAGGGCTCAGGTCGGTGTGGGTCACCACCCTGTCACATGGAGAAGACTCTGAGGTGCTTAGCACACACAGCAGAGAGTTGTGGGCAAAAGGGACGACACACCCATGCAAGTTCGCCCAAATGTTTGCCCCTTTGGAAACAAATTAGGTGTCTTGTGAGTAGGGTTAACCATTTAGTCAAGAGAGCCAAAGAAACAGGGCCAGGACTAGAGAAATAACATTAGAGCTGTACGCATTCCAGTAAGAGACGAGGAGGCATCTGCAGTTTCTTCATGAAGGGTCGGCTCCTCTGCCGCAGTGATGAGTGGATTGGAGTGTATATATATATATATATATATATATATATATATATATATATTACCTAGTGGCGGCCACTTGGTAGTTATACTTAGGACCATTTTTTAAATAGACAGAGCGTTTTTTGTTTTGCCAATATCTTTGGCACCCCTTGATGAATCTTCACGAAATTCCCAAAACTTATACTTTGGTCAGTTCAGCTGCTGTCTTGAAAGTTTCGGGGTGATCCGTGAAGCGGGGGCCCAAATAAAGGGAGAGTCCAAAAACAATTTTTCTCCATTCTGTGTCTATGGGGATTTTCAATTCATTAGACATGCGTACAGCCCAAACCGCTGAGCAGAATTACACCAAATTTGTAATGAAGCTAGATTCTGTTCCGCTGATCGCGCTTTTTAGGTGTAAATCTGCTCAGTAGTTTTGGAGTATGTGGATTTTCATGGATTGCTCCGCAGATTCACGTGCCACAAGGAGGATTGTTTGGCTGGCCGCAGCCTCATAGGAATGTTGTTGCCGCAATTGTATTTCATTGGGAAACAGTCCCCGGGGCTGAAAGCTTGGATAAATGTAGATGATGTGGTTAGGATAGAGATTCCCTGACCCCATGACTAATATATACTTGTCGTAAATAAGTAAAAATGGTCCTCAAGTGCCACTAAATGTATATTTTTTTGACGGTTTCCAAGATCCGCGGATCCAACCACGGGGCTCAGCGCGGCCCCTGCTGTAAATCCGCAGGTAGATCTGCGGGTTTAACACAACGTAAAAAAAAATAGATATAAATTCATACACACACACCCATGCAGACACTCTCACACTCACTCTTACACTCAGAGAGACACTGTCCCACTCATTCTCAAATTCAGCTTCAGACTGTTAGACTTCTCTCACACCCTGGGTCTCTCACACTCACTCTCACACCCATAGAGATGTTCTTACACTTTGTCTCACATCCACTGACACATTCTCACATTCAGTCAGACACACATACAGAGAATTTCAGAGGCACTCTCACAGCAAGATAACCACTGTCAGATTCACTTCGCACCCACTCTCACACCTACTCTCATACCCAAGCAGATACTCTCACGCTCACTGTCACACTCTTGCAACGTAATCTCACACTCACTCACCCACTCACTTATGCACCCACTCACAGACCCACTCAGACTATCATGCACCCACTCAAAGACCCACTCACACACTCATGCAACCGCTCACAGACCCCCTCAGACACTCATGCACTCACTCACAGCCCCAGTCAGACAGTTTCGCACCCATTCGTACACCCAATCAGACTGTCACCCACCCACTCACAGACCCACTGACACCCTCATGCACCCACTCACATACTGACACACACACTAAAACACTGATGTACCCACTCTCACACCCAGACAGGCACTCTGACAGCCACGCTCACCCCAGGTACAGCCTCTCACACCTAGTCTCACACCCATAGAGGTCACGGCTAACTTTTTCCCATGCACGCGCAAAGACCCATGCACAGCATGAGGTTGGGTGGTTAGGGGGATTGGCAGTAAGTACTGGCTGCATACCAGCCCCTGCGGGCAATGTCTACTGCGCATGGGAGAAGGCCGTGGGCAGTACAAGGTTGGGTGCTTATAGGGCATTGGCCTCAGAGCCCGGCCACAGGCCAGGCTCTGTGGCCAACTGCTGCTGCGCACAGCCAAAGAACGTGTGCGCCAGTGGTTGGATTAACGCATAGTAATGAAAATTACTATACGATAAAAAAATATAGAAATTAATTGAAAAATATCAAAGGTTACAGGGACGTTATAGTTAGGTTTTGAATTTATTAATATAATGTAATACACTGTTCCAAGAGAGATGAATGAAAAGAAAACAAGGGAGTCCTAATCAATAGGAGCAAGAGTCCTCACACACCATATTAGGGCCCGTATTTATACTTTTTTTGCACCGAATTTGCGTCGTTTTTTGATGCAAAAACGGCGCAAACTTGCAAAATGCCATTGTATTTTGTAGGTTTGCGCCGTTTTGCGTCAAAAAGCGGCGCAAATGCGGCGCTAAAAAAAGTATAAATACGGGCCTAGGTGTCATGCTTCATCATCGGACAGCTCCTCGTCAGACCGGCGCTGCAATGTCTGACGGGCACCCCCCGAAGGGAGGCTCTTTTCCGGAGGTCTTTTATTATCGATGATGCCGCAGAACCAAATATGGGTCCGAAGAGAAAGGAGAAAGAATCAAAAATAGAGAATAAAATTGGCTCAGAACCCTCACTAAATATTCATTTATTCTTTGATGTTGGGTGATGGCCAAGATTAAAATAAATACCAAGGGAGTGAAATAGAGATAATGCTCAAACACTCACTAGAAACAATAATAGAATGTGGAGGAAGTTGGTGGACTTTCGGGAGAGCAGCCAGGGGGTAGGTGCCATATTAGACACCGGTCTAACTACAAATCTGTTGTTAACCTGGCAACAGGCCTGCGTGATCCCATGAAGCTTGTTCTCTAGTTGAGATGGGTGACTGATAGGAACAGCAAGTCCGGGTTAAAGTGAACTTGAGTAAGTGACTGTTGACGTCTTGACTGTGAGTGTCAGAATGCAGGAGTCTATATTATCTGTTTTTCCTATTGGAGAAGTCTAATGATATAGTAGGTCCTGAAGAAGCGTCACAGGATCCGTGTGGACCAAAGAGACGCGAAACATGTTGACCATATATTGAGGAACATCTGTTAATTACCGACTTCCTCCACATTTTATTATTGTTTCTAGTGAGTGTTTGAGCATTATCTCTATTTCACACCCTTGGTATTTTTTTTTTTTTTTTTTAATCTTGGCCATCACCCAACATCAAAGAATAAATGAATATTTAGTGAGGGTTCTGAGCCAATTTTATTCTCTATTTTTGATTCTTTCTCCTTTCTCTTCGGACCCATATTTGGTTCCGCGGCATCATCGATAATAAAAGACCTCCGGCAAAGAGCCCCCCTTCGGGGGGTGCCCGTCAGACATTGCAGCGCCGGTCTGACGAGGAGCTGTCCGATGATGAAGCATGACACCTAATATGGTGTGTGAGGACTCTTGCTCCTATTGATTAGGACTCCCTTGTTTTCTTTTCATTCATCTCTCTTGGAACAGTGTATTACATTATATTAACAGATTCTTTGGAGGGTATACACTGGACCATTAAGCCTCCGATCCCTTTTCTTTTGAAGGTTCTGAATTTACTCATACAAAATCGTGGAAATTCAGCAGTTATAGTTAGAGTTCTTTCAAGTAACTATAACATGCGCCCTAAGGTAACCATAACTCACGCCTTCGCCATGCACAACTAATTACTCCACATATTATATCATTGATGACATCTTCTATCCCATCTTTCATCTTATCACTGCAACATTTGCAATAAATTTATTGATGTGACAACTGTGCATGGCGAGGGCGCTAATCATAGTTACCTTAGGGTGCGAGAGACAGAACATTTTCAATCATCTGCATGGTTGACCCCAAGGGATCCACACCCCTCTGACTGCACCAATCCATCCATCTTCTCCAAGCGAAGGCGTATCTCTTATGTGTACTAGGAGCCAGGGACTGAGAGAGAAAGAATCTAGTGTTGTCCGAAAACTCTGAGACTTGCTCAAGTCCCCTGTTATCCTCCACGCCATGAGAGACTACTGCTCTTCCTGAATTAGAGGATGAGTATAACCCATTGGATATAACAATAGATTCCATAATGGTGGAATCAAAACTGGCAGAGCACAACACAGCTTAATTTCCACCGGAAACCACGATTGAGCTCTCCAAAACACGGTTATTAGAATTAACTCCGCCATTTGGCGATGAGCTTGGGAGAGAACTCTGTGAAGCATGGAAAAGAGAGGAAAGACATAGCTCAGCTCCCCCGTCCAAGACTGAAGGAAGGCATCCGAACTTACTGCTAACTGATCTGGTCTCCAGCTGTTAAACCGCAGGAGATGGGTATTCAGGCGAGACGCAAAAAGGCCCACCGAGCATGGGCCCCACAGATTATTCAGAAAATGGAACACTCGGGGTTGCAACCGCCAATCGCTGGGATCCCGGAGGTGCCAGGAATTCCAGACCGCCACTATATTCACCTTGTCCGGAATATATTCTGCTGTTACTGAAATCTACTGCTCCAGGCAGAAATGCCAAAAATCTTTTGCAATTTCCGCTGGGATCCATGACCGAGTTCCCCCCCAACTTGTTGATATACCGTACCACCGATACGTTGTCCATCTTAAGAAGGATACAACATTTTGTTTTGATAGGGGGTAGAGTCTTCACTGCAAAAGAACCTGCCAATAGCTCTAAACAATAAATTGATAGGGAATTGAAGCTCGTCCGGGGACCACCGACCCCCATTTCCAACTGACTGCACCTGTCCCGCCAGTCCCATCTGCTGGCATCTGACTCTATGATTATCTCTGGAACCGAAGCAAAAAACATTCTGCCAAACCAGGCATCCATATGAATCAACCACAACTGATTTTCCGTTCTTGCTTCCTGAGGCAGTGATATGTGCTCTGAGTACGAGAGGCTTTTGCGAAGATGAAGAATATTCAACCACTGCAAAGGCCCAATAATGTAGGGGGCCTGGAAATATAGCCTGGACAGAAGAAGCCAGGAAGACTACCAATCGGGGAAGTACTTTCAATGAAATTGAAGGAGCAGACAATGTTTTCCTCAATATCTTGGTCAGAGGAAGTTTGAGCTGGGCTGAGAACGAATCGATCTGAAAGCCCAGAAAGTCCATATTCTCCATGTTCATAATGAAACCCAAGTCCTGAACGTCAGGCATACACCCTTCACCCTGAGCCATTTGACTAGTGAGCGCAGATCTTGGTGAAACAGCAAAGGGCGTAAGAAAGGCCGAACGCTAGGACCGAGAATTTGTAGCAGCGGTCTCGCCAAAATAATTGAAGGAATTGGCGATGAGGAGCAAAAATAGGAATGGTCAGGTAAGCGTCTTAGAGGTCCATACGCACCATCCAATCTCTCTCTTGTAATAGATCTTTAAGAAAGTGCATGTCCTCCATCTTGAAATGTTGGTAGACAATCCAAGAGTTGAATTGGCACAGATTGAGCACTAACCGAGAACCTCTGCCTCTATTTTGAACCAGAAAAATGTTTTGATGAACCCCCCTGGGGTGGGGTTGCGTGAGAACAATCACCCCTTTTTGAGGAAGGACTGCAACTTCTTGATCTATAAAGATGCTCTCTTGATGGGAAAAAAAGGTGGAGGAGGAGAAAATGTTTGAGAGGGAGTTGCATAAAACTCCAGATGATAACCAGTTATCCCCTCCAAGACCTATGCATCTTCCATAATCAGATTCCAATTCAGCGCAAACAAACTCACTCTGCTCCCCAGTACAACCTCCCTCGAATGAATAATTGTTACCTGCTTGAGTGGTGCCTTGACCATACTGTCCTCCTCAGTGATACCCTCTGGAATTGCGACCTGTTGCCTCGGCCTCAAGATGGGTAGAAATTGGGATTTCCTGAGTAGTTAGGGTCACCTCTGCCCTTGTAGTATGATTTGGAGGTCTGGGGGCTGCCAAAGGTGACACTCGACCTCTGTAGAGTCCAGCCCTGAAAAAAGGCCACTATGGAAAAACTTTTTAATCAATGTCTGGAGTTTATCTAATGCAGAGAAAGTAGCCACATACTTGGCTAAGTCTTTGACAAACTTGTTACCAAATAAAAGTCCGTTAGCTCAAGGACCTTCATCAGAACGTGCTAACTCTGCTACTTTGGGGTCAATGTGAATCAACAGTCCGTCGTTCTGTATAACTCGAACAGTTGGCATTGCCTTAAATCCACACTGCCTTTTGAGCCCATTCCAACAGGACATCTGGGTCGACAGCTTCTGCTCCTCCTCGGCTTGGACTGCTAAATCCTGGATTTTTCTGAGAGGTCCAGATAAATCTAGCAGTTTGTCCTGGCAACCACTCCAGGCCCTGTCAATGCCCTTTTTGGGATCTCTCACGTATTTTGAAAGAAAAGTAACAATTTGCGACTCTAACCCTAGGGTTTCAGCAACTTTAGCGGGTAGAGAAGGGCGAGGACATTCTGAGCGCAAGGTACTGCATATATCTTTCTCAAAGCTCTTCCAGATACATGACTGGATGTACAATGCCACCTCTTGACAGGGGGTCCACTCCGTGGACCTATGGTGCACAATATTGTCACTGTTAAATTGTGGATTCTTGCTAGGGGCCAAGACAAAGACCTTGCCCATTTGTTGCTCATAAGAAGCAGTGGCATCAGATTCAGAATAGGTGGATTCATCTGTCATCTGCTGAGAGACATGGTATGAGGAGGAAGAGGCTGGCTCTGAGATGAGCCATATCAAAGATACGTCAGGACCAATTCAATGGTTTGTTCAAACGGGTCTGTGCTAGACTGGCCAGGCTCATTCACATTAACCTCTACTGGGGTGAGGGACCCCAAGCCTGCTCCAAAGCACCTCAAGCCAAAATTAAAAATAGATTGCGCAAATGGGCACAAGGCTTTTACCAATGCTTTGTTAACAGAATTTTGTACATGGAAGTCTAAAGCTTCAGGGCACTCTTCCATGTGCTGATCATTTTGCCCCTCAGCATATTCCAGATACTGTTCATCTTCTGGAAATTGTTAGGCCGTTGTGTTTTAAGTCTTTTTGCAGAAATGTCACTCCCAGAGGTCAATGTAGAGGTTCAGTATTCTATTAAACGGGGGTGGGGGGAAGATCCAGGTGCTAAAAGGACACTTGTACAGGCCCTGCCGGTAGATTGAAGGTAGCAGGTGGAGGGAGCACCAAATTCCCTAGCGCTCAGTTATTTTATAGTGTTTAAACCCCTTTGGGCATATGGAAGGAGATGCGTGGAGGCAATGTTGCTCGTATTGCTGGAGAATCGAGCACGCACACAGCATAAAAAACAGAGCTGTGCGCATGCGCGACATCTGCAGCAGAAAGAGACTATGGCCCTCATTATAACCCTGGCGGTCAAACAGCCAGGGCTGTTTTGACGATTGCACCGCCAACAGGCTGGCAGTGCAATCTTGTGAATTACGACGCCGCGGTTGCACCGCCGGGACTGGCGGTTTTCCGCCACATTGGTCCCGGCAGTTGCATAGCAGACAGTGAAAAGCGCAACGGGTGCAACTGCACCCGTCGCACCGCCGCAACACCGCCGGCTTCATTTGGAGCCGGCTCCCGTGTTGCGGGCGACATCCCCGCTGGGCCGGCAGGCGAAAACTCGGTTTCCATCCGCCAGCCCAGCGGGGATGTCGTAATGGCCACCGCCATTACAGCCATTACGCCGTTACAACCGCCGCCCGCCAATGTTGTATTAAGGACCTATGTGTGTAAAGGACTATATAGTACATGGTGGGCCCTGATTGGTGGGCCAAATGGAGAGTATTCATGCCTCATGGGAAATGTAGTACTGTGTTATTTGTTTCTCATTATCTGCAGATGACTGACAGGCTGCTCCTACTAGAAGTACAACAGGAAGATATTTGCCCAGTTAAACACGTCCTAATTTTTCTTTCTACAGCACTAATCATAATTTCCCTGACAAAATGACCCCCCTCATTTTGTTCCTTTCTAAATTAAATGTTTTAAGTTTTACCAGTTTGATTCAATCCAGATGAATTCAGGTGTGCCACACCTTTGTCTTAAAAGACTGTTAGCACTTTAGTTGTTCTTTAGAACACTCTGGGAAGCTGCCATAGAACACAAGAAAATCATCTGACAGGCTGCTCCTGTTGCAAGTACATGTTTTGCTGAGAATGTCAGACTTCATTCTTGTATGTCTGAGAAAGACAGAGTGAATCTACAGAAAATATACTCTCATTTTGGCTTCTGGAGCACCCTCCATAACCTCTATGGGAAATCATGAGAAAACAGCTTTCACTCAAACATGATTCATGAAATCCCAGCAGAAGTCTTTTTTACAGGGTAAATTCACCTTAGAACACACCACAAACCCTAAAATGTGTATGGTACCATCAGCAAATGATTCATATTATAACTAAATTCTGCTATCACCCTTTATACATTCTCCTGACCCAGACTCCTGTAAGTGTTGCTACAACAGATTGTCCATGTTTTGGCCAGACAACAAAGGTGGGGTCCATTTGGGACCCCGTACATGCCCTTTGGGGTCTCGGTGTGCTCACCCTGCCCACTTACATATTTGTTTTAATTAATTTTCAGGACACAGGAACCACGTCCCTGAGTCTTGTAATGGATGCCAAAACATAATGTTTAGGTTGTCAACAACCATTCAGGATTGACTGGTTTCCTTTAAATTGGTCAATGAGAGCATATGTGAATACTAACTGTACAGATACACACATTTATTTTTCCTCTAATATCTCAAAAACACCTAAAAAACAGATTTCCACCAAATCACAAAAAAGGCTCATTCTGGACCAAAAGCTACCTTTTGCAAAATTTTGTGTAATTCCGTCCAGCGGCTCAGGCTGTAGTCATGTCTAAAAATCCCTATGGAAATTGCATGAGGAAAAAGCAGTTAGGTTTGAAAATCTAGTAAAGATTCGTTAAACAGCGCTAAAGTTATTGGGAAAACAAAAAACTCTTTTCCTATGGAAACTAGGTCCTAACTGTAACTACTTATTGGCAACCACCAGTAGGTTATATATGTGTGTGAGTGTGTATACATGACAAGAAAATTCTATTCAAAACTATCAAACTATATATAACATTTTTGAAAGAAACCTAAATTAGCATTTTCAATAGAAGGACGCACTAAGGGCCTGATTTAGATATCGGCAGACAAGTTATTCAGTAACAACAGTGATGAATATCCCTTCCGTCAATATGTCAGCTCCATAAAATATAATGCTATTTACATATTGTCAGACGAGATAACCATCACTGTTGTGGCAGAGTAACTCGTCTGCCAATATCTAAATCAGAGCCTACAACTAAACTAACCAATAAATTCAAACAACAAAAAAACCTTTGCTAATAAAATCAGACAAATAATTAAATCAACATTATAAAAGGCACACTTGTTTTACCAATTAAACACTTCCAAAGCAGCAAACTCTGCAGGATGACAAAACTGCTGGATTCTCTAACCAGACCCTTAAAGAAGAGATATACAAATCTTGAAAATTACCTAGCCAAGTAATTAAAACTTTCAACTTATATTTAAAGTTAAACTAACTCATTAATAAACTTAAATATATAACTTAACTTAAATATATAACATAGCTAAAAATTAACAAAACAATCTCCAAGGTGTATATCTTTACATGTAATTCCTAAAAGAAAACAGTACCACTTTGAAAAATGAAACGTGCCAGTAAAAAACATCTATAACAAACAAGCAAAACGTTATAGCATAGTAAGTGTATAAAAAAAAAATATATATATATAAGCTCACCCTAATAGCGAGTACATATAAACCTAATGACGTCAACCTCTACTAAATGCAGAAAGTCTGTGAACAACTCAGAGGGTAACTACCACCTAAACCCACTTTGAAACTAATAATTGCACAAACTAAAAAAGCCAGCCCCTGCAACATACCAAGAGAATGAAATGCCTGACCACTTAAACGGTGATGTATAATGAGGAATCTTTCCTTTTATATGACATTCTAAACTATGAGAAACAAATCCTAATATCCTCTACAGCAAATAAATTACTATTACTAAGCTATTGGGAAACTGAATGATGGTTAGGACCTTCAAAATATGTCCCAAACCATTCATTCCATACATGGTGAATACCAAAACACAAATATCACTTTTATAAATGCCCTACTACCAAATAAACAAATCAGTACTTACTACAATCTCTGAAACCACATTAAGCATAAACCAACTGCTACCCAAAAAAAATAATTATAGTCTGTGAACAAGCCATCATTTAGACACAGTTTTAAACATTTCCCCCCAAACAGCCATAGAAGGCTGTTACTATAGTTTCAATCAAAGCATGTTGACTCCTCCAGAAATCTGGCTGAGTGGAGAATATGTTACATACAACCAATTCACCTTTGAAACAAAAAAGGATAGCACTAGCCTTTGTCCCTGTCACTCCCACTTCGACTTTGCATTTAAAAGTACTTGCCAAGCCTTAAACGCCCATTTTTCTACATATAAGTCACCCCTAAGGTAGGCTCTAGGTAACCCATAGGGCAGGTTGCTATGTAGGTAAAAGGCAGGACACATGCCTGTGTGTTTTATATGTCCTGGTAGTGGAAAACTCCTAAATTCGTTTACCACTGCTGTGAGGCCTGCTCCTTTCATAGGCTAACATTAGGGCGTCCCTCATATACTGTTTGAGTGGTAGATTCTGACCAGCAAGGGGCACACATGTCATGTTTAGCATGGCCAGAATGGTAATAGAAAATCCTGCTTATTGGTGAGGTTGGATTTTATATTACTATTTTAGAAATGCCACTTCTAGAAAGTGAGCATTTCTCTGCACTTAAAATCCATCTGTGACTTACAGCCTGACTCCAATCCACTTCTGGGTTGGGCTGGTTGACAGCTCCCTTGTGCAACCACAATCACAGGATACTCAGTCACACCTGCACTCATCTGCATACTGAATGGGTCTTCGTGGGCTGGAAGGGTGGAGGGGTCTGACAGTTAAATTCAAAAGGCTAGTGGCCTGCCCTTACACAATGGACTGCCAAACCCCCTACTGGGACCCTGGCAGACAGACCTGTACTGAAAGGGGACCTTGTACACTTCAAAACCAATCTTTGAAGTCTCCCCCACTTCAAAGGCATTTTTGGGTATATAAACCAGGTCCCTGACCCCACCAAACTAGACACTTCTGGACCACATCCTGCAACCTGTCAAGAGGAGCTGCCTGGCTGCCCAAAGGACTCACCTGGACTGCTTTGCTGTGAAGGACCTCTGCCTTGCTGGCCTCTGACTTTGCTGAGAAGTGCTCTCTAAGTACTTGGATTGTGCTTGCCTCCTTTTTCTGAAGTCTCAGGGCCAAAAAGATTTCCTCTCTTCAATGAAACTCCTTGTTCGTTGAAAATCAACACAAAGGCTACCGGAAATGACGCACCGCCTGCCTAGCGACTAGAAAATCACCGCTTTGCTGAACTGGAACGATGCAGCCCGACTTCCCGAGCGGAGATCGACACAGCACCCTCGTTGTGACTGGAACTTCGACGCACAGCCATTCCATATTGACGCACAGCTGAGCCAGAACGACGCAGCCCAAATTCCTGAATGAAGAATTGACGCAGCACTTGATGTGTAACAGAAACTCCAACGCATCCCCCAGCGGATCGACGTGACACCTGTGACTACGTCCCACACGCCCAGGATTTCCATGCATCGTCCCTGGGCATCAAAAGACCACGCATCACAGTGAGGACCCAAGACTGTGCGCCAGAAATCAACGCAAAGCCCTTGCAGGGTAGGAAGAAACGACACATCATCTGTGCTGCATCAGGAAATCCAACGCACAGCTTCCTTTTTCCAGTCATCTCCTCCTCTGCAATCTCCGTGCTTGTAATTTTGACACAAACCAAGTACTTTGTGCACACAAGAGACAATTGCTGATTTTTAAAGACCGAAGACTCTTCTTAACATTATAACAGTGATATTTTAACTTGTGCTTATCAAATCTTGATTGTTTTGACCCTAATTTATTCAGATAAATATCTCATATTTTTCTAAACCTGTGTGGTGTCTTTTTGTGGTATTTTCACTGTTTTATTGCATGATTTATTGCACAAATACTTCACACATTGCCTTCTAAGTTAAGCCTGACTGCTCAGTGCCAAGCTACCAGAGGATGGGCACAGGATAATTTGGATTGTGTGACTTACCCTGACTAGGATTGTGATCCCTACTTGAACAAGGGTGTATACCTCTGCCAACTAGAGACCCCATTTGTAACACATATATTGTGTAAATTAAAAATGTACACCTGGCAAACCAAAAAGCTCAAAGAACAACTCAATCCATCACGTAAAATAAACACAACACATAAACCATACATTTCCAAATATGAATCACATAATATTTATACGAACAATAAGATATAACATTTCCCACCCAAATATGAAAAACCTAAATGTGCCTGTTTCACCACAATGGTGCTCTTATCCTAACGTAGGATGCAGCATCTCTGTGAGTAGTAGAAGGAAAACAAGTGTGAGGTAGGACACATGTTTCACATTAATTTATAGCTATGTATGGTAGACAGTTTGTGAGTTATGAGTGACGTAAATGGTATTGGTGTCATTTGTGACATTTAGAGGTGTGTTCTCCTTTTGTATGGATGCGATTGGGTGGATGCAACTGTAGATATGTTAACGCATGAAGTGGAACATAGTAGTGTGGGAAACTTCACATGAGAACTTGCCTATCTTCCTACATGTGACAAAGGGGCTTGCTTGAGTGTGAGCTGCAGAGAAACAACCAACATGAATGCAGCAATGGCAAATGCTGTTGGAGATCACCCAGATAAGAAAGATCGCATCCTGCAGGCATACACTAGATGCAGGAGGAGATACCAGATCATCCAAAGAGTTCATTCAGGAGTGTGAGAGGAGCAACTCATAGGCATGAGCCAGATAAGGGCAGCGAAGGCAGGTGATCTAGTAGTCTATGCAGTGAAAAAAGAGGAGTAATTCACTGGCACACACAGAAGAAATCCAGTCATGGCAATAACCTATTTACAGTCCACCCATCAGATGACAGAGGAATATCATGCACTGGATAGAGGCATCCACTGTGAAGGATATAATGAGTTCATAAAGAGTGATGATGCTGTGATCTTCAACAGCTTGAGTTGCCACCAGCCACTTCCAGCCTCTTGAGACCTACTGTCCACACCGGGACCCCGAATTATCACCGCATCACACTGGGTTGAGTGCTGCCGCATGTCCAGAGTGCAGCAAACTTGACAAGATGCTAGGAGTTGCACACTCTAAGATTGGTTGCGTATCAGACTGCAATTCCCACTAGCAAGGCACAAGACTCACGCACCCTCCATAGCTCAGCCTGGAGGCGCAACCAGCGGTTCCCTTCACACTGGAATAATACTGCTTGCACCTGCGTATCTTAGGCAGCTGAGGAGCCAATCGCGAGTGTGGGTCACCGCTGACACACAACTGCCATAGAGATTGGAGCTGTTGAGGCTTGCCCACTCACTGGTCAACGACGGGGCTAGCAAGTGTGGAGCCACCATTTGAATCACCGCAGCCACATAAACAAAATGTACAAATCCATTTGCAAAACCTTACAACTTTAGGAGATCATCCCCTAGCACAGTACTCCTGACCAAAATCGACAGTTGTTGTGCAAATGACAATAACATTATATAATAAAAATAGTGCAGTAAGCCTAAAATTAATTCAGATATGAATATGCTTAAAAAAGTAAATATTAGACCTTTCCCCTTCATGGACTCAACCACATGTATAAAATCATCCCCTCTAAAGTCATAATTCATTGCGACAAATGTTTAACTTATGGGCATTAAACTTATTGAGGTAGGATATACAGGGAGCACAATATTGAAAGATGGTGACCAATCCAATGCATGCTTTACTATGATCAACAATAAAGTGAAAAAATGGCAATATCTTAAAGTCAAGTCATACCAGCTAACCTTTCAGACACCACAGATAAAAATGTAGCTATGGCCCATCATACAGGCATATCATTACACTGCATATTTAGCTGCTCCAAATCTCTCATGCGGCGTACCTGCAACATTTTGAAAAACGGTAATAGCATACTGCATCACATATTACTAAAGGAGCAACATAAGTCAAGGATATGCTCCAATGAGAGTGTTTCCAGCTTAACGAAAGGACAGGGATCCCAATCCGCCCCTCCTGGCTAATACTCCTCTGCCCAATAATGGAGGGGACCTGGGCCAGCCTGACCTTCAGGTCCCACCCCCTGACAGGCCTGCTCTTAATATCCTTCAGGTAGGGCTGTAAATGGCCCCCATATTCAACCTCCTGTAAATGCTGCAACTTAATTCTCTTGCGGACATCAGTAACATCACTATTACTCAAACACTCTTTTATTAATCCTTTTAGTGCTTGTTTTTTGGTGAAACACCAACATCTACAAGGGAGCATACTCTGCCAGCAAGTTAAGAGACAACTCAGTGGCCTGTATGTTATTTACCCATTCACCCAGATGTTTCTCTTGTAAATGTAATTTTATTGAAGACCTCAGAGTCCCTATTTCAGCTTTTAAGAGCCCTGTCCAATAATTAAGCACCTGTTGCCTATATTTGAATAATATGTTGGTAAAGCCCAGCTCTAACCTCAAGGCACTACTGATCGAACCCCTGGGCAAGCCTAACCAACTTTTCCAAATGGTTTTTTCTATAGTTTGCATATGCTTCAACAATTTTTCTAGCAGTGCCTCACAACCATAGAGCAACAGTGAGACACTTTTATCATTATCCACCTCCCTAAAGACTTCCACAGACTTATGCCCTAAGGTGGAATTCAATCTCTGCAGGGCCTCTGCAACTGACTTGGCACGCGTCCCTTGCAAAGAAACATGAGCCCCAAAGGTTGTTTCTGAACAATAGGCCAAGTAACTATATTCCTTGACCACCTCAACTTGTGTGCCATCCAGCCACCGCTTAAACCCCAGGGACTGCCTCTCACCTTTTAAGAAAACCATAATCTTGTTTTTGCCTGTGTTTATCCTTAGCTCATTTCTCTTACAAAACAGCAAGAAGCCCTCTAATTGCATCTGCAGTCCGACAGGCGTTAGGTCTAATAGCACTGTGTCATCTGCATAAAACAGTGCTGCTATAGGTTCCATCCATAACTTGGTATTGAATGCCGTTGTTGCATCTATGTATGCCACATAAAGTGGCTGTTTTCTTTTGAGGGCGCAGTCTTCAGCCAACAACTTCATAGTAGAATACCCTTTTCTAAAACCTATTTGGGTCAAAGGAAGAAATCTAGCTGACACACCCAATCTTCTAGTAAACCCAGCAAATGTCCTGCGTAAATTCTACTTGTGCTATCCAACAATGTAATCATACGCTAATTAGAGGGAAGGGACCTATCCCCCTTTTGAACAGAGGTGCCCTAATGCTACCCTTTCAAGTTTAGGTACTACGGGCCATATGTACGAACACTTTTTCCCATAGACACAGAATGGGTAAAAACCATTGCTACATCTGGCCCTACAAGCCCCTCTATTATTTCTTCAAACACTGAACCCACAACTGAGGTTTACATTTATTAACGTCTGAAGTTATACCATCTGACCTTTGCGCCCTAGAACGTTTCAGACTATTGATCACTGCTACAATCTCACTGACTGTAAGGGCAAGTATTCTCTCCTCCTCCCTCTTGCTGGGCATGCGCCTCACCCGTGTGTCCATAAACCTTCCCCTATTGTCTCTAGCTTTGTACAAATCTGAGATGTAGCTGACCCATGTGGCTTCCGAAATTAAGCTTGCTGAAGTTTGTTTAACCAATCCAAGAGTGTCATTTAAAACCCTCCAAAATCTCTTAAGGTTATTGCTACGCAAGGAAGAGATTAACCTTGTCCAAAGGTTCTCTCTTTCCCTTCACTTCATGTGCAGCATCTGTTTACTAGTCTGATCTGACTCTTCCTACATGGGCCCACAACCATAAACGCTTCTTGAATATACTTGTTAAGAGTTACCTTAGCCCATAATATCTCAGGGTTCTGCATTGCCTTACCGGCCTGTCTTTTATTCAGCCCCAAATAAGCCGTGACCCTTATGGAGGAGATTAATTTTTCAAAGTCCTGGACTCCATGATGAGAGGGTGAACTTGAAAGCTCCTCAAACGACTCTCTCAAAATATTTATGACGTGGGATTTTAATTTGGCAGACCACTCTGTTCTGTGGTTATTCTTGCAAATGCAAACTATTGGACCACAGATGCCTTTCATATCCTCCCTAGCCAGTGACACGATAATGGCTGTATGTTCATTACCTTCTAGAGCCCCTAAAGACAGATCCATTGTCATCCCAAAATGAGAGATAATTGCATAATTGAGCAGGGATGTAACCCTCCCATTATCAAACGCTGATTGCACTGGCTGATCTCCCGAACATCTACCATTAATAATTGTCAGGTTAGAGCTTTCAAGCGAGATCCCTAGGGGGGTCATTACAACCCTGGCGGTACAAGATCGCCAGGGCTGTAATGACGGAAGCACCACCAACAGGCTGGCAGTGCTTCCCAGGTCATTACGACCGCGGTCGCACCACCGGGGCCGGCGGTTTCCCGCCACAATGGCCCCGGTGGTAGTAATCCGCTGGGGCAGCGCTGCTAGCAGCGCTGCCCAGGGGATTACGAGTCCCCCTACCGCCAGCCTTTTCCTGGCGGTTTGAACCACCAGGAAAAGGCTATCGGTAAAGGGAGTCGCGGGGCCCCTGGGGGCCCCTGCACTGCCCATGCCATTGGCATGGGCAGTGCAGGGGTCCCCTGACAGGGCCCCGTGCAGCTTTTCACTGTCTGCATAGCAGACAGTGAAAAGCGTGACGGGTGCAACTGCACCCTTCGCACAGCTGCAACACCGCCGGCTCCATTTGGAGCCGGCTCCTGTGTTGGGGCGGAGATCCCCGCTGGGCCGGCGGGCAGAACCTAGCGGCGATCTCCAAATGGCGTGGCGGGGGTGTGCCGCATTGGCGGGCGCCCGGCGGTCCGATCTTGGCGGGCGGCTTCAGCCGCCCGCCAAGGTCGTAATGAGGGCCTAGGTGTCTACCAGGCACCTCTTCTCTCTGGCTCCCCCAGACCTGGCTGGGGATATTCATTGCACTTTCTTTAGCTCTATGAGGGCTCTCCCTCATCTGCCTAGTGGAGATTTTTACAATTAAGTCCCCCACCAAAAAATAGGCACCAGTGGTAAGCTCTCTTGGATCATTTCTAAAAGGGGTGCCAGCTCTATGAATTGAGACTCCTTGCCAGGGTTCGGGGAAAGATACGTCTTAATAAGTCACAAGTCTGGAACCCCCAAGTGACCACCCCTCGATAGCAAAAGAGAGAATAAGCCTGACAAAGATAAAACCAAAAAATTTACACAATCCCAAGAGATAGCAGGCACCTCTATATTATACTCTGCAGCTACCAAGACTGCAAGACCTCCCGCCGGTCTCCAAAAGGGCCCCTTCACTGTCCTTGAACTGGAGACAACAAATCCTGGCAACACCCAGTCCTCCAATATCGAGGTTTCTTGCAGGGCCACAACCTCAACTTTATTGTCCTTGATAACTGATTGGAGTGTCTAAAAATTCCTTCCCAGACCCACTATGTTCCAGGACAAAAAATTAACCCCAAGGGTATAAGGAATAATGAAATAGGGGCTTTGGAGACTCCCTTTTTCAGTTAATTGCCCCAGCAATCTAATTCCAGCATGTTTTAATTTTCTCCACCAGCTCCACACAGTTGGAAAAAAATGGTGTGCCTGAGCTGTCTTCACCACAAAAAGCTGCTCCCTCTCAAAGCTAGAACAGCTTTCCTTAACCACAGGCGAAGACACAGGGGCCGATAAAGAAAAGGCAGAATAATTAGGCCTGACCCCAAAACTCAAAGCCAACAATAAATTATTTGATTTTAGATTATCCTGGTTTAGCAGCATAGCACATAAATCCAAACTTGCCCCCCTAAGGTCATCCAACGATTTCATAACCTCTTCAGCCACTGCCCTAGAATGGAAATTAGGCCAAACATGAGGTCAGACCATAGATGCCCCCCGGTTTATGGCTAGACAACCAAAGCAATATCTTTTGAAGAGATCCTCCCCAGCCGAGGGATGGAAAGAAGGAGATATAGTAACCATTATCTAATTAGAATCCCATCGACCTCCACGTCCTTGAAGATGTCCACAAACTAAAGAGTCCAAACCGTGTTATCGTAGGTATTGACTTTTGAGTTCATCTCCCTCCATACATCCTCCTCAGGACCCACTTGCAGCCTCCCACCCTCCGCAGGTAGGGCTCCCTCTGCCCACAAAGCTGCACAGTCCCTCTGCCCAGCCTTACCAAAATGGAGCACCACCCCCTCGGGTGGCTCCCACTGGCTCAGATGGAATTAAGGTCTTGCCAGAAGAAACCAATGCAGCGCAAGCCGCCGGAACCAAAGCCAGGGCACTCAGTGGAGAAGGGGGTAATTCAGCCTTGCCTGGATTGGTGAAATAGCATCAGCCGAGAATTTGACCTATCTAGGTTTACTCTTACATGTTTTCTCACTTTTCTTGTTACTTTATTGGAGGATTTTGCTTGATTTTTCAGGGGAGGATTGTTGTTTTGAGGTTTCTTCTTTCCTTTGTGCTGAGGTATCTCCTTCCTGAGTGCTGGGATTTCTCCCTTCCTGGGTGCTCACCAGGATCTTTGGATTAGAATTGGCAGCTTATTTCTGCTAACTTTATTAAAAATAGGAAAAACTTCCCATGCGTCCTGTGGAGCTTGGGGAAAACCCAAGGACCCTGGGTTATTGCCTGCTGACTCCTTGGTGGTAAACCAGCTTCAGAAAAAAAAAACAATGAGATCGCTTAGACCCCAGAATTGATTGCATTCATTCTCCACACACAAGGAGACCATAGGATCACCCGCCAGGGTGCACTTTTCCTCTGTGGCGGTAATGGAACACATTACATTGGGCATAGACATTTCCCTGCTAGAAGAAACAGGCAGTTCCTTCAATATCACTGATAATATGTCTAACTAGTGGTCGAAGGTGTCAGTATTAGTTTCAAATCGGTACAAGATGGATTCCAAGATGAGTTCAAAACTCTGCAGGGACCTAGAAAAACATACATTTGGAAATATTCACAGGCGGGTTCAACAGTAGGTCCGAAGAGGTAGAAAGATTCCTCTGATCCTAAATGGACAAACTCGGTGTACTTGAAAACAGGTTCAGGGCCTGTTTCCGTTGCTTTTATGCTTCTGACGGTGACTCCACCCTCCTGTTCAGAGCTGGATACTCCGGCCTGAATGGCAAGATCTCAAGTCAGGTATAATCCAGACTTAAAGAGGATTGAGAAGTAAGAGGAATTACTGTCCCTTCCATGCCACTTCCTGGTACTAAACATATTGAGGACGGCTCTCCAGATGAACAATGGCCAAATACACCCAGAGGAGATGCATGAGTCTGCATGATCAACAGGTTTGGTGTGTTACAATGGCCATTGAGGTAGCCATTGGACTTCCCCCCGGGCCACCCAATCTTCAACAGGAACTGCTTCTGCCTGAGACTCCCCCAGAGAAATTGACTGGATAGCGTCTGCCATATCTTCTAACATAGTAGCTTTCTCCTCAGACACTCTTTGAAAAAAGGCTGGTATTTTGCCACCTCCTTTTAGAATACCCAAATCCTCATCGGATTTGCCTTAGTCTTTTGGCACAATCGACTGCCTAACGAACGGCCTGACCTCAATTTTTTTGCCATCATTTTTGCACCCACTCAAGAGGGCTGCTGTCAAAACAGAATCTTTGAACCCCTGGGGGTCAGGCTCCCCAAACTTCACAGGCCCCACTGGAATGGCCCAAGTGCCCATTCCCCAATCTGTCACTCTCGCATAAAAAAATAACACAATGATATTATGCTCTCATGCTATGATGTATAAAGACTCCGCCGCTCCAAATTCTCCCAATCCTTGAGCTTATTGACTGCTTCAATTTTTCATACCCATAGGTGGCACAGGCTGCTTCCGTTGAGTTGACTGCAGAAATTGCTTGGCCAGATTATTAATGAACAGGCCATCAGAGTCCTGTTATTAAGACATAGTAGAAACCATGGCTGAGCAGGGCACAGCCGGACCCAGCTGGACCGCTCCTGCGAAGACTGGGGCACCCACTCAGCAGAGGTTGACTGCAGCCATCACGCTCGCCATTGCATTGCTGAGTTTCTCCCTACTGTCCTCTGCCGTATCTGCACCTTCCACCTCCTCTACAATTGTCCGAATGGCAGGTGCAGCCTTGATGCGGGGACTACAGCGGAACAATAAAGGCCCCCGCCTTGCCTGCCTTGCCCTTCTGTGTAGAGGCTCTGAAGGCTCCGAAGAAGGACCAAGGAGTGTTTACAGCCTGTAAAGTGCCATAAATGTGCCTTTTGCATATATTACTGAAGAATGTGACACTAGACCCTGGAGTGCCGCCTCATCCCTTATACTGTCCTGCAATCCTTGACTTAGTGGGGAATAAGCACTCTCTACTCAAGGGTCCTGGAGGTCCTGAAGGTCCTGAAAGTTGTTAAGGAGAGAATATAGTACTTGTGGTCCTTGAGGAATTTATTGAGGTCCTTTAGGGTTTTTGAAGTCTTTGATGTTTGCGGCCAACTACCGGGTGAATTAAGGAAAACAGGGAGGGCCCTCTCTCTCCCTAGGGAAGGCTCAGGACGCTCTGTAAAAAATGTCAGAAGACTGGAGGCAAGGTGCTAGCTGAGATTCTGTGGGTAAAGGGGTGGCTCTGCTGTGGGAGCTCACCACACCAGCCTACTGCCGGATGCTTCTGCTCCCCCAGTCGGTCCGCAGCTCTGAGCCACCTCTGCCTTTGCTCACCGCTTACCGTGCTCTCTGCTGCTGCCAAACTGTTGAACCATTGTGCCTCAATGCTGGTGAGGAGCCTCAATGCTGGAGAGAAGCCCACGGTCACTCCTCCACTCACACTCACCAGTAGTGGGTGGTCACTCCTCCACTCAGCTACCGGGATGCCACTGAAGATCTCTCCCTAGCTCGGCCTGTGTCCTGAGGGTCTCCTTCTGTCCTCCTGTCCTTCCACACTGCCCCGTAAGCACCCTGGGGGCTCGAGATGCAGGGTGCGACAAGCAGAATTGCCAGAGGGGGTTGGGGGGGCTTCGAGCACGTGTTCCACACTCTGTGCTCCGCTACACCTATCACCTCTTGCAACGTACTGCGTACAACATCACTTCCTGCTTCTTACTCCACCTTCTACTCGCTTTTCTGCTCCTGCACTCTCTTTCTGTGTCCCAAGGGTGTTCTGGGCCTTTGTGGCCACTCAGCCACAAACAGTGTTATTCATGTTGTTTTCTCTTGCTTTTTTGGTTTGTGTTGGGGCCAACTCGCAGATCATGGCTGCATATTGTTTATTTGACATACCGCTGCCAGTGCCCACCTGTAGTCCAAGTCATCCACTGGAATGGGTCACATTAGGGTAGTCCACTGCATAACCACCACACTCCGGTCATGCACAATGCCATGAAGTTAGTAACCCTTAACGTGAAGGGACGTAACGGGAAACATCCTGAACAACTAGGTCTAAACCACTACTTGCCTGAACCACTACTGCTAAACAATTAAAAAGTCTCTACAACTAAGTACTGAACAACTACTGTCTGAACAACTACTGTGTCTGAATAACAATTGCCTGAACAACTAATTTTAAGGTAAGGTTTTCCTTTTGGTTTTTATGGTTTATTAGTTGTTTAGAATATATATATATATTAGTTGTTCAGGCAATTGTTATTCAGACACAGTAGTTGTTCAGACAGTAGTTGTTCAGTACTTAGTTGTAGAGACTTTTTAGTTGTTTAGCAGTAGTGGTTTAGGCTATAGTTGTTTAGGACCTAGTTGTTCTGTCACATATTCGACGTAACAATCCTGTTAAGCACTGAGCCATCCTTTCTTACCTAGAGCAATCTGAGACAGACCTCTGCCTCCTCCAAGAAACTCATTTACCAGCAAGCAAATGGCACAGAATGCGTTTGTGTGCCTCTCTGCACCAATTCCCCTCATCAACCTCCTCCAAAACTTCTGGGGTGGCCATTTTGGGGTACCGCTCATTCTGAGGAAAGATAGGTCCTAGACTGGTTGACATCAAATGCAGACTACTGGCCCACCAAGTGACCCTTGGAAATGAAACCTTCACCATGGGAACTATCCATGCCACTAATGACGGGCAGGAATGCTTACTCTGCTGTGTAGTGGCAGAGGTGACGGCCACCCAGGATAGGCTTATGCTTCTGCGTGGTGTTCAATAATGACCTGGATAGATCTGCACAACTCTATGGACACACAGGGGCCCTGTCTCGGGAATGTGCTCTTTGGCTGCAGGAGATGTGTCTGGATGGCATCTGGCACACACTACATCCCCACACCGAGGACTATACATTTGATCCCCACGTACATGTAACCTACGCCCACATAGGTTATTTCCTGGAGACAGCAGGCTTTCAGTCCTTGGTTAGATTGAACAACTGCTCTTTATCTGACCATGCAGCAGTTTCCCTCTCCATAACTCTCTCTCCAGGGAGAGACCCCCCCCGGGCCATTGTGGATGCCTGAAACCCTATTACACAAGCCCAAAGTGTTTAGGAGGATCACCAAGGCTTTAGTAGACTTTCTGGCATTGAACGACACTGCTAAAACTTCCATTTCCACACCATAGCAAACCCTGAAAAAGTAATCAGGTGTGAATTGATAGCTATCTCAGCAGTAGACAACAATCTTAGCAGGGATAAAAGGGAACCCTTATCCCAACAGGTATGGGAACTCGAACCCATACATAAACACAGTGGAGCCCTGCGCATCTGGCGCCAGTTAGAGGCAGCACGCGGGTAACTGGTGGGCCTTGACCTGGACAGGGTTGAGTATGTTGCACTCATGCTGTGACACTCCTTTTATGTGGGTGTTGAGAAATATGGGTGCCTTTTGCCAGTATTCTGTGAGCGCAGTGACAAGCCATGGGGGTACACTCCCTATTAACTGCAGATGATCGAACTCACCGGGGATGGTCCCATCACCCCTGCCTTTTGAGATTTTTACGAGGAGCTCTACACTGAGCAGACTCTGCCTCCCGAGGGTTCAGACCTACATCTCCGTGAGGCCCGCACCTCACAGCTATCACTAGAACAGGTCATCACTCTGGATCAGCCAATCTGGATTAAAGAAGTCATTTCAGCCATTACCTGAAGAAACTCCTCAAATTCCTGGGACCAGACGGCTTCCCGAGCTTTTTTATAAAACATTCTCCACGATGCTCGCCTTCTGCTGCGCCAACTTTTCAAATAATGGACAGGCCCAAACACAGTGCTGCGCTCCATGTTAGAGGCCTCTATTTTAGTCATGCCGAAGTCGGGAAAGATAAAAGGCAATGTGCCTCATACTGCCCGATATCCCTCCTTAACATGGACATTAAGTTATTCACCAGCACCTTAGCCGCTTTTCCTGGTCCCCTCATGCCAGGCTTAATTGCCCCAGGTCAGGCAGGGTCCGTGCCACACTGCCAATGTACCAATAACACGAAACACATTATACACCTGATTGACAAAGCCCAATGCTCCAATAGGGAAAGGATGTTCCTGGCCATCAGCTCTGAAAAGGCATTTAATCGGCTCCATTGGCCGTACCTGGAAGCCACTTTTTGACACTTTGGCTTCAACGAGCAATTTCGCACATGGATCGTGAGCTATTATGGACACCCGACTGTCATCGTCCGAGTGAACGGGTGAACATCAACTCTATTTACCATATGCTGGGGTACCTGCTAGGGGTGCCCTTATCACCCTTGCTATTCATGTTATTTGTGCAACCCATGGACCAAATTATACGCAATAACCCTACCATTAAGGGCATCCCTTGTGGGGGATGAGCACACTATCAGTCTCTACGCAGACGATGTCATAGTAACTCTGGAGGAATGAGCCACATCCCTTTCTGGAGGAATTGGGGATCTTCAGACAAGCAGCAGGATTTTGGGTCAATGTCATAAATCCCAAGCGCTCAATCTCTCCCTGTCACCCACCTTAGATTCAGAGGTAGCCCATCAATATCCACTTCCATGGATGGCTACCTCTATTTGGGAATCCAACTTGCTTCAACAGTAGGTCGACTGCAACCCTAAACTACAAGACCCTACGACAACACATCAAAACCGACTTGACCAGATGGAACCAATACCGCCTCTCTTAGCTTGGTCAAGTGGCTGCCCTGAAGATGTCGGCTCTGCTGAAGATCTTGTTCCTATTCCAAGCTCTCCTGGTAGAACCCCTGACTGGTACCATCCAAGCCCTACATAGAGACATAAACCACTTTCTCTGGGCGAGGTCTGAGTCTCGAATGCGGAGGGAACTGAGTTATAGAGCCCCAGGGGAGGGAGGCCTGGTTGGCCCCAATCTCTGTCACAACTTCGGTTCCTTGTAGAGTGATCAAGACAGGAATTGGAGAAGCATTGGCTATTCATGGATTGCGCAGTTGCTGGGCAGCATTTGTGGAAAAAAGGTTGTGGTAAAACAGCCAGGCCACAAATCAACTACCTTCCCCCAGCCATGAAAGCTACACTAGAAGTCTGGGACTGAGTGGGAGAATGCAGAGGTCTGACCTCGTTCCTCTCCCGCTGACTCCGATAATAGGCAATGCAGACTTCACCCTGAGCCTCAACCATGTGGCATTCCAGTACTGACAAAGGGTCAGGTGTCATTCAGTAGGTCACCTATTTGACGAGGAGGGCCTCCTGTCCATTGAGCAACTCTGCACTAGTTATACGTTACCTGAAACTGAGAGGTTACACTACCTCCAAATTTTGCATTGGTTGACACACCCAAAGGTTTGCCCCGGGATGCAATGCCATCTGATGTTGTTTGAGAAGTGGCTGGCGACCAAAGCATCGGACAGACACCTTGTCACAGAACTGTATAGCCTACGCTAGACCACCTCACAGGTTAAAAGAACAGGTCAAAAGAACTGGAAACTGGAGCTGTGGTGACAGCTGACACAGCAGGAGTGGGGTGAGGTGTATTACTGAGCGAGGCACACGGCCCGCAACACAGCCAGCACCGAAACAGCCACTAAAATTGCCACTTATTAGTACCTCATGCCAGTATGCCTCCACAGAGGCAACCCCAGGAGAAGCGCTGACTGCTGGCACAGGTGCGGATCCACGGTGACCCCACTCCACCTGCTATGAGATTGCCCTAAACGTACTTCTTATTGCACCAAGATTCTTGATAACATTGACACCCTTCTATACATCCAATTGCCACACTTCTCCGCTTACAGTCTTGGGGCTACCCAATTAACTCACCTTCCTATATAAATCCCACAGGGGCAGGCAGATAGTCTTAGCTTTAGGTGCCGCTCTTCAGAATATTATGACAGACTGGGGCACATGTTTTGTTCCCACATATCAGGGATGGCTAAATCATCACTGGTATCCACTAGGGATGGAGAACTTTACCTTAACTCTTACTGCACAAGCGGATTCATACAGAGAACTCTGGCGCCCCTATATTACCTTACTCTCAGTTAAGTTTCGGAAACGTACTTGCCTAAAATACCTCTGACTGCTACATCTCACAGATGTTACTAATGTACCCACTCTGAGGTTACTGACTGAACTACACTACCGGACACATGGCATGCTACACCACATACCGTTCTCTAGCTCTGCAAGTTCAACAGAGGGGGTATATTCTTTGTTTGGGGATTGTTGCTTTTACCTGCATAACTTCCAATGAAGACAAGCACCATATGCTCATAGTATTGCTATGTTTTGCTCTTTTCTGAAATTCTGAATAAAGAGATTTGAACCATAAAAAGTCTATTTAAAAAAATCATATGTGTATATATAAGCTGAAAGAAAATGTGTAGCTCCTAGACACTTCAGTAAAATGCAAAATAGAAGGGAGGACACTAATTAAAAATATAGGGTCTCATTTACAAGGCCCATGGTGCAGGGCGGCGCAGCAAGTGGCTTGCTGCACAGCCCTGTGCCACCAGGAAAGGGCAGAAATGCACAGTCGCTACACAATACGGTGCATTTCTGTCCTCTCCCCCTGCTCTGGAGCACAAATTGCTGCCATGCGTTAATGCAGGCTACCTTGCACCATGGTACAAGGGGGCCTGCATTGTGGGAATGATTGTTTTAGTCCAGGAAGTGACACCTTCCAGCACAAAAACAATCACAAATCAGAATGCAGCACACAGAGAAAGAGGAAGAACAAGGAGAAATAAAGATATTTCTCACCGTTGCATCACTCTTACGCCACCCCTGAGGTGGCGTAGGAATTTGACGCATTCCCAGACTTGTAACTTTGGGAATGCATCAGATTCCTTCAGGTTTCATGGGTGTTGCATGGGAACACCCCAAGCAGCACCCAGGCAACACCCATTTCACGCAGTGTTATGCGTGAAAGCTGTCCATATTTACAAGGCTGTGAAATGCCACGCAAGGTGGCTTTGTGTGGCTTTGTAAATATGGGCTGGCACACTGCGCCACCGGAGCATTAAAAAAAAAAACGCTATGGAGGCGAAGTGTGCTGCTGGGGCCTCGCAAATGAGGCCCATAGTGAGCACAAAGTAGGAAGAGGAATTGCTATATTGAAAATATAGTCATTTTATTAAGCCAGTATGAATGAATGTGTTTGAAATTAGATGTGAGTGCTTGCTTATAGTATGTAATTTTTAATAGTATGTAATCAGCAACCACTCACACAGGCAGGCACTTACACACCAAGTTACACTGCTACAAAAGCACTTATGTACACAGTGACTGACCCACTCAGTCACACAACCATAAAACCATTCACACACCCAGTCAGTCAGTCAGTCAGTCAGTCAAAGTACTTTATTTCGATAAATAAATATCATAAAAAGGCATAAAAACAGAACAATCAAGAATTACAAGCAATCAACAATTCATATTATCTACAATGTTTAAGAGGAGGGTCAATAAAGTAAAACATCCTAGAAACATCATTTAACGTGAATCATTAATATTCTCCCAAATTCGCAGAAATTACATTTCCTATAAGAAGTTAATTAATCACTCAATTCATTACAATAAAATAATCGGATTGATGGCGAACTTCTTTTTCTTAACCCTAACAGCTCCCACTAAAAAACTAGCAACATGGAACATAATCCTAGGGGTCTGCAATAACTGTAAGAACAAGAGGGCAGGTTTAACCTGTATAAACCCCTCCTCCTTTAAAACTGGGAACAAAAATTTATTTCTTAAGGCCGCGTAATGATCACAGAATAACATAAAATGCATTGTATTCTGGATCGAAAAATTATCACAATTACACGGCGTTCCTTTTTCCGGAAGAGACCAGGTTTGAAAATGGCCAAGAGTTAGATGGATCAGGTTAAACCGAAAGCGTGTGAGTAGAAACCAGTGCAAGGGTTTATTTACAATAGACAAATATAATTCAGGGCCCACATAAGTTCTCAAAATGATACTGGCCCGCACCAATGGTTTCTCATATTCAACTTGTTCTCTTTCTAAACATAACAGATCTTTCATCATGCTTTTAATCAATCCAATATCTTTAACAGTTATTGATTCCGGGGAGTAAAAAAGATCCGATCTCCCTAATCTAACAAGACAATTTTTTATATAAACTAGCCACGCTATTTTATTTACTTTATCCAGCTGCAGGCAATCTTTTAAAATGGAATGGTTGAGCGGAATTTCTTGATTCAGCCAAATCTTTAGCCAGGCTAGAACGGGGGCCAGTTTGATCAAGTCTAAAATATAGCCCACACCCAATTCAGTATGGACAATGTGTGTGGGAGTAGACTGGGGAAGAGAGAGAACCGATCTTAGAAATTTATTTTCCGTGATCTGTATACTTTCCATAGAGCAATGGCCCCATATCGCACTTCCATACGTTGCTATTGCAAGGCATTTTGCTTCATAAATTTTTAGCAAACTAACAATTGGCCTCGCCCCGAGTTTATTCATAAAACCCCGAAGAGCAGAAGACGACTTTGCAAGGGCAACATTTCTATTTTTTATCTGGGGGCCCCAAGAGCCTTTCTCATCGAAAGTGATCCCTAAGTATGGAAATATTGCTACTCTACACAGTTCTTGCCTCCCACAAGTAAAAATTTTGGGGAGTTTATTTTTATTACCCTTACCCATGATCATAATCTGGGACTTTTTAACATTAATCTTTAAATCCAGGGAAGTCATAAAAACCTCAAAGGCGTCCAATAATCGTTGAAGACCAACACCAGTACGAGAAAGCAGGACAGCATCGTCCGCGTATAGGAGAACCGGAATACCGAGTTCTCCTATCCGTGGGGTGTCCTGGGTAGCATCTTTTAGTATGGATTCCAAGGCATTTATATAAATAGTAAAAAGGAGGGGAGCCAGAATGCACCCCTGCCTGACTCCCCTTTCTGAGTTAAAGTGGCTAGTGCATCGCCCCGCAGTAGTAACTCTAACAGAAGGTGTTAGGTCAGTATGTAAATCTACTAAGAGGTTAACAAGAGCCTTGTCCAGTCCCATGTCAAGTAAGATTTTCCATAATTTAGATCGATTTACAAGATCAAAGGCTGACGAGAGGTCCATGAACCCCAGATACATGGAACCCTCCTTCGTGTATTTCTCTATTAATAAATACAAATTCAGGCCTTGATCTATAGTACTCCTTTTGGGTCTAAAACCATACTGCACATCTGCTAGGACCCCTTTCTCTGTTAACCAATCGTTCAATTTATTTAAGATAACTCGACCTAAAATTTTCACTGAGGAATCAATCAGTGAAATCGGCCTGTAACAAGATGGGTCTTGCCTATTACCATTTTTAAACACTGGTATAATTATAGATTTCTTCCAAGAAGGCGGGATTTTATCAAATGCAAGATTATTAAAAACCTTGCATAATACCTTAGACCAAAATTTTGGAAAACTTTTAAAAACGTCCCCAGGTACCCCATCTGGGCCCGGGGCTTTGTTTTTTGTGGTTAAGTCTACAGTATAGCCCTTTCAACATCTGCGACTGAAAAAATAACTGCAACCTTGTCAGGGGAGATTTCCCCAACTTCATCTGCTAAAATTCCACCAGGAGGACCAATATTAGAGTATATCTGACTAAAGTGTTTTATCCAACCCTCATCTGGAATATTTGCCTCTAAAGGAGTGTTAGTTTCATCAGAAAGAAAGGGCTGATTTATTATTTTCCAGAATAAACCACTGTTTTTTAGGGTATCTGGATCCAAAAGTTGGGCCAAGGCATTATCTTTCAGAGTCCTTTTCCTCTCTAGAATAGTTTTTTTATACACTTTCCTAGCATTTATTATTTTTAATCGATCTTTAGGAATAGTTTTTAATGCCTTTATTAATACACCATGGCCCTCATTCTGACCCTGGCGGTCTTTGACCGCCAGGGCGGAGGACCGCGGGAGCACCGCCGACAGGCCGGCGGTGCTCCAATGGGGATTCCGACCGCGGCGGTAAAGCCGCGGTCGGACCGGCACCACTGGCGGGGTCTCGCCAGTGTACCGCGGCCCCATTGAATCCTCCGCGGCGGCGCAGCTTGCTGCACCGCCGCGGGGATTCCGACCCCCACTACCGCCATCCAGATCCCGGCGGTCGGACCGCCGAGATCCGGATGGCGGTAGGGGGGGTCGCGGGGCCCCTGGGGGCCCCTGCAGTGCCCATGCCACTGGCATGGGCATTGCAGGGGCCCCCGTAAGAGGGCCCCTACATGTATTTCACTGTCTGCTGCGCAGACAGTGAAATACGCGACGGGTGCAACTGCACCCGTCGCACAGCTTCCACTCCGCCGGCTCGATTCCGAGCCGGCTTCATCGTGGAAGCCTCTTTCCCGCTGGGCTGGCTGGCGGTCTGAAGGCGACCGCCCGCCAGCCCAGCGGGAAAGTCAGAATTACCGCCGCGGTCTTTCGACCGCGGAACGGTAACCTGACGGCGGGACTTTGGCGGGCGGCCTCCGCCGCCCGCCAAGGTCAGAATGAGGGCCCATGTGCTTTAGAGCATTCCTTATCAAACCATCTATTGCCCTCTAGTGCCTTCTGGCTAAATTTAGCCTGGAGACTACGATTAATTTCTAAGCAAATCTGATCAAATGCTACTATAACCTCCTTGGGATCTGGATTTTCCGCTAGACATATAGAGATTTCATCCTCCACTTTAGATAAGACCTCCTGAAAAAAAGTTTCAGGGACTATTTTTGTCCACTTCAATCTACGATTCTGGTCTTTGACTTTAAGGTTCAAGCCCCCACGCTCTGCAACTAATTTTAGAGAAATCAGTTCAGTATTCTTAAAAACAAGTACAACAGGATTATGATCACTAAAAACTGACACCTCAGTACAATAATTTAAAACACTATTTAACAAAAAGGAAGACAAATAAATGTAATCTATAATAGTACCATTTTCTTTGCCCTTAAACGTAGGGGACCTACTATTCCCATCTCCACCGCCAGACTCATATAAGTTCCATTTAGCGAGGAAAAGCTCAAGATAATCCCCCTGCCTGGTATGTTCTGGATGAGCAGTTGAGGAAAACACACCCATTTATCACCTAAACATCCACTTACATAATCATTCACACACTTATGCAGGCACTGTCACACCCATTCACACACCTATACTGCCATTTACGTACCTAGCACTCAGATGGTCAGTTACACATGCACTTACAAACCCATACACCCAGTTATACACACAGTCACCTACCCATATGGCAACTCACATACCTATTTATAAAACCATACAGCCACTCACACACCCAGTCAGACAGTGAAAGGGCACTTACACACCGACACAACACTTATGTATTCACTACTAACAGATCCACTTGCACACACAATTACACACCCAAACACCTAGTAGCACAACCAGCTACCAATCCATGCAGCCACAGACATACCCACTTAGATACTCATACAGTCACTAACACTCCCAGTCATACACCCACACACCTACTTACACATCCAGTGACACACCCATACAGGCATTGATGCACTCACTCACATATCGACTCAACCATTTACACACCCAGTCATCCACCCATACAGCCACTCATATACCCATTTATACACCCATACTCAGACACTTACACAGCCTTTTACACTGACATAACCACTTATGTAGCTACTCACTTGCTTAAAGTATGTAATCTAATAGCATGTAATGTAAAGTTAAATGTATTCTATATTTGCATTTCAGATATTTACTCATGTTTAAAGAAGAATGGAAGATGGAGTGATGGGGTGAAAACAATTAACAATTATGCTTGTTGACAGTCTCCATAAACTGGGCAACAGATGACAATTTTAGTGCAACTTGCATATGACATTTGCTACAATGAGTGACCATGCCTTCTAGTTTTGGTGAAACAGCAGGATGGTAACCATCTCGTCAAGAGGTAAAGGACCATCAGATGGTCTAGTTGATGATGCACTACCTTCCCTCTCTCTTATCATCTTGTGATATGGCGTTCTATGTATAGTTTTCAGGTGGTTGCAATTAGAGGATGTGGCATGTGAATATTTCTTCACCATTCCTCTTGACAGTTTTTTCTACATATATTGCACAGACAAATTTTAGGAAGAATTTTCGTTTTTCCTTAAGGAATGGAGAAATATTTTCAAACAGAGAAATTCTTTGGAGGTAGTAAGTCTTCTTCTCCTTCATCCTGCTCTTCCCTTTCTCTTCTATCTTCAGCAGAAGACAACTTAACTTTGAATCTCTCTTCTTTTGAAGGAAAGCCAGAAAAACAATGGAGCTGTGGTTTGGAGTCTGTCTCCAGAGACATGTAAAACCCAGTAGGTAGTTATGGTTAGGACCTATTTTTCACTGAAAAAGCTTTATTGACTTGGTTATATCTTTGACACTGTTTGACAAATCTTCATGACATTTTGCCAAAATAAGTGTCCTCTAGAGTCTTGCTGTACATGGAAAGTTTTGGGGTGATCTGTCAAGCGGGGGCTGAGTAAAAGGGGGTGTCAAAAATTGGTTTTCCTATTTGAATTCCTTTAGAGAGTTTAGACAGAACTACAGCCTTAACCGCTGGACACAATTACACCAAATTTGTCATAAAGATAGCTCTTGGTCCAGAAAGCAAGCTTTTTGTTATTTGGTGTAAATCCATTCATTCGTTTTTGAGGTTTTAAATACATTTTTATTTTAATATCTAGAAGCGCAAATAATTTATGAATAGTCCCGATCTCGTGCATTGATCCGATTGGCTCCCAACACTTTAACCCAGAAGAATTGGCAGCCATTTTGGGACTCGGCTTCAGCCGAGTCCCAAAAAAAGGAAAAAAAAGAAAAGGGAGAAGGGTACAAATACCCTAACCTTCTAGACTTGGTCCTAGGGTCTCCCTGCTCCCCACCATGGCAAAAAAGCTATTTTTAATTCATGGCAAAATTCACAAAAATTTGTGAATATCACAGTGAATTGAAAAAAATAAAACAACAATCATGGTCTCCCGCCCTTGTTATAAATGTAGACCCCAGGGAAGCGAGGTCCCGGGGGCATGCAGATTTTATTTTGAAAAAAAATAGAGGCAGGTGTACAGGGCCCCCGCCAAGGGCTTAATAATGCCCTAGGAACCACCACATACCCAGGGCTAATATACTAAGAGCCCCCCCACCCCAGACAACATCACCTTCCCGGGGCTATACAGAAAAAATTATACAGGGGGGCCACATGGACGCCCCTTCCCAGGGGACCACTACCTCCCCAGGTCTAAAATAAACATTAACCAGAGTGTCTGCTTGGATCCCTCGGCCTGGGGACCACCATCTCCCCAGGGCCAATTACTTTTTTTTAAAGAAGGAGGGGGAGCCATTTATGGCCCCTGGGACCACCACCTCCCTGGGGCCGGCCCGTGCAGAACAAAGGGGGGCTATGCGGCCATCCTCCTGGAGCCATATATGACCCAGGGGACTGTCACCCTCCACAGCCGGCTCCTGCTATCTACCAAGGTACCCACCCTTGAGAAATAGGTGTTTGATTTTGCTTGGTGGGAGCTGTGACAGCTCCCACTACGCATAAGCAAACATGCTGCTTCCTGTGAGTGGAAGAAGCAATGTTGTCAAAATGCTCCTGCTTGCTGCAAGCGGAATTGTCATATCTTTCAGGCATGCGGGGAGGGAAAGAGATGAAAGTGTTGCTCTCAAACACAGGGTGCTTCATTTCCAGGAGCTCCCTATGTGCTGAAGCAATGTCGGCTCTCACAAGAGGCGGGAAGCTGGCTTGGACTGCAGGGACCTTGAGGCTCCCCTCACAGTCCCCATTATAAAGCACTTACTTCTGTAAAGTACAAATCATCCAGGTGGGTTTTCTCTGCAGTTCCACCTTGAAATGTTATCTGATGAAGACACACGAGGAACAATTAGATTGGCAACTCTAGAGACACACAAGGTCACTGGATACATTTCTTCAGCATCCTTTATGCTTATGTATTGTAGGAGATGCACTATACATTTAACCAACGAGGTAGCACTTACCAATTAGCCAGTAGAAAGTACTCCAGTTGGATAGACACTCTGCACAATACGCTGGCCTCATCAACGATAAATACGCAGGGCAGGATTTATTCTGGCACAATGCTCATTTCACAGAAATTAAACCTCAATGAAAAGCATTTTCATATATACACAAAGCTGGTGTCCTAGTTGAAGATCCACTTCTGTAAAGTAGTAATCATACAAATTTCTTGCGCATGGTGAAGGCAAAGAAAGTGTTTTTTCCCTCTGCATTTCCACCTTGAAATGCTATCTGTAAACCTTGATGGAGGTGTTTGCATCCTTGATTTTTCTAGAGCAATATCTCATGTACTGACTGTGACGAGTGGGTTCTTTCTTTTCATCTGCTGCTGAGACCAGAGGTCATGTTCTCTCTTTTAAATACTAGTACGTAAAATGGGCTAGGAGCCCCGCCCTTTTGGCCTCACCCCATATACATTAGTATGCAACATCTTTCAGCCATTTTCCAGGATGAGCGTACTAAAAGGACCGCCCAAGCGCATTTCCCTCCAAATTTGGAGACACGTTCTTGATGCACAGGAATATAATCACATCTACACCAAACAAAGAAGTACTTCATGTGTGGCATGGGGTTGGGTGGTTATAGGGATAGGCCCCTGCGGCCAACCACCACTGTGCACGGCCAAAGTGAGTGAGGGGTGGTGGTTGGATTAACGTAAAGTCATTTAAATTACTTGACGTTAGAAAAAGCATAGATATTCACTGAAAAAAACAAAGGTTACAGGGACGTTATAGTTAGGAAATAGAATTTAATGAAAACAGAGAAATTCAGGATTCACTCGGCACATGCAAAATAAGTGTTGTATGATTTTTGCTGTATTATTTTTCATTGTTTTTTATTGTTTAAGTGTCTTGTCTGCGCTGGCCTGCTCTAGCGGCCGATGGTGTATTTGATATTTAATTAGTCACGGTCAACCATATATTTCAGCTTATTGGCATGCTACCTCACCCGCGGAGCAATGGAGAAGTAGCCACAGCATGTTTTCTAGTAGTTTTCGCTAGTAGGAAAAGTCTCATACTCTTCTTGTGAGGCTTAAAGTCCTTGAGGGCTTGCCCTTTGGTTCGCCTGTAACAGACACAAGGCCATTCTGCCTGATGTTAAAATAGCAATGGGCTTTGCATATATTGGTTCAACTTGTATCTAAGTTGCTAGCAAAAGGAGAACACTGGAAGTACAGGCAGCTCCTCACCTGCCAATATAAGCTCTCACTTTCCCTACCATGATGGCTTCTGCAAGACAGCAGCCATGGAGGTAAAGTGAAGGCCCTTATTTATGAGGCCCTAGCAGCAAACTGTGCAATAAGAGCATCATTTTTTTAAAAACAATTTTGCAATCAGAGCATGTACATATGCTACATACATACAGACGGGAATTTGATTCATAAATCTCATGCTGTATCAGAGGGGCTTCAGCAAAGAGAAGATATGAACTCACGGGTGTCAATCATTGAACAAGTCTATTTCCTTTCTGATGTGACCTTTGATTCTTTATCTGCAGCAGCTGCAGTCTCTGTACCCATCATATCAGCTAGATGTCACCTTTGGATGCCCTCATGAAAAGTGGATAGCTCCCAGAAGGCTCTGTTATGCCACCTGCCAGTTAATGGTTCAAAGCTCTTTTTTCCTGAACTGAAGGAACTCCTACAAGAGTCATTTGAGGATTGCAAACTCCTCACCCTGATCAAACCTTCTGTTAAGGGTAGAAGTTATGAATTCAAGAGAGCTTTGGCCTTCTACATCTAGCGAGGACCAGCACTTTCGGGTGAGGTCATGAGACTGTGCCACACCCTCCACTGACATGTCCTGGCAACAGCCCTCAGGTACTTCAGCACCCCTGGCTATCCCTAAGGCATGACTATGTAAAGGTGGGAGGACAGATTAAATAATTTTTCTCTGCCTGGGAAAAAGATGTCACCAGTGCCTGGGTTCTACCTTTGGTGAAGAATGGCTGCAGAATCAAATTGTCTTCCCTTCCACCAGATGTCTTCCTCTCTCCTACCACTCTTCACAACACTCAAAAGCTCCAGGGTCTCGAACAAGGAATTCTGAAATGTTAGAAATGGGGTCTTTGGTTGGCAGTCAGGTTACCCCCCTGTCCAAGCAAGGGCCCTCACTCGAATCAGGGTAAGTCACACACAATCCAAACTATCCTGTGCCCACCCTCTGGTAGCTTGGCACTGAGCAGTCAGGCTTAACTTAGAAGGCAATGTGTAAAGTAGTTGTGCAAAAAATCATACAATAACACAATATAGCACCACAAAAATACACCACACAGTGTTTAGAAAAATATATAATATTTATCTGGATAAATGCAGGTCAAAAAGATCAAAGAGGCAATAAGTAAATGTAGAAATATCACTGAAAAGTGATATAAAGTGTCTTAAGTCTTTTTAAAGCAAATAAAGTCTCTTTCAAGCAAAAAGTACCTGGTTCACGTGAAAAATCTCCGCAAAGAGCTGCAGAGGAGGAGAAGCGTGGAAACAAAGAAGTGTGCGTCAATTTCTCGGGCCGCTCATGGCGTTGCTTCATTTAGTTTCCACGCAGCGGTGGCTTTGTGTCGATTTCCAGTACTCAGTTGTGGATTCTCTTTGGGTTGCAGAGTTTTCAGACACCCCAGGGACGGTGTGTGGATTTCCTGTGCTGGCAGGACGAAGTCACAAGCGCTGCGTCGATCCAGTGGGCATTGCTTGGAAATTTCTCCCGCACAGCAGGCACTGCGTCGATTCCTCTCTTAAAGTCAGGCTGTGTCGTCCCGGTTCGGCTGTATGTCGATCCGGTGGGCCGTGTGTCTAACTTCTGGTCAAAACGCAGGTGCCGCGTCGATCTTCTCCTTGCGAAGTCGCGCTGTGTCGTTCCGGTTCGGCATGCAGTGAATTTCTCACCGCGGGGCAGGCTGTGCATCGAATTCTCACAGCGCAAGGAGTCCAGTTGAAGGTATGAAGTCTTTTTGGTCCTGAGACTTCAGGGAACAGGAGGCAAGCTCTATCCAAGCCCTTGGAGAGCACCTCCAGCACAGTCAGAGAGCAGCAAGGCAGCAGGGCAACAGCAAGGCAGCAGTCCTTGTCAGATAAGCAGTCCCAGTGAGTCCTTTGGGCAGCCAGGCAGTTCCTCTTGGCAGGTCTGGTTCAGAGATTCTTCACCAGCAGGTTTCTTATCCAGAGGTATCTATGAGGTAGAGTGTCTACCCCAAGACGTGTCTAAAGTCTGTGGTTTTGGGTCCTCTTCTTATACCCATTTTGGCCTTTGAAGTAGGCGTATTTCAAAGGGATAGTCTCACTTGATTGTGAAATCCTGCCTTGCCCAGGCAAGGCCTTAGAAACACACCAGGGGGTTGGAGTCTGCATTGTGTGAGGGCAGACACAGCCGTTTGAGGTGCGAGTGACCACTCCTCCCTCCCTCGTAACACAGATGGCTCATCAGAATATGTAGGCTACACCCCAGCCCCCTTTGTGTCACTGTCTGGAGAGAGGTGCAAACAGCCCAACTGTCAAACTAACCCAGACAGGGAATCCACAAACAGGCAGAGTCACAAAAATGGTTCAAGCAAGAAAATGCCCACTTTCTAAAAGTAGCATTTTCAAACACAAAATCTTAAAACCATCTTTACTAAAAGATGTATTTTTAAATTGTGAGTTCAAGGGAAGCTATGCTTTAATCATGTTGAAAGGCAGCCCCCAGGTTAACCTATGAAACAGATAGGCCTTGCAACAGCGAAAACCGAATTTGGCAGTATTTCACTGCGAGGACATATAAAACACAATAGTATATGTCCTACCTTAACCATACGCTGCACCCTGCCCATGGGGCTACCTAGGGCCTACCTTAGGGGTGTCTTATATGTAGGAAAATGGAAAGGTTAAACCTGGCAAGTGGGTACACTTGCCAAGCCGAATTTACAGTTTAAAACTGCATACACTGCAGTGGCAGGTCTGAGAAATGATTACAGGGCTACTTATGTAGGTGGCACAACCAGTGCTGTAGGCCCTCTAGTAGCATTTGATTTACAGGCCCTGGGCACCTCTAGTTCACTTTACTAGGGCCTTACTAGTAATTCAAATATGCCAATCATGGATAAACCAATTAAAAGTACAATTTACACAGGGAGCATATGCACTTTAGCACTTGTTAGCAGGGTGAAGTGCTCAGAGTTCAAAAGCCAACACAAATAGATCAGGAAAAATAGGAGGAAGGAGGCAAAAGGTTTGGGTTGACCCTGCAAAAAGGGCCAGGTCCAACATCAACCCATTACAAAAAGGAGCCATAACTAGTTCCAGAAGAAGAGAAATTACTCTGGGGTTCTTTCCTTACCTTTTTAGTACAGAAAAGCATAGTGGACTACCGCCGTGTTTTGGATCTCAATTCTGTCAATCTTTTTACTCCCTTCAGAGGTTCAAGATGGTAAGCTTGCAGAAGGTCTTACATCCCATATCCTTTGGCTTCTTTCTAGCATCTATATATTGATTACATGCTTACTTTCACACCCTACCCATTCTCTTTCTCAAAGATATTTTAGATTCTCTGCTTTAGGTTAGCACTCTCAATTATGTGTCATCTATTTTGGCCGTACTTCTGCTTCACGGGTGTTCAATAAAACTTTGGCTCCTATAGGGGACATCCTCCATGCTGAGGGGGTTGCTGGTTTACCCCTCCTTCGACGGCTGGTCAGTGTCTGCCTTACACCTCCCTAAGGATCAAGAAGCAGTCCAAGTGGTTAACATCTATTTGGAGGATCATGAGTTCATTCTGAACACCAGCAGATCGCATCTTCTGTGGTTTCAGCAGCTACAATACATCAGGGCCCTGTTCGACACAGATTTGGGGAAAGTGTTTTTGCCCCTCCATGTCAGCAGAGGTTAATGAATAGGGCACTTTTGCAAACTAGAAATACCCTGTTGAGGGAAATGTTGAGAGTGAAAGTAGACATGGCAGCCTCTTTCTGTCTGGTTCCTTGCGCCCAGAGACATCTGTTCCACTTAGTTTACCATCTTCTTTCACATTGGACTCCATGTTCCTAGAAATACAACTGCTGAGTTCCAGTCTCAAACTCTGTCATCCAGAAGTTACAATGGTAGCTCAATCCATCTTACCTCAGCAAAAGAGTACTGATGGGCCTACTCCTTTCCCTCTGACAATAAAAATCCCAGTTTCTGGGCTTGGGCAGCACCTCCAGAGGAGTGGCCAGCCCAGGGACATAGGACAGCAGTAGAATTCCCTACGTCTTCAAACTGGAAGAAGCTATCAGCAGTCTTCAAGGCAGTTTTGGCGTTTGCTCCTTTGACCAAGGGCAAATTTGTGCAGGTAAGAATGGACGGTCATGTGTCTGGGCCTATCTGAATCATTTGAGAGGGACCCATTTCCTTCTTCTGTCTCTCCTAGAGGATCAAATCGGGCCTAGGCAGAGAATTTTTTTGGGCTCTGATGGCGATTAATCTTCCACAGAGGGAGAACAGGCGTGCAGATCAATTGAGTCACCCATTACCTCCTCAATCACAATATCTCTTTGTCCTCGGGTTTTTCTGTAGTTGGTGGTGAGGTTTCCTTGGTGGGATCTTTTTGCCTTTCACCATCATGTTCTTAATTCCAAGTCATATTCAGTCCTCCCATGTCAATAAGCATGGAGGGTGGATGCAATGAGCTTCAGTTGGACCGTCAGGTCTTATCTTTGCATTTCCTCCCTTTCCTCTCATCAGCAGAATTCTAGCCAAGATCAGGAAGGAAAGAGTAGATGTGTTGTTGGTGGAGCCAACCTGGACTCTGTAACCTCGCCATACCCCCTCCATGGATATTTCCCTTGAGTCCATCTTAACTCAGACTTCCTCTGCTCCCTTGGAAATCTCTCAGAGCTTCCACTGGGTGTTTGGAATTTGAAAGGAATGACCTATAAGAGTTAGGTTGTTCCTCAGAGATTTCCCTTTCTGTCCAGAACTCCGGGAAGCACAGCACCCTCAAGATTTATGAGAGATATTCAAAGAATGTTTCTTCTTGGCGTTCTCCTGGGGATCTCTTTCCTACATCTTGCAAAGAAGGGAAGATAATGGATGATGGCTTTCTTTTGGATTATCTGTTTCCACTTTACGTTGTCACTGGGCAGCAGTCAAGTCTGTTAGGGGGCTATCCCTTCCTGCATTTGATCCCTTGGTTTCTCTCTTGCTTAGGAATTTTTATTTGAAGAGACCAGTCATTCATGCACCGATTCATTCTAGGGATTTGCCACTGGTCTTGACTGCCTTGAAGTGCACCCCTTTGAGCCCCTTTCCCCAGGGTCTCTTGAGTATTTGACTCTGAAGGTTTTCCTGTCAGCTCTTACGTCTGGCCAGAAATTGGGAGAAATTGAGGCCTTTCTTTGTCACCCCACCCGCCAAGGTTTCTTGAAGGCAAAACTGTTTTTCGTCCTTACCCTGCCTTTTTGCCAAAAATACCCTTCGCCTTCCATTTATCCCAGAATTTGGTTTTGGCAGGCTTTTTTCCTTCTCCCTCTATGAATGAAGACATTTTTTGCATTCAGTGGACTTACCAAGAGTGATCTTCATTTAGCTTGAAAGAACTGCTTTCCTTTTGTTACATTTCTGTTAGCAAATAGGGGCCATTGTCCTACTATGTCAACTTTATCTTGTTGGTTAGGACAGTTAAATCTGTGGTCTACCAGAAGTCTGGTGTTTCTCTTCCTCTTAATGTACAGGGCCGTTCAACTACGGGTGTTTACTCATGTTAATGAGGAAATGATGCATCCTAAAATATCCTGGAATCATTTTTTTCATAGTTGCTTCAGTATATTTTCATTTGTTAGGACTGTGATGAAGACGACGAGGTAGGTAATGATTCGAGTTCTCACCAGTAATCTTCATTACATGAAGTCACAGTATTCCACATCACAGTACTTGCTTCCCTCCCTCCCAGGGAGAAAATAGGAAAAATGATGAGAATGTTATTGCTTGGTATTTCAAGAAGAATGTATGTCCTAGCCCCACTATATATGCATCATGTGATTAGTATTTCCTGTGGGGGCCATCAAAGGTGGGGATATTGAAATTTTACTTATATAGGTATATTCTGCGGATAGCACATGGCTGTGACAAGGAAGACCATGACTAAGTAACCGAGTTGTTTTCTTTCTGCTGTAGTCATAAATCTGTGTATGTGTGTTTATTATTACAACTGCTCTAAATACTGGCATGGCATGAATACATATATATCTATGTGAAACAAAGGGCTAGCAGTATAGTTTACTGCCATATGCCACATGCTAGTTTTCATCCAATATCATTCTGTTCAAATCCGTAGCGACCAGGTAAAATCGCTTGCAGTTTTCTAAAGTGGTATTGAAATCACATATATGCCAGGCACTAAGCTGCCATGCGCTCTGATTTGATGACAAGGTCTAGCTGTGCAAATGTTAGAGATCTTAAGCATGGTAGGTAACCTGTAGTAAGTGAAAATATCTATAGAGTTTCAAAGACCAAGAGCTTTAAAGGTTTTTATTTCAATAAAACTACCCTGCAAACAATATCTCTAGATATAAAGAGAGACTACACTAGGTCACAAAGCTTTGAAACACTCTTTGAAATATCAGTGCAAGTCCTTGCGTTATTTGAAGTAGATAATTCTAGTATATATCAGAAAGGATTTAAACCAACTATTAAATGTAGGATTTCCAGCTGTAACATTTTGTTCAGAAGTGTTGTCAGATTGGAAGGGTTTCTAAATTTACAAGTCAAATTTTAAAATAAGAGACTGGTGGTTTCTTACTTTAGTATAATTCCTTTGCACAATTAATAATCTCAGAGTAGTTTGAAAACAAGATATTTACTTAGAAGATGGCATAAGGCAATACGGGGGGCCTGGAATCAATTCATTTCATACTATTTGTGAGTGGCAAATAAATTGAATTACAAATTCTGACAACCCTACTGTTAATGCTTGATAACAAATAGTAGAGATTTTGTTTAAGTCAGTAGACCTTAAGTGTGAAAAATATTTTATACATTAGCATTTTGCTAATAAATCAAAAGCCCTCAAAACTAGTTCTACTCTCAGTGCCTGAAGCATCTTATTTTGAGGAAGGTGCAATGCTTTCTTAGACATGCAACCCGCAATTTGGCCTAATTCACATATAAATGAATCAAAAGCCAGTCATTCAGCCCCATGTAATGCATGGGAACAATTTTCCTTCTAGTTGCTTGTAGAAGGGGAATTAAGGGGTAGCCACCATAATGATCATCAAAATATAACGTGGATGTAACTGATGCTAAAATATTGGCTTTACTCATTCCAAAGTCTTATATTTTAAGTTAGAGAAGAATATCATAGACATGTATGTATGTATATAGTACTTTTTAGAGTGCAAACCTAACCAAAAGGCAGCAGAGCACTGTACATGGTCAAATAAAGTGAAAACTAATTTAGTAATAGGAGCAGAAGTTGAGTTGTGGACAGATAGTCTATTGCAATGTAGTATTGTTTATTTAAAGAGGAGTGTCTTGCAACCGTTTCCTAAATTGGAGGCGGGTTGGGATGGATGGATACAGGGATGTTGTTCCAGATCCTGCGTGCATAGATAGAAATGGCCTGTTGTCTTGTTTTTTTCTTTTTTACACTCCTTACTAAAGGTTTAAGATGACAGGAGACATTATGGAACCATGGGGGCTCCACCTCATAGGGATCTTTTGTGACCTGGAGGTGCCCACATAAACAAACTAGTGTCAGTTGGAAAGGTAGGAGGAAAACCAGTGATGGACACTGCCAATCCATTTCGTGACACAGGGTGCATAGGAGTGTGAGATGGTCAACTATGTGGAAGACGCACACAAGAACTTGTTCTGAATTTGCTCTCTCTAACCACTGTGAAAATGTTTGCTCCTTGGGGGTGAAAATCATAGTCTTTGTCTTTTTTGTCCACACTGCTATTTACTATTTCAACCTTTGACCACCAAAACCTTTCACTGCTCCTCATATTCTGCCGACCTCCTGTACTGAAAGAAAGTTGGATGACTTTCTGTCAGTATTGGAGCCAAGTTCAAGCTCCCCTCTCTGACATGTAATTTGATTTAAAGGTAACAACACTTTTTTGTCTTATTCTTTTTCTCCATCTCACCTCCTAATCTCTATACTCTGTCAAGCGTTACATTCTCACTGCTCCCAAAGCTTCCCGGACACAAGCTTGCTTTTGCTCGTTCCACCTTTTTGCCCAGGATTGCTGAAATATCCTCAAATTCACATCCTCATGTTCTCTAAACTTCTTCAAGGTTGCACTCATACCTCACCTCTATAACTGTGAGCTTCTTTTAGACTAACATGCTCAATTGTATACTGTATTGTCACTGGTCTTTCTCCTTACCATGCTAACAATTTCTCTGCCACTTGTACCCCCACTCCTTAGTGTACAATGTATGAAATGAAAATTTGGTTCACATTAATGCATGAGTGTAGGAAACTGGGTTTTTGTTTTAGTAGCCCCCCCACACACTTTTTGCCTGGTATTTGATAGAACTTTGACTGAAGTACACTGGGTTCCTGCTAAACAGGTCCCTAGTGCCAGTGTTTTTTCTCCCAAGAACGAGATAATGGTACAATTGTTCTACAAGTGGTCATACCTTTAGCACCACTGTAAGTCACTAGTAAGTTGTTCCCCTGGTACCTAGGACATAGGTATTAAAGAGGGCCCCTAAGGGATGCAGCACATATTGTGCCACCCTAAATGACCCCATACCATACTCATGCAAACTGTCATTTTAGGCTGCATTAAATGGTGCAGACAAAAGTGCAAACCCAGCATAGCACACAGCGTGTGTGCCATTCCCACTGCCACAGCATGCAATATGTTTCAGCCCTGAGGTAGGGTGCATTGTATTACATGATTGGACATATCCGCATGAGCAGATATGCCAATGCTATGTCTTTGTCGATTCTTGGACATAGTAAGTGAACAGGAAAGCCATTTTAAGTACATGTGCTGGGCATTGGTAATTACAAGTTCCCCAGCTACATAATGCTTTACTGAAAACCACAGGAAGACATCATATAGAGGGTGTAGTCACCCTAAACGTAGGTAGCCCAATGGCTCTACATAACACTCCCTTTAATGCTCCTAAACTGAGTATTTAAGAGACACCCCTGATACCAGAGACTAGATTCTACTGAACTATGAAGAAAAAGGACACAGAAGAGCCATGAAAAATAAGAACTGAGGAGCAGCAACTGACCTGGTGCTAACCCTGCAGGCCTGCCTGCTGAACTCAGCAATTGTGCCAAAGCCGTCTCATCATGTAGCTGTTTTGCCCTCCAAAAGTCTGCGAGGACGGCCAGCACATCAAGGCCCAACAGCTATCTCACTTGGTGCAGAGGACCTGCTTCTGTGCACGTATGCAAGCACCAAAGGTCAATCAGAAAATCCCGGATGCTCAAAAAATGACACTGGAAAGCACTACTGCACCAGAGCCCCCCAGCCTGAGTCAATGTGGGCCGACAGTGCCAATAACGTCCTGAGACCCTCAAGAGATGAGCCCCCCTTTGGGTTTGGACAGACTGGTCCCCCAGTTCTGCCGTGCAGCCTGTTTCAGCAGGCTACCAAGAACCATGAGTGTCTTCTGCATCATGACCCCTCCAGACAAAGACCCACTGTACAAGAGCCCCCCAGTCTGAGTTGGTGTGAACCAACAGTGTACCTGCATGTCCAAGACCCCCAAGACTTGAGCCCCCTTTGAGTTCAGACCTACTGGTCACACAGTCCCCACTTGCAGCATCTTTTCCACAGTACCGTTTCCCATTAAAGTGAATGGGACACCTGATGCTGTAGCGCACCTCAGCACCTGGATGCCCCAGCAACTCCTGAAGCAAACTCTTGGTGCTCCCTCATACCCTGCCCCATTCTCAGCTTAGCTCCAGAGTACTGGTCCTGAAAGTCGTTGCTAAGTGCCCATATGCAGTATCTATTTCTTTTCCCATTGGATAACATAAGGGCACACAACACTGAAAAGCATCTCTGCACCCGGATGCCCCAGTGCCTCCTGAAGTGACGTGTTGGTGCTGCCTTGAACCTTGCCCCATACTCACCTTAACTCCATAAAACCCATTTTGGAAGTCATTGTCAAGTACCCGTATGCAGTACCTGTTTCTTTCCCATTGGATTACATTTGGGCACCTGCCGCTGAAAAGCACCTCTGCACCTGGACATCCCAGTGCCTCCCGAAGTGGCGTCCTGGTGCCGCCATGGGCCTTGCACCATACTTACCTTCACTCCAAAAGAACATTCCTGTAAATTGTTGTCAGGTACCCATATGAAGTATATTAGTCTTTTCCATGAGAAAACATTATTGCATTAAAGTCAATGCAACTGTATTTGCTGTATACTTCAAAACTGCTAACTCAAAAATTACTTAGCCAATAACAAAGTTCTTGGGGTATAAAAAACATATTAAATGCATGTTAATTTTCTAAATTGGTGTGTAGCTCCTTATTGAATGTGTGTATCTCATTCTAGACTTAGGGGGTTATTACAACTTTGGAGGAGGTGTTAATCCGTCCCAAAAGTGACGGTAAAGTGACGGATATACCACCAGCCGTATTACGAGTCCATTATATCCTATGGAACTCGTAATACGGCTGGTGGTATATCCGTCACTTTACCGTCACTTTTGGGACGGATTAACACCTCCTCCAAAGTTGTAATAACCCCCCTAGTGTATGCAACAAATGTCTAACATTCCTCTTTGATCAGCCTAAGCTGCTCGACCACACTTTCACAAATTAGAGCACTTGGGATTTTTAAAGAAAGTCCTGTCTACTTCTAAGGGGATTCCTGAACTCTTTACACAGCGTACCACCATTTGGTATACTATATAGAAAGCCAGCTTCCTACAATGTCGTTATCTTGAATTTAATCTTCTGTCACTGTCCTTGACATGCTTTTTTTTCCTCATTGTTGCTGTAACCACCTGCCTGAACTTCATGTACCCTTAGTTCACTATGTATGCATTTTGTGTTGAAATGTTTTTGCTGGTATGTAAATATAATAATTTGCAAATAAATAAACATTCTCCTGTAGTTTGTTTTTCACACACTTCTTGGACACCAGGAAATAGTCCTCCTTCTTATCTGTGAGAACCCAATCTATTTTACAGCGTTTTATTTTGATTAAGAGGTAGCCCAGTAGTTCCCTAGCTATCCTTTAGCCACAACCTTCCCCTTTGTTTGAGTGGTGCAGCTTCCCTCCTCAGGCTTCCTTCAAATCCTTACATTATTCTCATGGTTCTCCTCAAGACCTATGTGCATCACCAGACATTTTCTTCTTGCATTTCACTCTTTTGGTTCTTCCACCTCTCAGAGCTTCCTTGGCTGTCCTAGATTTCTTATTCGGGATGGATGGCCTAAGAAACACCTTATTAACTCAGCTGATAAAACCTTTTGTGAGTTAAGATGGGAACTTTCAGTTTGCGGAGTAGTGTGAAGAGTAGGTAAAAAAGGAGTTTAAAGTGTGTATTGGTAGCCATTAATGGGACTGAGAGACTCGTTTTACTGTCATCACTTCCAGTGTGGCACAACCAGTGCTGCAATGCCTGGGTGGGACTTTCTAACTTACTAGCCCTGGCTATCCTGGATACTATATACTAGAAACTTACAGGTAAGTTAGCTTATGCCATTGAAGTATAGCCAATGTAACATACACATTTTGATGTCGGGTTACTGGCACTGAGGTCTGGTTGGCAGGCCTCAGTGCACTCTCAGAGATGAAAAACCAGCAGCATCAGTCGAGGGGTGGCCATACAAAAAGAGGCAGTTCCTTACACAGTGAATTCCAGCCATGCAGATGGTATTGGGACTAAAAGCTTTTGTCATAACAATAAGTGGAATGGTGGGTGTGTGGATAATGCTGATGACAGTAATAAAAATAATTGTACAAATGACCCAAGGTGTATTCCTGAGAGTGACAATGCTGAGTTTGGAATTTTTCCTGAAGTCAGATTAGATGACGGAGATTTCATATCAGAGAGTAGCATTAAACCGATAGGACTATTCAGCCTCAGATATTAGAAATTAGATTTGTGATTAGTTACTATTTCTGTGAGCTGTGTTCCCAGCTAAAATGTTTGATTGATGTGTCATTTGGTTTAGCCTTCACCTCTGTTGGGACTCACCATTATTTTATTAGGGTCGAGCCTGTGTTGCATGCGCTCGCGCATGCGTTTCGCAGCGAGACTCTTTTGTATTTAGAAATGGGCTCGGAGCCCTGTCAACTTCACGTCAGTGTTTTTTATTGGTTCGTGGGCTTCCCTCATAAAATCTGCTTGCTTTCATTAGTCGAAGGCACGCATACGTCATGCTTTTTCCGGTGGCTAGCCCTCCTCCAGCTCAGCGACCAAGTACAGAAAACATGCGAGGCTCGCTGTTTTCCATCGGGCTCGTGGACTTTTTTTTCTCTAATTTACGAGCCCGATCTCGCTTGGCACAAGTCAAGCGCTTTACATACTTGATTTCACTTTTTCGGGTTATGTACATAAATGCACTTTTTCCCGATAGCGGAAAAGTCGGGTTAGGAGTTTACAACGCGATCAGCTCTAACATGAGCAAACGCGAGACCCGAGGCATTGTAAATGCTTGTCTTATTTGTGCTACTCTTGTTTATGACGAGGAGGAGAATATGAGAAAAGTCTTAGAATCAGAGTAACAATATTTGATGAGAAAGAAGAGGACACATATCTAAAGTATAGGTTGAGTAGAAAGATTACAGACTCACTGAAGTGAAACGAATCCTGCACATAACAGGATTTATGTTCCCTGCCTATTATGACTTACGGCTGTTATCAGAAGCCAGGGTGTCACAACAAGTTTGATGTACATTTGTTCATAGTTTACACAATGCTATGATATAAAAAATAAATACTCACATCAACCCCCCTAACACAGCTCAGCAATCGAGTAATACTATTGTAGACACAAATTTCAGGATTGCACAATTTCCTCAGATGATAGGTTGTGTGGCTGGTACAGGGGTGGTTGAGTCATATTGGGTATGAAAGATTTGTTCTTTGTTTATATCATAACAGAATATGATGTAACTGATCAACATACATATTGTATTATTGTTTTAGGAGACAGTCTGTAGTTGACACCTTTTAATGCTGTTCAATGCATTAAGAGAAGAAGCATTTGGCTTGTGGAAAAGCAGATTTAAGTCCCCACATAAGAGTGGTTGAGACCTGCAATATTACCCGAGACAGCTTCTGACATATTGCTTGTTGTGCATCGCAGCACAACAAGGATACCAGAAAAGGTCATCCCATTGCTCCAGATGAAGGTAATTCTGATGAGGATGATGATGACTTTCAACCCCTTACTGAACATGATGCAGCAAGGGCTGCTGAAGCAAAATTATACGGATTACACATAACAAAGAGTTACTTTTAAGGTAAGTTAGTGTTTTTAAGTTTAAATGATTTAAAAGAACACACATTAATGCTACCGCGTGTACTAATTTACAGTCTGTATTCTGTTTTTTCACAGATTAATAAATGGGGATTTACATCTCTGTTATAAGGTTAGCTCACAAATGGTTGTTTCTCAAAAATTACTAAGTAAAAAAGGAACACAAAATAGAGCACTGCCTTTCAAAAATTATTTGATGTCGTTGGTAAATGCTTTTGTTTGTCTTGCCCTGAGGCAGTTTTGTTACTGCATGGGAGACTGACCCTGTTATATGAATCATTGGGGGAGGTACCTTAGGGTGGAACACTCTTTTTAATTTTGCCTTGACGCTCATGGCAGTATGTTGTTGGTTTGTCTTCAGGCATCTTACTGTTTGGGATGTTATTTTATTTTTTGGGCAGTTTTATGTAGCATGAACCCAATACAAAGGTATTGGAGTAAATTATTTTTTATTTTTTGCAGCATTATACAGCACAGTCTCGATACACAGGTATTACAGTGCTTTATATGAGCACTAGTTACATTACACAAGAACACGTTCATTTCTGATAACAAGGGGATATTAAGTGATTTGTCCAGAATCACAGACTGTTGAGCCGGTGCCAAGATGTGAACTATGTTCCCCAGCTCCAAAGTCAGCAGCTCTGGCCCTTATGCCACATCATGTCCCCTACAGTTCTTTGTCTGGTGCATGTTGGGGCAGTTTGGGATATCTCCATTTTTTTTTGTATAGCGCTTGGTAAAACAGGTTCTGCCATTGCATACAGCTGCAAAGCAGGTGCCATTCTTAACAAAATCGCTATAATTTATTTGCATCAACCTTGCAGAGATAAAAAAGCTATATTAGGATTATTATTTTTTGTTTGCAGTTTCATGTAGCTCAAACTCTACACAAAGGTATTGGAGCACTTTATTTTTTTGCAGTTTTATAAAGTGCAAACTTGATACAAAGGTATTACAATGCTTTACATGAGCATCGGTTACATTACACAAGAGCACATTCATTTTTGGTAGCAAGGGGAAATTAAGTGATTTGCCCAGAATCACTGGATGTTGAGCCAGCGCCGAGAATTGAATAGTGCTCTCCAGTTCCAAAGTCGACAGCTCTGGCCCTTACACCACATCCTCTCCCCTGGGGTTATTTGTCTGGCGCGTGTTGGGGCACTCTGAGAATAACTATTTTTTTTATAGCACTTGGTAATACAGGTTCTTGAGTAGAGCTTAACACTAGGTGATAGCATGTGCTCTTGATAACCTCCAGAGGATTACCAACCACGCACATAGGTTAGTTCTAGGCAAGAAATGGCAAAAGGTGTTTTCTCCAAAATGGTGGAAAAGGAGTTTTGACTCCAGACCCAAGGCCTCAAGCCTGATAGCAAAAAACATTAAGCCTTTGGATGCAAATTGGACCTCCTCAAATAGAGTTCAATTAGCGTGAACTTGATACAAAGGTATTACAGCACTTTACATGAGCATTGGTTACGTTACACATTCATTTTTAATGGCAAAGCTCGAACTGTACACAAAGTTATTGGAGCATTTTATTTGATGTTTTTTGCAGTTTTATATAGTGTAAACTTGATACAAAAGTATTACAGTGCTTTACATGAGCACTGGTTACATTACAAAAGAACACATTCATTTTTGGTAGCAAGGAGAAATTAAGTGATTTGCCCAGAATCATAGGAGGCTGAACCGGCACTGAGACTCGAACCGTGTTCCCTCATGCCAAAGTCAGCAGCTCTGGTCCTGACACCACATCCTCTCTCCTAGGGGAAATCTCGTGCATGTTGAGGGAATAACTTGCTTTTTTAAATATAGCACTTGGTAATACAGGTTCTATCATTTCATAGTGCTGTACAGCAGGTGCCATTCTTTAAAAAAATCGCTATAATTCATTTGCAATTAAGCTGCCTCTACTGTTATTCTCTTTGTATACAGTCAATGGTTTTAAAAGTTAGGCTAGCGTTGCCAATTTAGAGGAATAACTCCTTTAAAAGTTTAACACGCAGAAATATATGGCTGCCCCCTTTCCTTTGCTCCTAACTCTTTTGACCCTCCTCATTCTCTGGGTCAAATGCGATAAAGGTGCCTCCCTGTGGCTTGTTTGGTGCTATACAATTTAGGTAAATGCACTAGAAAGGGTTACATCTCTAATGTATCACAGCCAGTCTGTAGAAATGAGGCAAAAACACTCCCAGGAAGGCTGCCTTGTTGTGTCCTCTCTCCTGCAGCGACAGGCCTAGGAGGGTTGCTGTGGCATCTGGCATACAGCCACTACACTCCAAATCAAAACAAATATGTAAAAGACATTGTTATTTACAACGCCAATAGCTCTAACTCTCACAAATGCAAGACCTATTGCATTGCATTGCAAATGCTTGTTATTGATTGCGGCTGTAAAGAACACAGTGTGGTGAAACTTAGTGTTTGGTATACTCAGATGAAGATCTGCTGAACATAATTACACAAAACACCAATCTTACCCCCAAGCATTTTAATGGCTGCTGGTTGCTGACAATGCACTGACAGCATTGCTTCTTCAAGAGCATGGTACTCCCTAGTAGCTGGTACTCGTGCCCGAATATCCCAAACCAACGTTGGTCTTGGTCTAAGTCCTAGTCTGCAGCACAATAACAGTCTCTGATTTAGGTTTTGTGGCTTTCCTATGTCAAGACATAAATGATCTCCTTTCTATAGGACGTTTATGTGTCCCTTTTCCTAGAGTTACTTTACGGCTTATGGCAGCTGGGTCTGTAATTTAAATGTGAGTGGGACTTTGTTACAGCTTCCTGCTGTTTCTTCAACATCATCTTACTCTTCTCCCAAATGTTCTGACTAGTCTGTGTTCTCAGTTAGTACATGCAGGGGTAAAGTGCTATTTTGTCATTTTTAATTTTGGTATTTACCCACAAATAGGTTTTGTAAAAAAGTATGTTGTTTCATAATTCTGACTAAATGTTTATGGTTTTTGGACATAAACATATAATACAAACCCTCTTAGGCTTCTGTAAAATATAGTAAACCACATATCCCAGAATGGTCACAATGCAATATATCTTGGAATTATAAATTTATATCTGAAAGAAACCGGGTTATTAGTTGGGAAGGATGCAAGCCCTTCACTAGTTGTAAGTTTGCAATTTCTCTTTACTGGGAACCAAGTTCCTCATTGGAGTACTTGACTCTCTCAGGGTAGCAAAACAGAGCAGTCTAAGGCCAGTTTGGGAGAGGTGGTGTGGGCTAGCAATATCAATTCACTGGCAGGCAATAACACTCAATAAATTATTGTCTAGTCAGTGCAGAAGGTGCACTGCTGGCTTGTGGGCTCTGCCCTCCGTAAAGAGAAGAGTGCACAAGGCATCAGTCTCTGGGTTCTGGTCTCCACATGAGCAGAAGGAAGAGCACGGTGGTGCCCTGCCAGCTTCCCTACTTTGGCCCAGGGATGCGGTTTCCAGGACCCTGCTAATTGCATCATGCTGTGGGAGATGAAATCCGTAGGGACAAAAGAGCCTCTTGGGAGAGGCACCTCCCTAGTTAAAATAAATAAGTGGGTTTGTGGTTGCCCCAGGGGGCTTGGCCTTCTATGGGAGAATTCCTGGAAGGTCGGGCAGAAGGCTGTGCCCTTTTTTTTTTTAGTGGCTAAAATGTTAAAGCAGCATACCTCTGGCTCAATATGACTGATTGTCATCATTGCTGGCCTGTGTTGCTCTTGGTAGCCAGTCCTAGCTCCCAGGAGACGTTTTGTCAGGCTTCCGGGCCTCAAAAGGGGCGCATTTGATGAGGAGATGGCCTGTCCTCTGCCTTGCTTCTGGGGGGACGTACTGCAGAGCCCCTGCAAAACCAGTCAGCAAACCACCCTCCATGCTGCACTCCCAGCCTACAGAGCTTCCTGGCCTCTTGAAGGGCACCAGGGTGGGTGCGGAGTCAAGATTCAGTCCTAGGGAACCATCCAGGAACACCCAGCAGGTCAATTCTCCCACCTGTTCTTCAGGGGGCAAAAAAAAAGAGCCCAGCACCACTGGCCCTGGAGAGACCCATCCTAGTCCTGGGGGTCACCTGGAGTCAAAGACCAGAAAGAAACAGAGAATAAATTAGGCAATCAGAACTGGAGTACAAGATTATCCTGGTAAGTCCCCATTTGACAGGGATACCTCAGGGGTTCAAATGTCATCCCCATTAACTCAGCCCCCCTCCACAATTATTGGCATCCCAGTATTGACAACTAGATGAAAGGGACTTAAAAGAGCCAAAATCGGGACACTCCTAATAAGGGCCTTCATCTTTTCCATAAGACAGAGCACCCGAACAGATTTGGAGTAACTGGAGGGCCCTCAGCCAACTCAAGGAGATCCAAAGGAGTTTGGTTGTGAGGGTAACCTGTAGCCATCAGAACAATTTTATTTCATAAGGAGTGTTTGTAAAACACTGCAAGCGAGCTTTGGGTGCCTCGGAGTGGCATCCATCTTAGCTCTAGCAAAGGATATGAATTAGTTTGGGTAATGAGGGTTCTTAGGTAAAAAACTAAAATACACTGTCACTTACACAGACTTCTCGCTCAAGGAACAAGATACATTGTTTTTCCAACCACAAGGTGAACGGATGGCCTTTTGAATTATCCTTGGAGGTACACAGGTTAATCATTCAACTCTCCTGTAATCAAAATAGGCCACCCAGACAAGTGACATCAAAATAGAAAAGCTACCATTCTATTAACTAACTCCTTCATGTGGACGCACATCATTTTACACAGACATTAAGCATTGCCGTTGAACCGGTGATAGTCACATTACTTTAGAAAGAAATCTGTTTTACCATATGGGGCGGAATGAATGGCATTCATCTCAAAGTTTTCCAAAATGTTCACTACCTTAGATCCAGCTTTTCTTCCTTAGGGAAAAGCCTCATTGAGATTTTGAATCTAGTGCCAGTGTTTAGACAACTGCAGCCTTGTGAGTCACATTATGTGGTAAGCATTTGGTATTGAATTCGACCAAAGGTACCTTAATGCTTTTGAGTAAATGTGATACTACGACAATGAAGGGATTCAGTTGTGAATAGCAGATTGTTGGAAATATGCCCTGTCTTAAGTTACCTGAAACAGTTTTTCCTTTTTTGGTGAACCTTATCTTTGCTGGCTATGGAACTCTGTGTACTTTACCCCTGCTACTCAGAAGGAAAGTGCTGTTGCCACTCCTTTTAACATGGTAAAATGTATATATACCTGACTGACACACCTAACTTACCTATAGGACCCTACTGCATGGTACAAAGTGTACCAGGGCATCTGGGTTGAATCAGTGGTCTGCAGTACACATTGTGCCACCCAGACAAGTGACACAACAAACCAGAGTTTCAGACCTACCATTTCAGAGTGGCAAAACAGTTTTTAAAATGACAATTCAGCCCCTTTTGGCCTAAACCTTCCGCTTAAATACTGTGTCACCTCTAAGGTATGCCTCAGTGCCAAAAATGCTGGGTGCATGGTATTTAAAAGTAGGGCATGTAAAAGTCAATGTGAAACATATCCTTACAGTAACTAGCATCTCAAAGCTATTTTCACTGTAGCAGGATTGTGTGTTCCATAGGGAAGCTTTAGGATACATTACCTATAGGACACTACTGCATGGTACAAAGTGTACCAGGGCATCTGGGTTGAATCAGTGGTCTGCAGTACACATTGTGCCACCCAGACAAGTGACACAACAAACCAGCCCCCCAGACCTACCATTTCAGAGTGGCAAAACAGTTTTTAAAATGACAATTCAGCCCCTTTTGGCCTAAACCTTCCGCTTAAATACTGTGTCACCTCTAAGGTATGCCTCAGTGCCAAAAATGCTGGGTGCATGGTATTTAAAAGTAGGGCATGTAAAAGTCAATGTGAAACATATCCTTACAGTAACTAGCATCTCAGAGCTATTTTCACTGTAGCAGGATTGTGTGTTCCATAGGGAAGCTTTAGGATACATTCTTAAGTTTAATAGATGTCACCTCCACCAGGAAACAGTTACAAATAGTTTTTGACTTTTGAAATATTTATTATAAGTCCAATTCACTGGTGAGGTCAGATATATAATAAATATTTTAGAAAGATGGCTTTTGAAAACTCACCTTTGCCCTGCCTGAAGTCCATGTAAGCCAAATATGCATTTTGCTCGCTCCCTTCTGCCAGACAGTACTTAACATTTTAATGGGTGTGAATGAGGTGTCAATTTGCTCAAAGGAAAGGGACAAAGTCCTTTGATGGTGTTTTGCCTTTTTGGGAGGTGTTGACGTACCCTTGACAGGATGGTCTGAGGACTGGGCTGGGCACATGGACTTGGTTAACTTCAAAGAGGCCTACCCTGTCACAAGCAGATGTAGCTAGCATCCACACCTGCACACTTATGTGTCTCTCGAGCCAGAATATACCTCAATTACAGTGGGCCTCTTGTTGACATCACAGTATCAGATTCTGCTGGTGTGTCAGGAAGTGCTTGACAGGTCAGGTGAGGTTTTTCATATGACATTGGGGATGCACTTTGCCCCATTGATTAGGGAGTCCCCATGGGTCATATCCAGTCAATAGCTCATGCCAGGCATACATATGACATCTCCAGGCACCCATTCTAGAGCCTTAGGAAGATCAGAAAAGGTTTGAACCTGCTGTCTGCAAACTAGGAAGAGCCCTGGATGACTGGGCCTGCTCTCTTTAATGTACCCAGGACAAAGAACTGGACTCCAAAGGTCTCAAGGTTGACTTCCTCTTTAAGCTACAAGGATACAACAAGCCACAAGATGCCTTTTCCTTCAAGTGCCCATTTCACCAGTGGCAAGTGGGCCTGAACTGGACCGTCATGTTGGTCTTTGCCTACCACCCTATGAGTCTCCAAGTGCCTCTGCTGAGGTCCTGGGCGACATTAGATGTATACTCTTGTGGTGGATTGGGACTTAGAGGACTAAAGTCAGAAGGTAAAATCTTTGACTACTATGAACCTTGTTAATATATCTGACCGGCCCTCTATTATGGACAGCATCAAACTGCACCTAGGTTCTTTCCTACCACGACAATTCAAAATCATTAAAGTATGCAAAAAAGTGATGTATGGAATGATTGAATTAATCTCAGCCACTGGTAATAACTTGGGCCGCATCCCAGTCCATTGTTATTTTACACACCATGCCACCTCAGTTTGGACCTAGCCATATGCAAATCAGCCAATTGGAACAGTCCAGCCTGAACTGCCAAGCCAGGTTCTCCTTGAACTGGAACACAATTAACTCAAGACCGGTTTAGCCCTAGTTAAGGTCCATCAGCCAGGTACATCATTGGTACCTTGTGCTTTGTCAGAACCTTGTTCAGAGGGCCAAATGACAAGCAAGGTTCACTAGGCCCAACCATAGGAATTGTGGCCATTTACTCCTGATGGTCTGGGGCCCGATCAACTTTGGATCCTCAGCAACTGGGCCAAGTACCCCTTGAGTACTTGACTCTGAGTGGTAGCACAGGTCGAGCAGTTCAAGGCTTCTCAAGGGGGAGGGAAGTCAAAGTGAGGTGAACATAGGCTCACAACTCAAAATACACACAGCAGCAAAAAAAGGTACCCAGTCAAATACTTGCTTTTCTTAACAAAGGAGTTTTTTATATTACCACAAAGTAAAATACAGCATTCACAAATGATACATATAGTCCCCTGCGGTCAGGGCTCTAGTGTTTCATATGTGGGTCCCTGAGTCTCACTTCCCTCTAGCTAGTTGTAGGGGTTATTCCCTATTCACTATGGGCAACATTCAGGCTAAGCTCTATGAGTGTCGCAGTGTCCTTTCCTCGGGATCTGCACGTTGCTGAACAAAAGGCCCACCTTCCGGCGTCACCAACTCAGAAAGCTATTATAGCACGGAGCTATGATGAAGCCAGTTGGGGAGAAGGGAATTAGGGTAGGGAACGGCAGGGAGAGAGATCTGAAAAGAAAAGGTTAGAACAAATATGCACTTACTCATTCATAGTAATATAACTCATCAATAGACTCTTGACTAAATGCGTCTCCGATATCAGATGGAGACCCCTTTTGAAATGAGGGCAAAGACCCTTCTTTGAATCATGGAACAAGAATAAACTACAACCTCAGAACCAAGAGATGGCAAGAGCTTTGGACTATGATCATCATGGAACAAGAATAAACTACGACTTCAGAACCAAGAGATGGCAAGAGCTTTGGACTATGATCATACTCAGAATATCAATCCTGTAACATTTATGCATTCATAACATAAACCTTTGATCATGACCTAGAAAATCTCAAAGAATTAATCTCACATATTATGCTTTCCAAAAACCAATGAAAACTATGATTTGCTGATCTCCAAAAATACTTTCACATTCACAACTATAAAGGCCGAAAAGTTTTTACTCATTGAACTTGAAGCGCTTTACTTATAATACCAGGAAGCGCTTTTACTTGTCTTGCCTGAAGCACTACACTCGTTATGCTAAGGGGACGCTTTACTCATGTGGCCTGAATCACTTTGATTGTTGTGCCAAGAAGCTTTTACTCCTGTGTATTGAAGCGCTTTGATTGCCGTGGCAAGAGCGCTTTTCATCTGTGGACTCAAGCGCCTGAATTGCCGTGCCAAGAGCGCTTTACACCTGTGGACTGAAGCACTTGATTTGCCGTGCCAAGAGCGCTTTACATCTGTGGACTGAAGCGCTTGAATTGCCGTGTCAACAGCGCTTTACACCTGTGGACTGAAGCGATTGAATTGCCATGCCAAGAGCGCTTTACATCTGTGGACTGAAGCGCTTGAATTGCCGTGCCAAAAGTGCTTCACACCTGTGGACTGAAGCGCTTGAATTGCCATGCCAAGAGCGCTTTACATCTGTGAACTGAAGCACTTGAATTGTCGTGCAAAGAGTGCTTTACACCTGTGCTCTGAAACGCCTTTGATCGTCGCACCAAGGCCGCTGTACTCTGTAAACTGAAAACGCTTTGCTCGTTGTGCTAAGGGTCACTTTACTTCTGGAAGTAATGACTTCCCCCAAAATTGGATTCATCAAGGCCTTACCGCTATGAGTACGACCTACTCGTTTTTTAATTCACCATGGAAACAAGTATACCTCGATTGGATGTCACTCTGCCATGCATGAACTCTGCTCTTCTTCAGAGAACCCCCCACGAGGTCTGGCTGCATCGAAGTCTTCAAAATAGTGAGCAACGTGCTTGGGTGTGACTGGGCTTTATAGGCCTGCCACACCCCAAGATGGCTGCTGCCTCTAAAAACATGGGAATTGTAGTCCCTTCATGGAATAGCACTGATAAGTGCATCTTGTCCACCAATGTCCTGAACCTGCAGCTCTATGAGCTTTGCCACAGGGCAGACGACGCTTGTCGCCACCTTTGGAACAAGAGGGGATGACAAGTGGTGCGCCTAAAGCGCAGCAGAGCCGCGCAGCGAAGTTTCGGACGGGACCTGGACCTCGCATGGCCTTATTCCTGACATTACACCCCTCTCCCAAGCGCGGTCCTGGGCCCGGTTTACCAGGATGGAGGAGGTGAAATCGTCGCACCAAACGTGGTGCATGAGCATTTCTTGCAGGCTCCCAAGAGTCATTTTCCGGTCCGTATCCTTTCCAGGACACCAAGTACCAAAGAGAAGACCCCCTATATTTAGAGTCTAAAATAGATTGCACCTCATACTCCCAATGACCTTGGACTAATAGAGGAGCAGGTTGTGTGACTCTTGAGGGCGAAGTAGGTTTAAGAAGCAAAGTGCGAAATACTGGGTGAATTTTCAAAGACAATGGTAATTTTAGCTTATATGTTACTGGGTTTACTTGTCGTAGTACTTCATAGGGCCCTATGAATTTTGGATGAAACATATTTTTATTTTTTAACACAAAGTTTTTTGTGGATAACCAAACTCTATCTTTGTTTGTATACTGAGGACCAGAGGACCAGGCTGGTGTTTTTTGTCATATTGCATTTTATATTTTTTCTTTGCTTGATGAAGATTTGTTTGCAATTGTGAATGTACCTTTTTCATGTGTGTTAGCATGTCCATGACTGCTGGAGTGGTTTCAGCAGAGGCAGGTAACGTAACTGGCAAAATGTGCGGATGACGCCCATATAAACCATAGAAAGGAGTTGAGTTTATTGAAGAGTGGTGAGAGTTATTATAAGCCAGCTCTGCAAGCCACAAAAGATCCAGCCAGGTTTTAGGAGACTTTGTTGCGTAACATCGTAAATATTGTTTCAGAGTTTGGTTTAGTCTCTCTGTTTGACCATCCGTTTGTGGATGATAACTAGTAGATAAAGTCGAATCAATTTGTAAAGCCTTGCACCATTGTTGCCAAAAACATGCAGAAAATTGTGTTCCTCTATCAGAGAGGATAACTCTCTTGTAAGTCCGTGAAGACGAACTATATTTTCTAAGATGGTAGTCGCTAAGGTGTCGGAAGTTGGGAGCCCTTAACAGGCAATGAAGTGAGCATACTTGGTAAGGCTGTCTACTACCACTAGAATGGTTGTAAATTGTTTTATTTGAGGAAGACCAGTAATAAAATCCATAGAGATATGGTGCCATGGATGAATGGGAACGGATAAAGGTATCAGTAGACCTTTGGGCTTGCTATGTTTGCTTTTGCATCTTGCACATACTTCACATGATTGTAGCATTTGCTTAAGGTCATGAACGAACGTAGGCCACCAAAAATACCTTTTCATGAGTTCCAATGTTTTTTGAGGACCTGGGTGACCTGCCAGAGGATGACTGTGTAACCAATGAAAAGCTGTCTCTCTTAACTCCTCAGTAGGCAGGAATACTCGAGATTCATGTAGAGGTAAGCCTTGTTGAATAGACCTCTTGGTGTCTTGTTGTAACCACTCTTGCCACTTAGTAATGTGAAAATGATTATGAATGAGATCAAAGAATTTCTCGACAGCTACTAAACACAACGCTTTTTTTGAAGGCGTTGTAATAGGCATTGGTTTTTGTTCAGTAGGTGTGATTGAAGAATCTTGTCTAGATAATGCATCGCCTTACGATTATCTACTCCTGGTCTAAAAGTCCCTATGAAATCAAATTCTGCAAAGAAGAGCATCCATCTTAGTTGTCTAGGAGTTAGTAGTCTGGCAGAATTCATAAATTGCAAATTTCTATGATCAGAATATACAGTTATGGTGTGTTTCGCTCCCAATAGATAATGTCTCCATTCTTTGAAAGAATTAAGAATTGGTAGTAATTCTTTTTCTGCTATGGTGTAATTTTGTTCTGCTTCATTTAATTTTCGTGACGCATATACTATTGGGTGTACTTGTCCAGTTTCTAGATGATGTTGAAACAGGATGGGCCAAACAACAACATCAGATGCATCGGCTTTCACGATGAATGGTTCCTCCACATTAGGATGAGCTAGAATGGGAGCGGTAGTAAAGGCCTTTTTTAAATCTTGAAATGCTTCCTCTGTCTCTTGGGACTAGTTGAATACGGCCTTTTCCCTTAGCAATTTGGTGATTGGTGCCACCTTTTGGGAGAAGTGATGGATGAAGCGTCGATAAAAATTCGCAAAACCCCAAAAACATTGAATATCACGTACTGATTTTGGTGTGGCCCATTCAGATACAGCTTTAATTTTTCTTTCAGTCATTTGCATGCTGTCAGGTGTTAAAATGACTCCTAGAAATTCAACTTCTTTGGTATGGAATTCGCATTTACTTAGCTTACAAAACAAATTATGTTTTTGTAGAGTTTTTAATACTTTTTTAACACGTTCTTCATATATATCTTCAGAGTTTGAATAAATCAATAGATCATCAATATAAACGATGACAAAGGTGTCTAGATATTCTCTCAGAACATCGTTTAGGAAATATTGAAAGGCAGCTGGGGCAGTACATAGACCAAACGGCATCACTAGTTGCTCAAAGAGGCCATAACGAGTCTTAAAAGCCTTTTTCCACTCATTTCTCTCTTGACTTCGAACTAGGTGATAAGCACCTCGTAAGTCAAGTTTGGTATAGATAACCGCAGATTTGACCTGGTCTAACAAGACTGGTATGAGAGGTAGTGGATATTTATTTTTAACTGTGATCTTATTTATCGCTCTAAAGTCAATACAAGGCCTCAAATCGCCATTAGCTTTAGGTACGAAAAACAGTGGAGAAGCCGTTGGAGATCATGATGGCCGAATTAGCTTGTTGGCTAAACATTGATCAAGGTATCCTCGTAGGACTTGATTTTCTTCCTCTGATAGTGCATAGATTCTACAATTTGGTGTATTGGTGCCAGGTACAAGGTCGATCTGACAATCGTACGGCCTGTGAGGTGGTATGAGCTCGCTTTCTTTTCACTGAAAACATCAGTATATTCTGAATAGTGTGAAGGCAGATCAATTTCCTTCTCAACTGCAGTAGCAATAGAGTGTTGAAGATTTCCTTCTTTGTTTTGTCTTGATTAAAAAACATTTCTTTGCACAAGAAGAAGAAGAAAAACGCAAAACCTGGTTGCGCCAGTCTTTGCATGGATTATGTAACATTGACCACGGCTTTCCTAAGATAAAACCATATTGAGGTGCTTGGATTATATGAAAGCGAATTATCTCACAGTGGTTCTGACTCTCATCATCTTTGCAAATCATTTGTATTCATGAGGTTTGTTTAGTAACGGGTCCTCCTGCCAACTCACTACCATCAACTGCATACACAACTTCTGGAACCTTTTTCTTGACACTGGGTATATGCAAGTCTAGTGCAGTTTGTTGGTCCACAAAATTTCCTGTTGCCCATGAATCAATTAGAACTTGTACATTATGGGCCTGATTACAAATTTGGCGGAGGGTGTTACTCCTTCCCAAATGTGACGGATATACCACCCGCCGTATTACGAGTCCATTATATCCTATGGAACTCGTAATACGGTGGGCAGGATATCCGTCACATTTGGGACGGATTAACACCCTCCGCCAAAGTTGTAATCAGGCCCTATGTCTTTTTCCCCGCACAGTCATTTGTACTAAAATTCGAAAATGATTGACATAACGATTTGTGCAAGAGCACACTGAAGGGATTGTCAATTTGCCCAAGAGGTCCCCTTCGTTTTTTCTTGGACACTTTAGTTTTCCTGTGAATTTTCCAAAGCAACTGCTATCTTTTTCTTTTTCACAAATGTTGGATCAATTTTACCTTTGGGTTTCTTTTGACATTCTTTTATGAAATTACCCTTTTTTCCACAATACAGACACTGACCATTTTTTCGTTGCATGTCTTTCTCCTCTTTGGTCAGTGGTGGGTGAACAGTTCCGATATCAATCAGTTCTATCATAGGATCTGAAGACAATTGAAGGTGTCTGGATCTTTCCATTCGCCAGTTGGGTTTTTCCCATTTTTTCCTTACTCCTTTTCTTTCAGAAAGTCTGTGATCTATCCGTAGGGTTAGATTAATTATATCAGTGCAAGTTTCTGGTTGTGGTTCAACTTGGGCCAATACTTATTTTAGTTTGTCTTTTAGCCCTTGATAAAATAATGCTGACCTTTTTTCCTCAGGCCAAGCAGTTTCCACTACTAACCGGTTGAAGTGTGACAAATACGTTATCTGGTCTCTGTTTCCTTGACGTAACTCTAGTAGCTCTTTGTCTGCAGCCATAGTTATTGCGCGTCTGTCTAAAACCTTTACAAATTCTTCTACAAAATGACGCCAGTTATATAAAAGAGGACTGTCTAATCGGACTAATGGCACTGCCCAAGTAGCTGTATCACCATTCAGATATAATATAAGGAATGCAATTCTAGATTGTGCATCTGGAAAGGCACTAGGCCCACATGTAAAATGTAGTTCCACCTGTGTGAGAAAAATGTGAACCTTATTGGGGTCCTCAGAAAAACTCTCTGGTGCAGCTAAAGGAATCTGTGTTGGCACATTCACAGCTATGTTAGTAGGTGCGGAAGGTGTAGGACCAGATTCAGAACCATCCACCTTACTCTGTAACTGAGTTACTTTATTAACTAAATCAGCTGTAACATTTTCGAGTCTGTCAAATCCCTTTGCATCTGAGTGACTACTTGCATAAGGGTATCTAGGGTGGCCATTTTGCACAGCTCACGTACAGACCAAAAGGAAAGTATAAAACTCGTGGACTCACTATTCTGTCACAGAGTCCTTTCCTCGGGATCTGCACGTTGCTGAACAAAAGGCTCACCTTCCGGCGTCACCAACTCAGAAAGCTATTATAGCACAGAGTTATGATGAAGCCAGTCGGGGAGAAGGGAATTAGGGTAGGGAACAGCAGGAAGAGAGATCTGAAAAGAAAAGGTTACAACAAATATACCCTTACTCATTCATAGAAATATAACTCATCAATAGACTCTTGACTAAATGCGTCTCCAATATCAGATGGAGACCCCTTTTGAAATGAGGGCAAAGCCCCTTCTTTGAATCATGGAACAAGAATAAACTACGACCTCAGAACCAAGAGATGGCAAGAGCTTTGGACTATGATCATCATGGAACAAGAATAAACTACGACCTCAGAACCAAGAGATGGCAAGAGCTTTGGACTATGATCATATCAATCCTGTAACATCTATGCATTCATAACATAAACCTTTTATCATGACCTAGTAAATCTCAAAGAATTAAATATGCTTTTCACATATTATGCTTTCCAAAAAACAATGAAAACTATGATTTGCTTATCTCCAAAAATACTTTCACATTCACAACTATAAAGGCCAAAACGTTTTTACTCATTGAACTTGAAGCGCTTTACTTATAATACCAGGAAGCGCTTTTACTTTTCTTGCCTGAAGCGCTACGCTCGTTATGCTAAGCGGGTGCTTTACTCATGTGGCCTGAATCACTTTGATTGTTGTGCCAAGAGGCTTTTACTCCTGTGGATTGAAGCGCTTTGATTGCCGTGCCAAGAGTGCTTTTCATCTGTGGACTGAAGCGCTTGAATTGCCGTGCCAAGTGCGCTTTACACCTGTAGACTGAAGCGCTTGAATTGCCGTGCCAAGAGCGCTTTACATCTGTGGACTGAAGCGCTTGAATTGCCGTGCCAAGAGCACTTTACACCTGTGGACTGAAGCGCTTGAATTGCGGTGCCAAGAGCGCTTTACTCCTGTGGACTGAAGCGCTTGATTTGCCGAGCCAAGAGCGCTTTACATCTGTGGACTGAAGCGCTTGAATTGCCGTGCCAAGAGTGATTTACACCTGTGGACTGAAGTGCTTGAATTTGCCGTGCCTAGAGCGCTTTACATCTGTGAACTGAAGCACTTGAATTGTTGTGCAAAGAGCGCTTTACACCTGTGCTCTGAAACGCCTTTGATCATCGCACCAAGGCCGCTGTACTCTGGAAACTGAAAACGCTTTGCTTGTTGTGCTATTGGTCCCTTTACTTCTGGATGTAATGACTTCCTCCAAAATTGGATTAATCAAGGCCTTACCACAACGAGTACCACCTACTCGTTTTTTAATTCACCATGGAAACAAGGATACTTTGATTGGATGTCACTCTGCCATGCAGGAACTCTGCTCTTCTTCAGAGAACCCCCCACGAGGTCTGACTCCATCGAAGTCTTCAAAATAGTGAGCAATGTGCTTGCATGTGGCTGGGCTTTATAGACCTGCCACACCCCAAGATGGCTGCTGCCTCTAAAAACATGGGAATTGTAGTCCCTTCATGGAATAGCACTGATAAGTGCATCTTGTCCACCAATGTCCTGAACCTGCAGCTTTATGAGCGTTGCCACAGGGCAGACGACACTGATGGGCACCTTTGGAACAAGAGGGGATGACTAGTGGTGCGCATAAAGTGCCACAGAGCCGCGCAGCGGAGTTTCGGGCGGGACCTAGAACGCACATGGCCTTATTCCTGACAATGAGTAGTCAGAGTCTCAGGAGTCCCACGCTGACTCTGTATTACATTCAAAAGTTTTCCAGCGTGAAAGCACTTTCTGGCAAGCAAGTTACCCCATTGCTGACTGACCCCAAATCAGTCTTATTCTCACCAGCAGGATTAGAGTGACTGGAGTCTCTGAGCACACTCTCTCCATAAGTGCTGGAGCAACAGCGGCTGTCTCTGGTAAGTATTTCACCTGTGGCCCCCAGCTGGCTGGGATCAGCTGTCCTCGAGGTCCTCACATGCGGTCGTGCAGCAGCAGTGGCCAGAGGGGTTCTCGTTGACATCCAAGTTGGGTAGGTTCTTCAGCTCTTCCCTGGTAGTGGTGGGAAGTGAAGGTCTTGACGCTGGTCCTCAGTCATGGTGCAGGCCTGCTAGGGGCACTACAGCAACCTCTCTCCCCCTCCTCCTCCAATCTCAACCAGGTCACACTTTTTGCTTGTTTTCGGTGGCCCCTTGTGGCATATGGGGTCACCATTTCTCCACTGTACACGGTCTTCATCCCAGTCGGCACAACGGTCTCTTCACGGCATCCCTCCCTGGCATATGTGGTCATCAGTTTACCACCACACACAGACAACGGCCCACTTGGCACAATGCTACACTTCATGGTGGGCCACCTTAGCATACAGGGTTGCTGACTTCAAACTGCACATGGACGATGTCCCTTTCAGTTCAGCGAATTCACTGGCCAGGACTCCTGACTGGACCTCACTCATTTGTGCTCTTCTCTTCCTCAAAAGGCACACTGGTTTTGGTAAGCAGGTAGGTGCTGGTGCTCCAGGCTCCAGGGCAGGTGGTCATGGATTCCCTGGATGATTTTCCCCTCACCGAGGTGGGAGACTAGCTCTTGACCGTTGACAATTTTTGGGGTCTTAAGCTCCCCTTATTTTAGTCCATTTCCTGATACCAACTGTGATTTAGAGTCTGAGTCTTTGAAGTTTATGTAGGGCTCTGCTTCCTTTTGAAGTGCCCTCTCTGCCTCACAAAACAGTCTGTCACAGCAGGAGCAACTCTAAATACGATAGCCTTGGAACACAGGTCACAGAAGTAACTAGAAGTTCACACTTGGATGTCAGCCACAGTGATATGTGTATCAAAAGATTACCCCAGGGCCCCAGCCCTACTCTTTATGATTCTCTTATCAGCCCCATGTCTTTCCTGAGGTGTGCCCAGGACCTTTCCTTGTGACCTCTCTCTAAGTCAAAGAGCACCCTTTGGAGTGTACTGGAGAGCCTGGCTCTCCCTTTCTCCAGTGTGCCCCACCTAGCGGACAGGAATGCAACAATACACAAATCTGTTTGGGTGATTCCTCTTCCTTCTCTCCTCATGTTTCACCGTGCAACCTTGGGTCTCCCAAAATGGCCCAAAGTCTGCCATGTATTGTACCATTCACAGGCACACATGCAAACAGATTACACGCACAGTGTGGCACTACAACCTTCATGTAATATACCATACGCAAGCACATATACACCTAGTACATGTATATAGAATACATGCACTGCACAGCACTACATCCTTCACATATTGTTCCACTCCTAGGCACACATACACCCATCATATGGATATGGCATGCACGCACTGTACAGTACAGCCTTATTCCTTTATTTTACCATTCGCAAGCACACTTGCACAAGCATATATACACCACACATGCACTGAGCAGCACTTCAGACCAAAACCTATTTAGGCCAAAAGTGAGTTATGCAAAGAGCAGCGGAACTCTTTAATGAACAAGCCTGTGAGCCTCACTTTATTGACACGGGTATTAAGGAGCTGTTTATTCCTACTGATCAATACATGGTATACATTCACCATTCACACGCGCTCATGTTGGTTAACTTCTGGTAAAGCAGTAGGATTTCACCACTATGAGGGTCGCTCTTTGAGTGTCCCCCCACCCCGTCCAACAAGACCACAATCAATGAGACAGGCCTACGTCATGGCACACATGCATGATCCTTGTATGCCCCTATATAATCAGCATTATAAATCCAGACATCAGTGCAGTTGGGGCCCTCAAGGCAAAGATGTACATCCATCACCATGCAAAGGACATTTCCATCCCAACATGCTTCTTGCCACTATTTCTATGTAAAACGTTAAAAATTCATACCTCAGCTTCCCCTTATTTATTTTTTGTCATTTGGGTGTCATTTCTTTAATAAATTTTATTTTCTTTTTTCTAATTAGTTTTGGCATTCATATTGTTTTTCGTTTCGGCTTCATTCTTGTTTTAGTACCACATAAATACTTTACACAGTGCCCTAATTTAAGCCTATCTGCTCAATGCCATTGCTATCAGGGTTTTGAGCTCAGGTGAATTTAGTGACTTTGAGGGTTCACCCTGATAAGGATTGTAATTTTAATTTGAGGTGGTTACTTACTCCCCTCAACTAATAACCCACTTCTTACACAGATAAACTGCAAAATATAGAAATACGTGGTGATGCTATGGGAGATGAAAATGAAAGGGAGGGTCTTGCACTTGAAGAACTTCACAGTTGCAGGCAAGTAGGTTAAGATATTGCCCTACAACCAGAGCATGGCTATCCTTTAGCCAGCCTGCTACTAACTTGCATTCCTGGAATGCTGGCTCCGAGATTGGAACACAGAGCACAACCATGTTCCTAGTTCCAGAAAAGTAAACATAATGAAACTTACAAGCTAATAACATGTACGCTGGAGGACGGTGATTTCTTCCACCTCTTACTCCCTCCATAGTTTAGTTTGATAGATTAGAAGTTTTCAACCCCAGATCCAATCTATCCCAGGCAACCACACCAGTGTTCTCTGATATTTGCGTAGAATTACTCAATTCAGCATCTGACATCAGCATGTATTACTTCCTTGCTTCATGCTGTCTATGTTGCATTGACCATCTCTCCGATATAAGACTACTCGTCTAATGTTCTATTTTTCATTTTTGTCCAAGACTACAAAAAACTGATGAACATGTATAACTTTGAATGGACCTCTGAATTTCGTCAAGCCTGTGCCTTTCTGACCATAAAAATTCTTCACCAAGTCCCCTTCTTTAATACATCCTGGAACATTAACTCTCTCCACTGGATTCGTCTCCAATTTTTTCATTTGACCTTGTTCTGCAACCTCTTTAATCCAACCTGGGACCAACTTTGTTCCTGGCAACCTCTCCTCATCATCTCAAATGGAGTTTTGCCTATCACTCCACGATCACTCGTATGATAAGCCCCCATATCTCTGTGATCATATTTCCTACATTTTGTCTACTTGCTTCTGCCATCCTCCGGGCATCCCCCTAACCATCCTGTTCACCCGCTTCAAAATTCCATTACACTGAGGGTGGTACAATGAGGTACGATTGTGTCTAATCTCAAGCGATCCCAAGAAACTTTGCATTTCATTTGAAATCAGTTGTGCCCCATTAGCCATTACGTGAACTCCTTCATCACTTACAATGTCCTTCAACATAACAATGGTTTCTCTTGTGGTGATCTCTCCCATAAATTTAACTGCCAACCATTTAGTTGGGGGAGCAAGGGTGCATCACAATTCTGGAACACGTCAGGAAGACAGAATGACACTCTGGTGTGTGTATCACCGTTATGGGCCCAATCCAAAATAGAGCCCACACATGCCAATGCTGATTGGATGTCAGGAGGAACATCACAATCTTGGAGCACGTCTGTTTTGATGCGTATGCAGTGATCAGGTGTCCTTTCTCCATCAGCCTGGATGTGTGCTGGGACTCGACACGCACTGGGGTGAGCTTGTGCACATTTCATCGCATTCCAAAAAAGAAGGTGAAAACAGGATCCCTCTGCTTTCCAAATGGACAATGATAACAGCTTAACTGTAGACTCAGCAGCAATAACTTCTATGTTGTACCACACACACCCAGCCAGCACCCACAACTGAATGAGGGGGTTTTGGACTCATCAATGGTAGGTCACTGGCGGTCTTTGGTCCGGTGGGACCTCGGCGGTCTTCAATGAAGACCACCGAGGTCATAATGAGGGCCTATGTGTTCTACATGTCCTGGTAGTGAAAAACTCATAAATTTGTTTTCCACTAATGTAAGGCCTGCTCCTCTCATAGACTAGCATTAGAACTGCCCTCATATACTTTTGAGTGGTAGATTCTGATTTGGAAGGAGTGGCCCTGTCATGTTTGGTATGGCCAAAACGATAATAGAAAATCCTGCTTACTGGAGAAGTTGGATTTAATACTACTATATTAGAAATGCCACTTTTAAAAAATGGGCAGGTCTCTGCACTTACTGTCATCTGTGCCTTACAGCCTGTCTCCAATCCACATCTGGTCTGTGCTGGTTGACAGCTCCCCTTGTGCATTCCACCTAGACAGCCATAAACACACAACACTCAATCACATCTGCATTCATCTGCATACTGAACGTGTCTCCCTGGGCAGGAAGGGTGGAGGGGGTCTCTCTTACATTTCAAAGGCCAGTGGCCTGCCCTCACACAAAGGACTAATAACCCCCCACAGGGATCCTGGCAGACAGAAATGGGCTGAAAGGAGAACTTGTGCACTTCAAAACCACTCTTTGAAGTCTCCCCCACTTCAAAGGCATTTTTGGGTATATATACTGGGTCCCTGACCCCACCAAATCAGACACTTCTGGATCTACGCCTGCACTCTGTCAGAGGAATTGCCTGGCTGCCCAAAAGACTCATCTGGACTGCTTTGCTGAGAAGGACTGCTGCCCTGCTTGTTGCCCTGCTGCCCTGCTGGTCTCTGACTTTGCTAGTAGGACTCTGCCTTTCCCAAAAGTGCTCTCCAAGGGCTTATATTGAGCTTGTCTCCTGTTCTGAAGTCTCAGGGCCAACAAAGACTTCACCTACTACCTTCTAGCTAGTTTACCAACTTCAGCGACTCCAGACCGACTTCAACGTCTCCAGCCCTGACAGCACTGCCTGACGCTGCACCGCTTCCTGCTGCAGCTCCGTGGTCCTCACTGCATGCAACGACTGTGGCCTGCAACGGAAGTCTGACATCGCTGGGATGCTTCTGATGTCCTGTAGTGCGATCACAACACTGCGAAGTCAGCACATCACATCTTGGCCGACTGGATCCGTCGACCCAGCCGGGTCACTAGGAACCGACGTCCACTGCCCATTGCCACACCAGCTCCTCCTGCAGCCAGACAGAACTGACCCCTCGCCTCCCCTGCCTCCCAGTACAGAACCGATGCCTCACCTCGGCGGAGCTGACGCCTTCCCAGCTCCAGCGATGCCTCACCTCCAGGACTCTGTGCGACATCATTGCTACTTCATTTACAAACGTACTGTGCCTGGGGATCCGTGTGACTCCGTGACTAGCACCTGTCGGAGCTATTGTTTATAAGCGCTTTAGTGGGATTTAATCTTTAAAAATTCATACTTTACTTGTGTACATTGGATTTGTATCGTTTTGACTTCATTTTATTCAGATAAATTATATCTATTTTCTAAACCTGTGCGTTGTATTTTTGTGGTGTTTTCACTGTATTATTGTATGAGTTATTGCACAAATACTTTATACATTGCCTTCTAAGTTAAGCTTGACTGCTCTGTGCCAAGCTACCGGAGCGTGAGCACAGGATAATTTGGTTTGTGTTGTGACTTACCCTGACTCCCTACGTGGGCAAGAGTGTATACCTCTGCCAACTAGAGACCCAATTTCTAACAATCCTCAAAAGAAAAGAGGAGTAAAGGCTTCTACTAAAAATATGTGAAGTGCGTGGGGTACAAAGGGATAAGCAGCTGCTATGAGGCACTTACCAAGTCAGGAATGAGGCCTGCAAATGGAAGGGGAGCAAGTAAGCCTCTAAACAGATCAATCTCAAGGGAGTGTGACCATGCAGTCCTCAGCAAATGCCTTGACTGCCTCAATAAAGGACTTTATTGGCAAACATTTTAAGAACATGGGGGCAGATTTATGGAAAGTTGTGCTGCACCAAGTGCCCCTTAACATTCTCCTACCGCCACCATGTGTGCACCGTATTTATAATACTGCATGGTGCAGTGTAGGGGGCAATAGTGTAATTTTCTATGACGCTATTGATGTACAGCCAATATTTTGGTGCTACTCTTGCAGAGTACCTAGGGGCCCATTCTAAAGAATGGAAGCCCCCTTTTAACACCTGCTCTTGAGCAGGCGTTAAAAGTGCCGTAATAAATGGTGCAAGGATATCCCACAGATTTCCTTGCACCATTTTACCGGCTCCCCTAATGGGGTAACGCCCCCTCTGCATACATTATGCCTGGCGCAGGCATAATGTAGTGCAAAGGGTTAATGAGTGGCACAATGCATGAATTGCACCACTATAAATTCAGCGCAGGGATTTTGGGCTCGTTGGGCCACACTAACGTCAAAATAAATGATGTTAATGTGGCGCAAGGTGGCGCTAGAGGCCTACAAATATGCTCCTTTGTCCCTCAGGTCTCTGGGATTCAGCTCCTGTGGTATCCCCTCTAGGAGGTCAACAGGGGGTTTTGTACTGAAAGCCCGAGAGGAGGAAGCCGTGGATAAGTTTGAGCCTTTCATCAGATCCATCCGACTATCCTCTTCTTGTATGTTCTGGTCATCTGAGCTAAGCTTTGAATGCTCATGGGTAGAGTTGGGTGCCATGGGGCAGTGGAGGAGGTGGGAGTGGTGGGCAGTTACCTCAAACTGGCAGGATTCAGGAAGTTATTACTGATATGATGGATCGGTCAGGGAAGCCAGCCCAAGAGGTAAAACAAGAGAACTACGCCTCACTCACGGTAATTGAAGACACTATTCGGCCCCTCCCAATATTTGATGTTTTATTGCTAAAGCAAAAGACCTGTCTTGCTGCAAATGAGTGGCAGAGAACTGATGACTGTACCCAACAGGAAATTACCGCTGAGCTGAAACAATCAATGCCTGTATGCCCTCCCATTCCAGACCAGTGGCCGGCCCACCTGTTATGCCAGGTGAGGTGGCATTAGACGGTGGAGGGAACAAGAAAACCCTTCTGTGTATTTCTCGAGAAGGCCTATGGTGGTAAAAAGGCGGTATCATAGGTGGTTTGGGAACTGGCAACTTTGTCGTCAGAAGCCAGGGAAAGGGCCACGTAGGGGTAAAGGACCAAGTAGGACACCAAATGAGGTCAGGAAGTACCACTCTTTGAATATGGTGGTCAAATCTCCCAAAGTAGCAAAGAAGGAAGGAAGAATTAGGAGGGTAAAAGAAGGTGGGAAGCTTGTTGGAGAAAGGAATGAGAAGCAGTTAGATAAGCACCCATTCCTAAGGAAGTTAAGCCCCAAAGCCTTGGAAAACAACAGTAGGGCTAAGATCACAGTAAATGGCAAAACAAAGTAAAGAAAGTGGGATGCCCAGTAGATAGGTGTCATAGAAATCTTTCTTTAGACAAGGAAAAAGTCTAAGACATAAGAACCCTCTTTATTTTATGTTCAATAGTCAAGGGGGCTAGATTTCAGATCAGGAACTGTTACAGATCTCAAGCACTGCTCCTAGAAAAAGTATATGGGCCATATTTATAGTTTTTGACGCAAAACTGCGCTAACGCAGTTTTGCGTCAAAAAAATTAGCGCCGGCTAACGCCATTCTGAAGCGCCATGCGGGCGCCATATTTAATCAATGACGTTAGCCGGCGTTAGCCGCCGGCGCTGCCTGGTGTGCGTGGAAAAAAACGACGTACACCAGGCAGCGCCGGCGTAGGGGGATATGGGGCTTGGGCGTCAAGAAATGGGGCAAGTCAGGTTGAGGCAATTTTTTCGCCTCAACCCGATTTGCGCCATTTATTTTCACTCCCAACCCCCATAGAAATGACTCCTGTCTTAGCAAAGACAGGAGTCATGCCCCCTTGCCCAATGGCCATGCCCAGGGGACTTCTGTCCCCTGGGCATGGTCATTGGGCATAGTGGCATGTAGGGGGGCACAAATCAGGCCCCCCTATGCCACAAAAAAAAAACAAAAAAAACACTTACCTGAACTTACCTTAATGTCCCTGGGATGGGTCCCTCCAGCCTTGGGTGTCCTCCTGGGGTGGGCAAGGGTGACAGGGGGTGTCCCTGGGGGCATGGGAGGGCACCTCTGGGCTCCTTCAGAGCCCACTGGTCCCTTAACACCTGCCTTTTGCAGGCGCTAAAAAACGGCGCAAAATCGGCCGTACGTCATTTTTTTGACCCGCCCACTCCCGGGCGTGAATTTTGCCCGGGAGTATAAATCCGACGCACATGCCTCGGAGTCGATTTTTTAGACGTGAACGCCTACCTTGCATCTCATTAACGCAAAGTAGGTGTCCACGCTAAAAAATGACGCAAACTCCATGGACTTTGGCGCTAGACGCGTCTAACGCCAAAGTATAAATATGGAGTTAGTTTTGCGTCGAAATTGCGTCAAAAAAAACGATGCAATTCCGGCGCAAACGGAGTATAAATATGCCCCTATATGTTTTAAAATCATGTGCAAGGGGAAGAAGTAAATAAATGGAAGCACATGAATAGGTCTAACCTTCTGGACGTGTTTGCTTTCTGTAAAAGTATGGAGGAGATAGTATCAAGCGATATAGCCCCTGTGGCCTTTAGAGACTCAGTATCACGGAAGGAAATAACAAAAGTCCCTTTTACCTCTCCTGTTTTTGTCGACTTGGTAATAGAAGATGTGGCTGAGCTTATGGGCCTAGAGTTATGAGTTGTGCCTGAAGGAGAGGTTGCATCCCCGCAGCTTGGCATGCCATTATTAGAACATCATGCCGGCCTAACCCCGCAAAAAGTAATTAAGGTAATTGGACTAGAGGGCTTCTCTCCCCCCTCTCCTTGAGAGAGATACATGCATGGTAACTTAGAGAATAGAATAGCTACCCACTCAAGAGCTGGGGAGGTGGACTCTTTCCCACTACACAACAGGTTTGTGCATCTGGGTGTTGATCGGGAGAGCGTCTCTTCCTAGAGGGGAAGAGAAGGTGGATTAAGTAGAGTGCCCTCCAACCAGCCTAGGTATTTTCTCTTCGAATGTTCATGGGATGGACCATCTAAGAAGAACAATAGATCTTACACAAATTTGGTAGGAAAATATGATTATCTTTTTTCTGGAGACTTGGCTGGTGAAGGAATTAGCTAACTTAAGTGATTTAAGGCAGTATGCAAAGCAGGCAGCAGATGTGGGATCAGGGATTCTAATAGGCAGGTTACTGACTGGTGTCAACTAAATGTATTAAAGGGGCAAGCATAATTCAGACTAAGTGCGATTGGATTTTGGTCTACCATCTCCAATTGCAGGATGGCGCTATGCAATAAAAGAGATGATAATTGTAAATGTGTTTATGAACCCAGGGGTGGATAGAATAGAAGTGTGTAATTTGTTTTTGTGAAATTTGGCATCGTTGTTAGATATTCCAGAGTCTCCATCCATTTTCTTAATGGGTGATTTCAATCACAGTTTGTTGCCAGTTCAGAAGCAGGTTTGCTATAGTGACATGTGGGAAAGCTATGGAATATCCTATGCCATCTTCCCACAGTGCACCCAATTGAAGTCTGATCTTCATCTAATAGTGTGTCTAACTGAGTTAGGCTTTGTGTGCCTAAACGGTCGCCTTGGGGACGATGTGCCGGCATCTCAAACGTGTGTCCACGGAAATCAGAGACGCCCTATTGATTACATATTTATTCAGGCCTGGTGTTTTGAGGCCTGTAAAGGCTTCAAGGTAGTAAGAAATACAGGCAGTGACCATTGGGGCCTACAAGCATTGCTCCATTCGGGGCTGGGGCAGAGGGAGAAGGTGATACCTGTGGAGATATCCTTCCCTAAACGTCTAACTACCAGAATTGACTGTAGGTATATTATACTTCTAAAGAAGATCAAAGATTTTGAGGTTGGTGGGGCATCTGCTACCCGTGTCCTGAATAGGCATTCTGAAACTATTAAAGAGGCAGTTAATAGCCTGGTCCCAATGGTCAGGTAGTGTAATTTACAGGTTGAAAAGGAAAGCCCATGTTAGACATCAATATGGTCCTGGTTTGATCAAGAATGTTTGGGTCTAAATGAATGCCCAAGGAAGGCTAAACCATCAATGGTTCTAGAGAAAAGAAAAGGTATAGTGAGATAAAAAAGAAATCTGCTGCACTGATTAAAAGAAAGAAAAAAAGTTTTTATCAGGCAAATTTGGATTAGATGATATGTACCCTACGGGGCAAAGATACGAAAATGTTTTGCCAGTTAGTCCAGAGAGGATGCAGCAAATCAAAGCAACCTATAAGGTGTGTGGTCCTGGAAAATGCCTGGGTTGACTCCCTTAGTAACATTTATAAGTCTGGAGGGGAAAATCAGAAAGGAGGGTGGCCTGCTCCGGAGGAGGATTTATTGAAGCTTTCCTCTGAGGTCTCCCTATTGAAAGTAATAGCCTCGTTAAAACTAACAAAGGCAGCAGGACTGGAGAATGTACCCGCTATTATTATTAAATCTAACTCTAAGTGGTGGGCTTTTTTTTTGTAACAAAGATGGGTAGCTTCCCGCTAAGTTGGAAGGGCAATAATTAAGCCCATCCACAAGAAAAAGGATGACCCAAGAAATTATTGTTTAATAAGTCTGCTCGATGTAGGTGCTAATTTGTATTCTAAGGTAATCTTAGGGCCCCTGAAAGATTGGCTGGAGAATGAGAAACTGATCCCAATGGCATAAGGAGGTTTCAAACGTGAGCACTCTACAATAGATCATTGCTTTAGTCGGTGAGCTCTCTGGCAGAAGGCAATGGGAACTAAAGGGAACCTCTTTGTTGTTTCAGGATTTTAGTGAAGACTTCACACTGGTGAACTGCACCATTCTGTGGGATAAGCTATGTCATCTGACTATCCCCAGTAATTTACTTGCAATTCTCCAGGAATTGCGTTGTCAAAATTGGGCCCAGGTAAAATTGGAATTAAAAGTGACTCTGTCTACAAGAATCCCGCTGGGTAAAGGTCTAAGGTAGGGCTGCGTTCTGGCACCCACATTGTTTTCTTTATTTTTAGAAGATTTGATAACACAAAATTTTTCTTGCAGAAAATGGGGGGTAGGCACATATCGTGCCTTCTCTATGTGGACGACCTGGTCATTTTGGATCTGACCCAAGGTGCGTTCAGAGGAAGCGGAATAGCTTCAATTCATAATGTGTCGCTAACAAATTAAAGGTTAACTTGGAGAAAGCAAAAACAAGCAATTTTGTGAAAACAACAAAAGAGTACAAGTGGGTGCTAGGCAATGATCGGCGGAGGTGGTAACCTCATACAAATATTTAGGGATGCTGTCTAATAATAATTTGCATTGGACCCCGCATAAAGACATGGTAGAGCCACGTGAACTAATGGAGATTTAGTAAAATTAAAAAATGTATACAGTGGTCCATCTTTGTCTTCTGTATTTACTGCTTATAATGTTATGGTCCCAACTCAATGCCTATATGGGGAAGAATTATTGACTTTAAGCACAGCGACCAGCTGGGAGAAGTGTAAGGGTAAATGCCTAAAAAAACGTTTAGGGCTGCCCAAAAGCAATATGTGCCCGGCAATAGGCTTGGAAGGGAACTTGCAGGCATGGAATTTCCAAGCCTCAAAGGCTACTCTGTGCTTCTCGGATGAGCTCTGGACCTCGGTAGATCAAAAAGTATCAAGCTTTTGGGCTCTGGAAATCTTAAGAAGCAAACTCAAATGGGTTGTGCTAGTTAGAAATAGATTAGTGAAAATCGAGCGAAGGTGGGCAAATTTAGAGTTACAGAGGCATCCTACTTATTGAAGGAGGAATTGAGAAAGGCCTGCAAGATAGAATCTAGGTTAACAGACCTCAATTATGTAGCAAAAATACTTTCCTGTATTTAAAAGTAGAGAAATGTAATGCATTTCTTGACTCATCGTGGGTTACGGGTGACAAACCGAAATGGTCATGTTTTATTACACTGCCTTCACTTTTGTAAGATACAGCTTCAGATTTTAAAGCCGTTTTTCTTACAATATGACATTCATCATTGTAATGAGGCATTTGCACTTTTCTTGAACATGGAGTTCTTTGATATGGCTTTTGAATTAGTAATTTAAAAAAAAAAAACAAGTCTGGTTTAGAATTATAATAGAGATTAACATTGGTCAATATGGGTTGAACTTTATGCTGAGGTATGGGAGGAGGGCAGCCATCAGAGATTTTAAGTCATACTTTCAAAGGGTGAACAAGTCTGGGGGGTAAGAGTTGTTTGTTTTTAAAGGATTTTTAAATGAATGTAAAAAGGGTTGGGGGTTTGGGAGAGGTCAGGGGTTTTATTGTATGTGAGTAAACTGTTTTATAGATGTGTCTAAAAAATAAAGATTTTATTTTTACTACTTTATTTACAAGCCCATAACAGAGGGACAATAAGCCAAAGAAATACATCTGAAATATATAATATGTACGGTTTTGTTGAGTGCACCCACTTTATGTGTGCTGTGCCGTTAGCTTCTAGATTCCCCAAATTTATTATCTACAGCACAGGAATATTCAACGATTTGTCAGCAACACATTATGTACTACCAACATGTCAAAGCCGAGATTTTCAGGTTTTAATTTAAAAATAAGTGCACTTGAATATGGTAATAAAAAATCCGTTTCTTGCTAGGGGAGATAAAAAGCAAGAGCCCTAGGGCTAACTATTTTACCTCATTCAGTCCAAGTTTTACTTTGCATTCTGTGTCTTGTAGTCCTACGAATCACATCATAAACCTTTGCCAAATACATATCTGAAAGGTAAAACTGACATGTTGAAGAGGGAAATCTTGAAAATATGTACACTGTATAGAGTGCTCTTAGGACATTCCCTAATTTCGCCTACCAGATCCTTCAGCCTGTCAGCTGTGATAACCTCAATTAGGTGCATATAGGAATCTGCTCCCAATTCTGGATTACAAATAGAACACAATCTATGTTGTGCACAACTTAGTTGAATTAGTTCAGGGATATGCAGTATTCCAAATTTTGCACCTAAGAACAGGGGTAAAACATATGTCATTGAGCGTGTGGAGGTAATACTGCAACTGGTAAATACCACATCCTTTGACACTACCATTTACTGGCTGCGGTAGTGGTGGACCAGATAAATGGGCCATCAACCCTTGCTTCTGATAGATGTTGTGTAGTGTTCATTTCTCTCCCACTTCACGTGTCTCTTCTCCACCACTCTGTGCTCTTCCTAAAAAACAAAAGTTATGGTGAAAAGGGGACCGTTGTTTTTAGGTTTTGCAAATTTCAAACAGACATATTGGTAACAACATACATAGAGTGTGTTTTTAACATATTTAATAGCAGAACCCTCTAAATGCAAACTAATTGTTCAATTCTTACTCCAAGCCCCCTAACCATAGTTGATACAGCAAGTCTCATACGGAACAATAGTTTCTCATTTTACAATGTTAAGTGAGAAAGTCATCCAAAACTTCATATAATATAGTAGGTATACTTTTTACTTATTTTTACTTTTTCAAAATAAGTAGTAATAAGGCCTATAGACCTTTAGGAATGAAAAGACCTGGACTACCTTTATCGATTTATTGTTGAGACTTACAGATATAGGTAACCATTGTTTAGGTCTCTGCATCTGATATATTTATGGTGTTGGGTTCTCTATAATCAGACTATTTACTAGCTATGGCTACCAATGTAATATGATTTGAGTATTTCTTTTTGGGTTTATGTCTTTGCATGGATATCACGGGGTGGCTGGTAGTGTGTTATGTGTTGGCAATAGTTCTTGTGTCTCTGCTCCTTAGGCACAATATACAGCATTTCTTGTGTTGTCGGTTTGGTGTAATATGATGGTTTTACATTTGCACCTTCTTTTTCACATTGTGTAACAGACAAATTACTACTTATATTATATTTTTATAAACAATATGATCTAATAAAAGGTTTTGATTTGTGTTTTCTTCTTCTTGTATGAGAAAGTCCCATGTTCGGGACAGAACACGTGTCGGCTGCAGTATCTACGAAACATCATCATTGTAACATCTTTAATCACTGGTCTGAATTATACTGAGAAGAAGTAAAAAGTATACCTGCTATATTATATTAAGATTTGGATGACTTTCTGACTTAACATTGTAAAATGAGAGAATATTGTTCAATATGAGAGTAGTTGTATAAAAGTGGTTTGTGCTATGATGAATCTTTCGGGGTCCCAGCTGTGGCACATTGTGGCAATTGATGTGACAATAGCCTTTTGAGCACCACTGATATTGTCTACTACAGTGCCCTGAAGACAGGGATGTGCAACATTTCCACCACTGTTGCTTTTCTTTGTACAATAATAGTTTGATTGTCAGTCTGAACTCCCTGAGCGAAATACTACATTGTTCCTAATACCTTTGTTGGGTGACAGGTGACAAATGGATCCTGTTGGTGATGATAGAGACAAGATATTTCAGGAAATGTGCTCAGGTATGGGTGATAAAGGACCCATTACGGAAAAAGAAATAAAGCAACCAGAGGGTCTAAAAATGAAGTATGTTGGTTTGGAAAAATTGAGGAAACAGAAATTGTCCCATTGGTGGATGCTACTGTACTCAAGAAATACATTGCAGATAGAAAGGTGACAAGGGGGATAAGAGTTGTCATTTAAACTTCGTTTGATGACTTTTCACCAAAATATATGTCCTATTGGAAACAGTTACTATTTGAAGCATCTAAGGGCATGATATTGATTTTGATAGAACATGAGGAAGAGAAACAGGAAAGTCTTCTCAAAGAGATTAAATATCTTGAGCAAGAAATTCTGGCACTGAATCTCCCTCATGTCAAGGAAAATAATGACAAGGTACTTAAGGAAATATTACATAAACATCAAACATACATTAAGAATAAAAATTGATCAAACAATCTAGGGATGACAGTGGTTATAAAAATGGGCGGATCTATACTTTCGCCTAAAAATATGATGGCATTTCAATAAAAGCCACTAATACCAAAACGATTACTGGCCAGCATGACTCGGAAAGTGAGCCTGAGATCTGTTACATCTGGTTCACTTAGTGGCACAACCAGTACAGGCTCCAATGTAAATGATACTGCATCTTCTCATTTTTCACTGGCGATAAAAAGATTCAGTTTGGGAAACAAGAAATAATTTGCAAACAGACATCTCCAAAACCACAAGAAGGGGAAAGAGGAGGAACAGAACCCAAAGGGGCATCTGGAGTACTAATGAGGGCCAGAGCCAAGAATCAAAACATTAGGGACAATGTCCTTTCAGAGGGGGAGCAGCTACCAATAGCAATTCTGATCGCACCATATCAATTATCAGTCTATCTAATCGTGTGCTTTCACAACATAAAATAAAATTATTGAGCACGGGTCTAGGTTTTTATACTTTGAACCATTGTGATATGACTCAGATACATGTAGCCCTGCTTAGATTCATGATACAATTACAACTCAGCAAATTATTTTTGGAAATACAGGATCCACATTCAACTCTTGTAATAACTTTGCAAGTGAGTGAGTACACCATCAAAGATATACAAGATATTCAGCTACTGTTATCCCTTAGTGCAAAGGAAGGTGACGCCTCAACAACCAACAATTATTACAGGATCTGAATGTCATATAGGATGTGACATTTGAAAGTGCACTTGAACCGAAGCCTACTTTTAGGCTAATGCTACCAGGAGATAATGTCATTGACACTTTTGGTAAACTGGTAACAAAAGATTTTTACGACTTTGAGGAAAGATGTGGAAAAGCACATCCACATGTACCACAAAATATAACAGCAAAAGAAAGAGCAGCCCTGAGAGATCTGGGCTCCAATAAGTCCCTAATCATAAAGGGAGTCGATAAGGGCAGCAATGCAGTCATCATGAATAGACAGGATCATGTGGATGAAATTAATAGACAATTGGCTGACACAGCGGCATATGTGAAACTTGAAGGCAACCCCATTGAGGGGATTACAACACGCTTGATGGTTTCACTACAAAAGTGGCAGGAACTGTGTCTGATTACGGATCCAGAATGTAGCTATATATTTAATCCCAATCTAACGGCACCATGTATATATACACTACCAAAACTCCATAAGGACAGGGTGTTGCCACCAGGAAGACCCAATATATTAGGAATTGAATCACCGACAGAAAGATTATCTGAATATAAAGATGGATGTCTACAACCATTTGCGGAAAATCACCCATCTTTTCTACAGGACACGAAAAGATATAGTGAACAAATTGGAAAATGGACAGTGCTCATCTGAAATGACACAGGTCACATTAGATGTGAATTCACTATACACATGTGTACCCAAGAGTAAGGGTTTGGAGGTGATACAACATTGTCTTTCTATCAGATCAGCCTCTTATATGGAACATATTGACATGTTGATTTGTACTGGACAACAATGTCTTCACTTTTGAAGTACAATGGTTCCGACAGGCCCAGGGAGGAGCTGTGGCCTCATGTTTTGCACCCTCGTATGCAGATTTCTATATGTTTTTTTTTAACTGAGACACACATGGCAGGATAGCCCTCAACATTTGACAGAACACATTTTCTTCTGGGGAAGATATATTGACGATGTACTCTTAATTTGGACAGGGTCTGAATTATTACTGTTGGAGTTTTGTATTTACCTCAATATGAATCATTACAATATACAGATGACTTATGAATTTAACAAACAGTCCATTTGTTTTCTGGATATTGAAATGTATATTCTGGAAAATAAGGACCATATAAAAATTTATCATAAGCCCACAGCATGTAATGCCTTGCTACATACCGCTAGTGCCCACCCTGATGTCCAATTGTCAGCGATACCTAATGGTGAAATGTCAGGGGTAAAAAGAAATTGTAGTGAGACAGAAGTTTGTGAGGAGTTGGATGCATTAACGGGTAAATTCCTACAAAAGGGTTATTCCAAAGCAGTCATAACAGTAGCCAGGAGGAAATCTCAAAAGTACCTGAAGTCATTCTGATGAGGAAGCAAAACAAACCATTTAAGCGGGACATACCCTGATTCCTTTCTTTATATCTTATAGCCATGACAGCAACATGATATATAAGATCTTGTTTAAGCATTGATACATCTTGAGTACAGACAAGACATTGACACGTATCATTCCATCTAAATCTAAAATGGTTCACAACAGAGGTACAACAATTAGGGACATAGTATGTAACAGTTACTTACCACCTATTACTGTGGAGACCAATACATAGCTACCCATGACATCTAAAGGTTTTTTCAAGTTTAGTACCTGTAGCATGTGTTTTCTTGCAATACATAAAACATACTGTTACAGTTTTAATGAAAGTAAAACATTTAAGATTGAGACATTCATAAATTGCAATACAAAACTTGTTGACTATCTGCTGTTATGTACATGTAGGGCTATATATTTGGGAAGTACGATCTGTCCCCTTAAAGAACATAAACAAGAACACATGCAATCACTGAGAAATAATGCCCCAACATCCCCATTGGTGAGGCAGAATTCCTACTAAGGTGAAAAACTACCGACTACTTTATGGAGTAAAAACGAACTTGTACTGCATTTACCATGATGTAATCGGGCTGACTGCATGCTGGGGTGTGACACAGGATGCTTCCATCCGTTCCCTGTTTAAGAAGACTCCCTTGAGCCAGTGAGTTGACGAGCTCTGGTTGAAGCACCTGCGTGCCAGTGAGTGGTACAGAAACCTGAGAGGACTTTTGGCAGCATTCTCATCCCTCATTTCTGCTTCTCATCCCTATTTCTCTTCCACCATTCCTACTTCTCACCCCTCATCCCTGCTTCTCATACCTACTTCTCATCCATCTTCCATCATTCCTACTTCACATGCCTCAGCCATCATCCCTACTCCTCATCCATCATCCCTACTCCTCATTCCTCATCCCTCAGTCATACCAACACATTTTCAGTTTTGTGAAACATACCTTCACAATGATTGGCTGGCAACAGCCAATCAGAGTTATGAGAGAGGCCTGCATTCTATTTCACTCAAAAACAGCCTTCTCATTGCATGTGTTGGGTGAAGACAGAGGTGAGGAAATGCAACTGTGTGTTTGTTTCCAGTGAATTCAAGGCTGTACATTTCATTTGATTTAACTAAGTGTTTTTCTGTTTACAGAGGCCTCTGCTGGTTTGGGAAATACAAGGAGCCCACAGCATGGGCCATAAATCAGCTCTTGGAGAAAGGGTTTTACAGTTCATCTACAGTTCATTAAAAATCTGTCTGCTTTCAGAAAAGAAAAAAAACAGCTCTCAGAGATAAAAGCAGCCTCAGGTTTAAACATTTTATTTTGTACAAATAAAAAGCAGGTTCGGATTTAAACATTTTATTTGTTACAGATAAAAATGAAACCAGAAAAGGTTTGGATGAATTGGATTGCACTGTCACCAGAGTTGATTTTAAACATTTTCTTTCTACATATGAAACTGAAACCAGAAAGCTTTTCGGTTGAACTGTAGATTACCTCTATAACCCTTTCTCCAACCCTTGATTTATGGCCCAAACTAGGGCTCCTTGTATTTCCCAAACCAGCAGAGCTTTCTGCAGAGGCCTGTGTAAAAAGAAAAACGCTTAGTTAAAAAAAATGAAATATTGTGCAGCATTGAATTCACTGGAAACAAACACACTGTTGCATTTCCTCTCCTCCCTCTTCATCCCCCACAAGATGAGAAGGCTGTTTTTCAGTGAAATAGAATGCAGCTCTCTCTCATAACTCTGATTGGCTGTTCCCAACCAATCAGTGTGAAGGTGTGTTTCACAAAACTGAAAATGTGGTGGTATGACTGAGGGATGAGGAATAAGGAGTCGGGATGATGGATGAGGAGTAGGGATGATGGATGAGAAGTAGGGATGATGGATGAGAAGTAGGGATGATATATGATGGATGAGAAGTAGGGATGATGGATGAGAAGTAGGGATGATAGAAGAGAAGCAGGGATGATGGATGAGAAGTAGGGATGATGTTTGATGGATGAGAAGTACGGATGATGGATGAGAAGCTGGAATGAGAACTAGGGATGAGGAGTGAGGAATGAGGATATCCTAAAATAGATGCCATACTTTCTATGTTTTTCCATATTAAGTCCTCCTCATTATATTGTTAAGTTTTGTTTATTGGTTAGTTGCATTCGAGATTTTATCACTAGGTTTGCTGATTATTTATTATTTGTGTACAAGATAGTTTCCAGCTCGTTATTGCTTTTGATTGGATTGTGCATCAACTTGTTGCTGTTTTGTGGATATTTGTCACACTGCTGCGCACGCTATATGTTCATTTTTCATACTTCTCCCATCTCTAACTTTTCACTCCGTGCACCTTTTCTATTAGTTGTGAGTACGTATTGTGCTTAGGTTTCCTTTCCTTGTCCTTTTGTCCCTTGGGTCTTTACGTGCTCTAGCACTGCCACGTAGGCGGCAACACTTGTTAGGGAGTGAAGACACATGTATAGCCTAATTGGGCTATTTTCACGTTCCTCCCTGGAGTTTGCCATCACGTCTTTCTTTCACACTCAGTAAGCTCTCAGGAACATCACACTGGTGCTGCCTCCCCTGGGCTGCAACAACTGGGGTAAATCATTGCAAGCAACTTCAATATTTATTGGGCTTTTCTTAAGCTTATTATTAATTGGTGATTTATTCCTTTCAGAAAGCATAAGTTTTGGGACTCTCTCTGATAATTAATTTGTGGCCCCTTACGAGGGTGTGGCCTGGCCGTCGGGCAAGATGGCCGACACAGCGTGAGGCTCTGCCGGGCCTCGGGCTATTGATCTTATTTAACTTATCCTACAGGAGGCTACGGCGGGCGCGGACCCGGGGGATGTTGCCCGGAGACCCCAGCGACTTTTTTGCGGGCCGGGGAGCGGCCGAGACAGACGCGGAAGACTAGTTCCGCGTGAACGGACCCGACGGCGACTGTTACCCGCGCGCGCTAACGTTGATTACGCGCGGGGAGAGAGGAAGCGCTGAGGCCGCTTCCGGCCAGAGAGAAGTGCCGGGAGCGCGAGAGAGTGCCGGGGGGCCTGTTCCGCGGCTACATCGAGCCGCGCCCCCCCCTTCCCTGGTGTGTATCGCAGCTACTGCTACTGGACCCCCCTGGGTCCCTACCGCCCTGCGGCTGGAGGACTTGCCTGGGCCTCGTGGTCATCGGTCTCCCGGCTGGTGTGTGCTGCTGCGGGGACCGGGCCTAGACGGTCCCGAGGCGTGCGGAGAGCGTGCCGGAAGTGGAGAGCTGCCTGGCCCCGGGACGAGGAGACGGCTGGAGGGGGTGACGGCCTGGGACTCTTTGCCTTGGTGAAGGGACGGCTAGAGAGGGCTGCGGCTTGGTCCTGCGGTGCTCCCCTGTGGTTTCTGCTGGAGGAGGACTGTATATTGTACTGGAGGCCCTGAACTATACCGGCTGGGAGGATCGGGTGGACACTGGTGCAGGCGGTGAGACGGGGGGCGGAGGCCCGGGCTGGTACAGCGGAGTACCCTTGTGGGATCTCCTGGAGGTTTGGGGCTGCGGAATACCCTGGCTCTTGAATGTGGAGCCTGCCTGGTGACCTTTCCTCCCCCCTCTCGTGCTGTGCAGATCCCCGTGCTGTTGGCGGTGTCGGCGGAGTACCCTGCAAAGGAGTCTGGCCTGGTCTGGAGGGAGCTAGGCGGCGGGCCGAGAAGGCCTGGAAGCTGTCTAGTGGCCCTGCGAGGAGAGCTGAGCTGCCGGTTGAGTGATTTTCGGAGGTGTGGGCCTGCCGTCTTCGTTCCTTTTCCCAGAATTGGCGCTAGCTGAGATCACACGTGTCGTATTGAATGATGGGCAAGGCAGATAAGCGGCAAGCTAAACTTACATTCGCGGGTGGAGGACAGCAAAGTGATCCCCCCACCTCCCAGCCTGGAGACGCCGAGATTGAAGAAGAGAATTCAGAGATGTCTGTGCGGTCCATGTTCTTGGAACTAAAGACCAGCTTGGCAGGCATTGATGCTAAGCTGGACCATGTGACGGAACGGCTTGATCGCATTAGAGCTCGGGTTGATGACCATGATGCCAGGTTTGAGGTTCTGGAGTCACGTACGTCTGAAATGGAAGATGCGCACAGAGGTGACAGAGAACAGATTGCGCAAATGGAGCGTCTCCTAGAGGTGATACGGAATAAAAATGAGGGCTTGGAGGCTCGGTCCCGGCGCAATAACATATGCATTGTGGGGCTGCTGGAGGCAACCGATATGGGTCGTATGGAAGACTTTGTGGAGAGTATGTTGCAGGAGTTGTTTGCTGGCGAGCTCTCACGGATGCTGGTGATTGAGAGGGCACATCGATCCTTGGGGCCTCGGCCCCCGCCAGGAACACCGCCACGTCCAATTATTGCGCGTCTATTGAACTACAGGGACCGGGACGCTGTCCTCCATTTGGCAAGGGAGAGAAGGCCTCTAGTATATAAGAATTCCGAAATAAACTTCTTCCCTGATTACACCCCAGGTGTACAGGCCCAGAGGCGGGCCTTTCTGCCGTCGAAACGTCTGCTGAGCCAGGCTGGAGTTGGGTTTGCCCTATTATACCCGGCCAGACTGAGGGTGCGGCACGAGGGCAAGGTGCTGTATTTCTCGGATCCAAAGCAGGCGGCTAAGTTTGCTAGACGATTACCAAGACAACCGGGGGCTGCGGGATCTGGGGGGGCGGGTGCAGAGGATGCCGCCCTTAGCGACAATGACTAACCGGCTTGTTTGGGATACTGTTCTGTTTGGGGCGGCGGGTGCGCACGGGTCTGCTCCGTGATCGGGCCCCTGATGTGTAGCTGCTGCTTGGCCCAAGGGCCCCTCTTCCCTAGAATGTTCTGGGTGGAGAGCTGTTAGGCAGGCTTCTGCCCCTAGGATGAGTCCGGTTATTGCTTGCTTTAAGTTTAGGGGGTGGGCTTTGGGGTTGGGAGGGTGGGTCATTGTGAGGGTCCGTTTGGGGGGCCTGTGTGGGTGGTGGGGGGCTTGGGCCAATTTGGGAATGTTTCAGGTTACTTTTTCGTTAAGTTCTAGGCAGGTGGAGAGGTGTGTTTACGTGCAGTGTTGGATGGCTGTAGTTCTGGATGAGGGGTGATGCTACTTCCGTTGTTAGATGCTTGACATGGAATGTGCGGGGGCTCAAAGATAAGCGGAAGATTCGGCTGGTGACTGCATATGTTAAGCGACATGGTATTGACATCTGTATGTTGCAGGAGACGCATCTAATGGCGGCTGCGGTGGGCAGACTGAAGGTTGGTTGGGTTGGGGAGGCTCATTGCTCTACATATTCTAGCTATGCGCGCGGGGTAGCAATTATTATCCGTAAAGGATTGCAGTGGCGTACGCGCGAAATTATTATTGATCCCAACGGCAGATATGTGCTACTGAGCGTAACGTTACTGGACAGGGCTTGTCGACTTGTGGCTGTGTATGGGCCGAATGTTGATGACCCGGAGTTTTTCCTGGAGGTGTGGCGCCTTGTGGAGTCGTTGGGTGCCGGAGCTGTGATCTGGGGCGGGGATTTTAATGTGGTCCTAGATGCTAAGTTGGACCGCGAGAGTGTGGCCAGGGTGCAGCATGTTTCTTCGGCGAGATCTCTGGCGGCAGTGATGAATATCGGAGCTCTGGTGGACTTGTGGAGGCAGAGGCATGCAGGCGTGCGAGAGGGTCCCTGCTTGAACTACGTTCATAGCAGTTGGTCTCGTATTGATCGATGGCTGGGCACCAGAGATGTGGAGGCTTGAACTAGAGCAGTAGACCATCTCCCCCGTACGCTATCAGACCACTCGCCGGTGCTATTAGAATTGGCGATACTCAGTGAGCTGCAATCGAAGGTTATGTGGCGATTGCCCAGTGGTGCGCTCCGAGACAAGGTCTTTCGGGAGGAAGTACGGGAGGCGATTCGGCTGTTTTTTGCTGAGAACCGAGGATCGGTGGGGTCTCCCGGCACCCTTTGGGAGGCATTTAAAGTGGTTATTCGTGGAGTGTGCCTCTCAAAGCAGCATGGTATTGTGAAAGCCTTAAGACGGGAGATGGCCGATATTGAAAGGAGGCTTGGAGAGCTGGAACGACGCTTGGCAGCGACATGGTCAAGTGAGGTCCTTGCGGAGATTAGGCGTGAGGTGTCCTTGCATGAGGAGGCCTCCCTAAGAGAAGTTTGTTTCTTTGGGAGACATGCACAGGCTCGTAGGTACGGGGAGGGCGAGAAAGCCGGGAGAACGCTAGCGGGGTTACTGCGTAGACCCTGGGCCAGTAATTATGTTACCTAGGTGACTGACGCTGAGGGCGGCAAGGTGACCGGATCGAGTGGGGTGATGCAAGTGTTTACAGAATATTTCACGCAGCTATATGCGGCCCCGGTGGGCCTGAGGGAGGCGGATGTGCAGGAGTATTTTGAGAATATTGCGCTGGTGTGGTTTGAGGAGGCGCACAGGGCGTATCTGGATATGCCGTTTACAGTGGAGGAGGTGGCAGCGGCGATTCTAAGTCTACCTGGTGATAAGTCTCCAGGTGTCGATGGACTGACCCCTGCGTTTTATAAAGAATATGTGGATATCCTTGCTCCGTGTTTGCTGGAGGTGTATGCAGAGTCCCTAGAGACTGGGTCGCTCCCAGCCTCCCTTCGGGAGGCTTTAATAATAACAGTTTTGAAGCCTGGTAAGGACCCGACCCGATGTGATTCGTACCGCCCACTCTCCATGATAAACATTGATAATAAAATTCTTGCAAAGATGATAGTGACGCGCTTGCAGCCACTTCTTTCCAGGTTGGTGCTTCCGGATCAGTAAGGTTTTGTTCCTGGGAGATCTACGTGTCATAATTTGCACACCTTCTTCGCGGTGGCGGGCTCATTGGAGGCTAGCGATGATGTAGCTGCGGTGTTTCTTGATGCAGCCAAGGCTTTCGATTCCCTGGCCTGGGAATATATGTTTGCGCTTTTGGGCCGAGTGGGACTCAGCGCGCGCTTTGTGAGCTGGATTAGACTGTTGTACACTCTGCCCACCGCCAGGTTGCGCCTTAACGGATGTGTATCGGCTCCATTTCCTGTTTCGCGGGGTACACGCCAGGGGTGCCCGCTGTCTCCGCTTCTTTTTGCGGCAGCTATGGAGCCGTTGGCGCCGGGACTGCAGCAGAAATATAGCAGCAGTGGCTTACAGTTTCGGCAACGTCCTGTCTTGATATCTCTGTACGCGGATGATATTGCGTTATACGTGCGAAACCCAGGGCAGAATCTAGATATTTTACTAGATGAAATTATGTGCTTTGGGAATTTTTCTGGTGTCACTATCAATTGGTCGAAGTCGATGGTCCTGCCCCTGACTTCCAGCGTGGAAAGATTTGATTCTCGGTATCCTCTGGTTTGGGCAGAGGGCCCAGTGCGCTATTTGGGCATACACCTGTGCTGTGACGAGGATGCGTTACGTCTTGCTAACTATGGGGCAGCGCTGGCATGGCTGGAGGAAAAGGTGGAGGTCTGGAGTACTCTACCGCTTTCGCTAATCGGGCGCATCGCCATTGCGAAGATGGTGGTTCTCCCTAAATTTTTGTATCTGTTCGTGAATCTTCCCCTTCCGCTTGGTGGGGGTTACTTCCGGTGCCTCAGATCTGCGCTCATTCGCTTGACGTGGGCGGGGCGTCTGCCGCGTATTTCTTGGGAGAAAATGACGTTGCCATTTGAGCTGGGCGGGCTGGCGGCTCCGGACCTGGAGTTATATTACCAATGTGCTCAGGCGCATTTTGCGTACTACTGGCTGAACCCGACTCGCTATATGCCTCATCTGGCGCCTGAGAGTGACTCCGTGTGGCACTTTAAGTTTTTGCATCGACTATATTATACGGTCAAGAGACTTCACTCCATGGGGCTGCTGACGGATGCACGCTGCGCTCGCTGCGGGACTCAGGATGCGGGTTTTTTACATCTGGCGTGGGAGTGTGCGGAAGTATAGAATTTCTGGGTGGAGGTATGGCAGTCGATTACTGAAATGGTTGAGCTGGAGCTGCCTCTCTCCCCTAAGGTTGCACTGTTGGGATGTGTGGATGAGATTCAGGGGCCGCATAGGCATCTGGTAGGCCTACTCATGCTGTTGGCTAAGCGCAGGGTTGCTATGTGTTGGGGTCGGGGGAGAGCGCCACGTAGATCTGAATGGCTGCGGGATGCGGCTTTCTGTCATGATCAGCTGTCGGTCTTTTGGGGACTTATGCCAGAGAGGTCCCGTCCCAAGGATATTTGGGCCCCTCTGAATGAATACTTGGCTGCCCGGAAGGAGTGTGCGGCGTGATTGGTGGCTCCCATTCGCGAGGTTCATCCCCCTACGGATTATGTGTGCTACTATGTTGTAAGATAAGCCTACACGATATGGCTGTGTGCTCCACCTGCCTTTTTAGTAGTTTGTTTTTCCTGTAGCTCTTCCCCCTCGACTATGCTATGTTATGACCTTTGGTGAGCAAGGTTTTCTCCTGCATCGGGGCTGCGGATCTCTTCGCTTCGCCGGTGTGGAGGATGTCTGAAGATGGATCCCTTGATATTGTAGCATATTGGGAGAGACTTTAGCAGAGAGCTCCTTGTGATGTGGGATATCGTTGAAGCTGTATGGTTTGCAATTTTTCTTTTCTCTCTCTGATTTTTCTCGTCGAGGGACTTGTTTGTATTAATGTATGTTTTTTTTTTGTGTTTGAAAAATTGAATAAAAAAAAAAATTGTGGCCCATTACCAGTTCCCTGCTCTCATTGACGCCTGCTTGGCAGAGTTCTCCAGGGCTGTAATAATAAAGTTTCTAAGGTCCTTTCCTACTATTATTCAGGCCCAAGGACCTTCGCTTCCCTCTGGGGACTTTAAAATGAGAAACTTCTATGTTTCAAACATGTCAGATTATGAGCCATATGAACAAGGCCTCGAACCCTGTAGGCCTAATGACGGTGAGGACTATAACTATGATGATGGGCTAGAAGAGGTGGTTGACCATTCATTTCAACGCTCTCTTGATAAGGCACTGACTTCTGTTCTTCAACCTATTATTCAGCACCTTGATGAGATGTCTGGCCGCTCTTCTGATCCCTCTTCCATCCCACCCTCTGGTTTGTCCCAGACCCCTCCAGTCCTGATTCCTGAGTCCCGGTGGCCCCATGCTGAAGTCATGTTTAAACTGTCCCAAGAGGTTTTAGGAGAGCATACCTATAGTACTAAGAAATGCCCAAGCACGCCCACTCCGCTTTCATCTCCTGACACTGATTATTATTCCCCCCCTCCTTATCTGAGAGCAGCAAACATCCTAAGAAACATGAATGCTCCTCAACCCGTTCAAAATCTCTCAGTTCCAATCCCTTTCCTTTGAAACTTCTAACATAATTCACCCCAGATCATCTGTTTGAGTTCCGGTCCGTGCTGTTGGAGAATATAAGAAACAACACCTCTGTAAGAGTTTTGAGAAGGAGATGCGGTCCAAACTCAGAGTTTAATGCCCTAGGCCAGACCTTCCACATAAGACAGCACAAACTCCTGACACCAATCCTAACATGCTTACTTTCCTGAAACAAAATTGTCAAAGATCCCAAAAAAGGCATTGACAGGGCCTTAAGGGTGTGTCAAGATAAGCTTCTAGATGTATCGGGCCCCCTAGCTGAAGTAATAGAATTGCCACTCTCTGCCCAAGACACAGGCCCCCCTATCAATCCAGATGTCCTGGCAGGGTGGACACAATGTGCCATTTGTTGGGCAACACCAACTGTGCCCTGACCTCTAAGCTACGTAAAACAATTCTGATGAGGATTGACCCACAATTGGTAGAATTGACCACTTCAGAAGCCAGCCTGCTTGTGGAGGGTCAACCCTTCGGCAACAAGTTTGTCAAAGACATTGGAAAATTTGTTAACACCTTTGCTTCATTAATTAAAGTCCAACTATCATTAAGGTAAGTGTTCAACCCCCTTTTTGCCTGGCCGGCCATAGCAGAGGACGTTCGTTTGGCCACTTCTTCCAGCAAGGTCCTCATCGAGGATTTGGCGACTGCCACAGACGCTCCTGGCAAGATCCCTCCAAGACTGATATCGTCCCCTCCAGGTCAAGGGGCTTCAGAGGCTGGTACAATAGAGGTGTAAACTGAGGACATCAATACTCCAACAACCAATCTGCAGGTAACAATTTCTCTCCCTCTTTCTGGCAGTCCTTTGGGGGCAGATTACGTCATTTTGCACACAATTGGGCAAGAATTTTGACAGATTATTCGGTTCTAGACACTGTATAGAACTGTTGCAATCTCCTGTTCAACTCGCTTCTCTGGTTCCCCCACTTTTTTCCCAACAGACATAGTTTTACAGACATAGAAATTCAGGATTTTATGTCAAAACATGCCATTGCTCCCGTCCTTTCACATCCTGAGGGTTTTTGCAGCTATGTCTTTCTGGTTCAAAAACTAAGTGGTGGTCAAAAACTGGTGCTCAATCGCTGGGAATTCAACCCTTAGGTGGTTTAGTGCCATTTCAAAATGGAGGGTATTTATCTGTTGCAAGACTTACTTCAAGAGAAAGATTGGATGATGTGTCTTGATCTCAAGAATGTCTAGCTCACAGTTCCCATTTTTCTCCCTCACAAGTGCTTCTTGCAGTTCCAGTGGCGGAATCAATGGTATGAGTATCTATCTCTTCCATTTGGTATCTCATCCGCCCCTTGGGTGTTCACGAAACTCATGAAACCAACCTGTGATCGAAGCTTTGAGCAAGATGGGGGTTCGGATGATTGTCTATCTGGACAACATGATTTTGATGGCCCAAGACAAAGAGCTACTTCTGCTTCATCTGTCTTGGGCTGTGACCTTACTGCAAAGCTTGGGATTCATCATCAATTACAAGAAATCCATGATGATTTCATCTCAACAGATAGAATTCTTAGGTTTTCAAGTGGATTTGGTCAAGGTCCAACTGCTTCTCCCTCCTTTAAAGATAAAAACCATCAAGAAGGAATTGAAGACAATTCTTTCCAAGCAGATGGTGTCTTTGAGACCCTTAGCTCGGATAATGGCTCTTCTAGCCTCTTTTGTTCAAGCTATATTCCTGAGACCTTTGCATGAGAGAGCCCTTCAATGACTAAAAATCAATTTTCTCCAGAAAGGTTTGACCTACGATTGTCTAGTTCCCTTAACTCTTGCAGCACAAGTAGAACTTCAGCTGTTTCTTCTTCACATGGGAGCGTGGAATGGCAGAGCCATTTTCAGGGCTGTTTCAGATATCGTAATTGAGTTTTACACCAGTCTTTGGGGCTTGGGAGCAAGGTAGGGAATTTACTAACAGCAATCACTGGTCATCAGAAGAGCTAGGTCTTCACATTAATTGTCTGGAGCTTCTATCAGTTTCCTTTGCAATAAAATCCCTCTCTCCTAAGAAGAGCAACTGCTGTATTCTCCTTCGCATGGACAATGTGTCAGCAGTCTGTTATATCAATAAATGGGGGGTATCAGGTTTTGCCTTTTGGTTTTTGGTACTTCAGCTTGACTCAGAAGATCACAGTTCTAGCAGAATATCTTCCAGGCAAAAACAACAAGGTGGCAGATTGGAATTCCAGATTTCTGGCAGACTACAGCGACTGGAAGCTCCATCCTTGTGTTTTCCAGCTGATCATGGATTCTCTGGGTCCTTGTCAAGTGGATCTATTTGCCTCTCATCTGAATTGACAGTTGAAAGTATTTTTTCAGTTGGAGACCGGATCCGACTGCCCTCGCCACAGATGTGTTTCTACAGAACTGGAGCTGTGAAGTGAATTATACTTTTCTGCCCTTTGCCATGATCCCCAGAGTGGCAGCCCAGGTCTGGTGACAATTGGCAACTGTAGTTCTGTTAACCCCTGTCTGGAAAACTCCACCTTGGTTCCCATTACTTCTAGAGATGCCATTTTCGCTTCCAATTCTTCTTCCTCTCTTCCCGGATCTTCTTTTGGATCCAATAGGTTTTCTTCATCCTCATCTCCTTAAAGGTCAATTAGCTCTCATGGCCTGGAAAATGTCAGGAGACATCGACAAGGCAAAGGCATTTCAGCGGCAACTGCCAGCTATATACAACAGGCTTGGGCTGCCTCCACCCACAAATTATATTCTTCTGCATGGGAGAGGTGTGTAGGTTGGTGTCTTCAATGGGAGTTGGATCCCATAGGATCCCAGCAAAAGACATTCTCAATTTCCTTTCTGAGAATGCTGAGTCTGAGCTATGTTACAGGTCAGTAAACAATTTCAGGTCTGTGTTATCTACTGGTCATGAGCATATTGATGGTAAACCGGTAAGCATGCATTCTCTTATTTGTAAATTGCTAATAGGGTTGCAAATTCTCTGAGACTAAGATATTTGCAAATGTGGGATATGGATTGTGTTCTATCTTTCTATCTCTTTTTGATTCCTGGCCTCATAATGTGGATTTGTCCATGAAACAGATTTCAGCCAAACTTACTATGCTCTTATGTGTGATTTCTTGTCGAAGAGTGTCTGGGGCAATATTTATACTTTGTGACGCAAACTGCGCTAATGCAGTTTTGCGCCAAAAAAATTAGCGCCGACCGGCGCTGCCAGGTGTGCGTGAAAAAAAACGACGTACACCAGGCAGCGCCGGCGTAGGGAAAAATGGCGTTTGGGCGTCCCAAAATGGGGCAAGTCAGGCTGAGGCAAAAAAATCGTCTTAACCCGATTTGTGCCATTTTTTGGGGGCGCCCAGACGCCATTAACATGACTCCTGTCTTAGCAAAGACAGGAGTCATGCCCCCTTGCCCAATGGCCATGCCCAGGTGACTTCTGTCCCCTGGGCATGGTCATTGGGCATAGTGGCATGTAGGGGGGCACAAATCAGCCCCCCCTATGCCACAAATATTTTTTAAAAAAATACTTACCACAACTTACCTTTTCTTCCCTGGGATGGGTCCCTCCATCCTTGGGTGTCCTCCTGGGGCAGGCAAGGGTGGCAGGGGGTGTCCCTGGGGGCAGGGGAGGGCACCTCTGGGCTCATTCTGAGCCCACAGGTCCCTTAACGCCTGCCCTGACCCAGGCGTTAAAAAGAGGTGCAAATGCGGGGTTTTTTGCCCCGCCCACTGCCGGGCGTCATTTTTGCCCAGGAGTATAAATACCACGCACATGCCTGGGAGTCATTTTTTAAGACGGGAACGCCTACCTTGCATCTCATTAACGCAAGGAAGGTGTTCACGCAAAAAAATTACGCTAACTCCATGAACTTTGGCGCTAGACGCGTCTAACGCCAAAGTATAAATATGGAGTTAGTTTTGCGTTGAATTTGCGTCGAAAAAAACGACGAAAATTCGGCACAAACGGAGTATAAATATGCCCCTTGATGTCAGAGCCATTGACTTAGCAGGTAGGTTGTTCCCACTGGAAGGTGTTTCATTTGTCATTTCAAAAAGGACAAAGACAATGGCCCTCATTATGAACAAGGCGATAAACACCGCACCGCCGGCGGTAACAACCGCCAACAGACGTGCGGTCCGAACTTCCAAATAATGAACCAACTGAAACACATGCATCCTGAAAACCACTCACTGCCAGCAGAGGAGTGCCGACAATGACAGCAGAGCCTTCCCACAGGCCGACGGAAAGGCCCTACCCGCCCATCAAATAATGAAGCACTAGACCGCCGTCAGTTCTGGGACAGGAACCACCGCCACGCAAAGCCAGGCGGAAATGAACCAAATATAAGGAAACACTCACCGTAGGCTCACACAACACGCCGAAGCAGACATGGAGAGAGAGTTGCAGATCATGCCAGACCTGCTCCTTGCCATATACCTCCACAACCAAGACCACCGACGAAGACAACAACGGTAAGTCCTGCAACCTACTTAACAAGGGAAGAAAAGCACAGTTACATACCTACCCACTCCACCCACCCTGCAACGCTCCCACAACCCTTCACAGCAGCACAAGCCATATCCCCCCCAGCAAGAGGTACTTACCCGACACAAGGCAAATCCAACTTGCCCAAAGTACATACATGTGCCAAACACCCTCAAACAATGAAACGAGAGACCACGGATCCAGAGTGTGCCTTAAACAACACAGGCCACGCATGAACCTTTATTCTGCTCACAGAGCAACAGAAGTGCATATAGGGCCAATGGGCAGTCCATAGGTAAAGAAGTCCGATGGGCCCCAACGGCCCCAACTTGACTCCCACAAGTGCAACGGTACTCCACCTCATAAGGGCAACAATGGAGCATCCAGGCACCTCAAGGAACAGGGGCAGGGGGTGGTGGGGGGGCGACTTACGACTGGGAGGAGGGCTTAGATTTCCGTTTGGAAGGTGGAGGGGCTTAGGTTTTGTGACAGCAGCTGATGGAGCGGACTTGGCCTGGGGTGCGGCAGATGTTCCTGGGCCGCACGGGCCTCTTCCTTACAGGGGAGGTAGCACGGGAATAGGAAGGGCAGATAGGGGTGGGCTGTGACGTAGGAGTGGACAGGGCAAGGAGGTGAGCACGTTTAGGGACGAGACGGGGTGGGCCAGTGGCTTCAAATAGGTCAACACAGTATAGGAAAAAGTTCTTAGGTGCATTTGGGGTCGACCTGGAGGAAGGCGTGGGAGTGGAGGTAGAGGGAGTGGTCGTGACATGGGTGCAGGTGGCTGGACAGTATGCTGAGGTGTGGTGGATGTGTGATGGGTGGGTGTTTTGGTGCGTTTGAGTGTCTTGGGAGGAGGGGGGTGGACACAGTGGGACAAGACAGGCTGCCAGTGTAAATGGATGTTGTATGGGTGTCTGCAAGTCTGGTGAGTGTGCTGCATGTGTCAACTAAAGTTGTTCTGGTGAGTGCAGGTGTGGTGTCTGGGGTGCATGAATGAATGTGTGCTATTGTGGTGACTACAGGAATAGGGTAAGCAACATTGAATGAGGGTGCAGTGCTTGTGATGTGCATGTACAGGGGACAGACAGGGAGGCAGAAGAGGCAGACACACTGGGGGAAGTGGATGTTGGTGTGTGTGCATATGTATGTTGGCTATGTGTATGCTTGTGGTGGGAGGTGTGATGCTTGTGTTTTGAAGTGTGCTTCTTGTGTGTTGAGGTGTGTGCCTTCGTGTCAGAATGTGTGCTTTATATGGGTGAAGGGAGTGGGATTCTGGAAGGAGTAGAAGTGGTTGGAGGGGGGACTGAATGACCAGGGACAATGGCTGCCGTCAAAGAGAAGGCCAGAGCCTTAAAAGATCTCTGTAGGCCAGACACGGCACCGTGAATGCCATCCAGATAGGCATTGGTCTGCTGCACCTCTGATGCTAGCCCCTGGATGGCATTGACAATGGTTGTTGCCCTGCAGAGATGGTTCTCAGGATGTCAATAGCCTCCTCCCTGAGGGCAGCAGGGCTGACTGGGACAGGGGATGAGATGCCTGGGACGATAGAGACCCCCACCCTTCTGGGTGAGCGGGCACGGGCAACTTGGTGGGGAGCAACTGGGAGGGCGGTGATGGTATGAGGGGTGTCGGAACATGACACACTAGGGGTGGGCCCACTAGGGTCCACCACTGCCAGGGAGCTCCCATTGGAGGAGGTATCGGAGTCACTACCTCCAGTGGTAGTTGCCTCCCCTATGGTACTCCCCTCGCCCTCCAACCCACTGGTCCCCTCGGCGTCGGACGACTCTGCCTCTGAGGATCCGTGGGCCGCTGCCTCCCCACTCGCGGGTGCTTCAGCTCCCTCGCTAGATGATGCTGATGTACACAGACAACACAAGAGAACAGGAATGGGGAGACAAAACAGAGAGACACTTGTAAATAGCTGAATCGAGGTACATAAGAGGTTCACACATACACCCACCCAGAAAATATTCCACCAGGCAGCACCTACCGCTATACTCATGGCTATGCCCCTGACTAGTGGCCAGAACCCTGCTCTACAGCCATTCCCCACAGAACTTAAGAACCTGACGTACTGCAGACTTGACCCTTACACCCCTACTCCCCACGGGGGCCATTATGTAGATGGCCATCAGTCAGAGTCCATGCCACTAGACAGCATAAATACGAATGCACACACACACATCCATCAAGGAGCCAAAATATGGTATATGTATCACCCTCTTGTGACTGCTGTGCAGCCTTCAAGGGCCCATCCAGGTCCGGGTACGCCACCGCCAGGATGCGTTGCATAAGGGGAGGACTTCCCCAGCTGGGCCTCACAGATCTTCCTCTCCCAGCGCTGCAGGTCCTCCCACCTCTTCCTGCAGTGGGTGCTCCACCAGTTCTAGACCCCCAGTGTCCATACCTCCTTGGCGATGGCATGCCAAAGTCTCCTCTTCTGGTGGGCGCTTACCTATAAGGAACACACAGAAAAAGTAACACTGAGGTCCGACAATGGCTAATAATATACAGCTGGCTATACGTCCACTATGGGACGGACATTTCAAACAGCCTAACAGCACACACCTACGCAGCATGTCAGGAACCCTGGACTATACAGTGTCACACGTGCACAAATGTATGCAGCCATCAACCACCATTACACACATCCATGCCCCCCAATCCTCCTACTCACCTGTACCTCTGGCCGACTGTAGAGCTTAGCGTACAGGGGCAGGACCCCGTCCACGAGCTTCTCCAATTCCTCGTTGGTGAAGGCCGGGGCCCTTTCCCCTGCAACATGTGCCATTTCCATGACCAGAGGCAGGACACAGCAGTACACTCAGTGGAGTACCTGCATGCATGAGATGAGGGAATCAAGAGAAGTTGGGGTGACGAGTTGGCGTACGCACCGCGGCGGTGTGCACCATCACCGCCGGCGGCAGTCATGATACGCTAAGAATGGCCATTGACAACCATGTTAACCAATGAATTTGCGCACGCCGGTAAACACCGCCTTACGCTATTACGTCAACCGCTGCGGTATGAGGTGACTTCCACCGCGATACTTCTGGATTACAAGGAGCGGAGATTTTGGCCTTAACTCCGCAGTTGTAAAACCCTCATCAGCACAATGCAGGCCCTACTGTCCCCCTAAACACCCATAGTCATGAAACAATATAAATTACCTCACTTGACCAGTCCTGATATATCATTGTGGTCATGTTGCTGTAATGTCACACACACATTTGTGTCATCGACAATCATGCCAGCAGTGCTGAATGAGAAACAATGTGTGCAGATGTATGTGTGTTCCTCACACGTGTTTTCAACTCCTCCTAGGTACAGACCCTTGTGGCGAGGGAGGGCCCCATCGGTGTACAGAAATCTTGTTGATTTGCATACCATGGTGGATCGTCACATCATTATCAATTACAGACTGACTCGTGCTACTATTGATGAACTTTGTGTATTACTGGATCCAGCACTGAGACCGGCTATTCGTAAACATCATGCCATCCCCACTAAAGTGCAGGTGCTCTCTGCACTCCATGTCCTGGCCACGGGCTAATTTCAAGTGACAGTGGGCATGGGTGCAGGTTTTTCACAGCCAATGTTTAGCATTATAATGTCCAGATTCCTGAATGCATTTGTAAGACACCTGCAGTCCTATGTGAGGCTTTCCCAAAGTGCTGACCTCCCTGCCATAAAGTCAGACTTCTATGCCTTTGCCAACATACCCCATGTGATAGGTGCCATCGTTGGCACCCACATTGCTATCATCCCCCCAAGAGTCAGTGAAGAGGTGTTCCGAAATAGGAAGAACTTTCATTCCATGAACATTCAATTGGTGTGTACTGCAGACCAGTACATCTCACATGTGAATGCCATGTTCCCTGGATCAGCCCATTATTCCTTTGTGCTAAGGAACAGTAGTGTGCCACACAAGATGGAACAACTACAAGAGGACAGAGGATGGATCATAGGTAGGTGTTTCTGACACTTATTGCCACATAGCAGACAGCCAGGCTGTCTGCCTCTGAGGGTTTTCTTTGACAATCCTGTTTTGCACCATTTTCTAGGTGATTCTGGCTACCCCAACTTGTGTTTGCTCCTGACACCAGTGAGGAATCCTGGAACAGATGCAGAGAGAAATTACAATGAGGCCCATGGACGTACTAGGAGGGTGATAGAGCGCACAGTAGGTCTCCTGAAGGGTAGATTTTGTTGCCTACATATCTCCGGCGGTTCCCTGGCCTATGGGCCTGAAAAGGTGTGTAAAATAGTGGTGGCCTGCTGCATGCTGCACAACGTGGCTGTGAGGAATTCTATCCCCCTCTTGGAGGAGGAGGGTGCTGTATATCCAGACCAGCTTCCTCAGGGAGGGGATCAGAGTGATGGTGATGATGAGGAGGGGGAAGATGTAAATTCCAGGACCCAACTGATACAACTCTACTTCCAGTAACTATGTGGGACTATTGGATGAAATTGCTGTCTGTGCAGCATACTGTCAGTGTGCCTTTTCATCTAGGGGGTGTTGGGTCAATAGTCATTGCCACCGTGACCAGGTCTGCATAGGACAGGTAACATTATAGCATAATAGTTCAACACATCTGTAGGCACAACAACATGTTATGTGTGTGGTGCATTTCCTGCTACTCAGATAATAACAAATTAGTTATCTTACAGTTGCATCCATACTTCACTTTGTTTAAACATAATGACAGGGGACATTGTAATAGGTGAACTGGTGTTTTATTTGGTGCAGGGATTAAATTGTGCAGAGTACAGTGATGGGAGTGGGCTACTGGTGGTTGTACAATATGGCAACATGGTTGCATCATTTGTTAGCAGTAGTGGTAGGTCCATCTCTGTTTACAAGAGTTTGTTGTTCTTTTCACATGGTTTGGTCGTTGATTCAGTGGGACACTTGGAGGACAGTTATTGCCAGAGTCACGTCTTTGAGCGGGGGCCTTGGTCTTGGCAGGTGTTCCAGTGCCATATCTGGGCCTGAGCGTCTGTTTGGGTGCCTGGTGTTGGCCTGTACGGGTTGAGATGGATGTCCCCTGTGTGTCCTGAGAGGGTGGAACATATGCAGTTGCTGCTGATGCTGTTGTTGTCTGTAGCCTGGCCTGTAGTAGGGGCTCCCTGGTCTGTGTGGGCCTCAGGCTGTGTTGGGACAAGGTGCAGCGGCACACCTGCTATGCTGGCCATTGTGGCATTGTGCAGTTTCCACTGCTCCATGGCCTCTTGGTGTTGTGCTAGCTGCATCCTTTGACTCTGCTCCAGGGTGGATACTATCTGGCCCAATGTGTCCTGGGTATGGTGATATGCTCCCAGGACCTCAGAGATCACATCTTGGGCTTCTGCATCAATCCTGTGGCCTCTCCCCTGGGCCACTGATGCCCTCCCACTGGGCCTAGCTCCCGTGCCTGTGTACCCTGCACAGGTCTGGCGGTACCACTTGTACTGGGGCCATCGTCTTCCTGCCTGTTGGTAGGGGGTGACTGTGGCCTCTGTCCATGTGTTCCACTAGTCTGTGGCCTGGATACACAGGTGTGGGGACGGTTGCCCTGGGCTGATGTTGTTGGCTGGGTGGTAGGGGTGTCAGTGGTGTCCTGGGTGGGGCTGCTGGATGATGACAGTCCAGGACTGTGTGAGGGGCCAGGGTGATTGTCAATGTCCAGGGTTCCATCCCCAGTGTCCTGGGAGGTGCTTCTGTCTCCCTGTGGGGCACTGCCACTCCTTGTCCTGTCCACCAGGGTGGCATGGGTGGCATGGGTGGTGGTGCCTGTTGGGGTGAATGGACATGTCTGTTACAATTGCATAATCGGTTGGGGTGGACAGGACTGGGCAGTTTTGTGCAGGTTTTCACACTTTGGGGCCATGCAGGGTGCTTTTGTGAGGTTAGCATTGCATTTTGCTTTGGATGTGGAGGTGCATTGTGGGTGATCTAGGCCACTGTGATTCCTTGCAGGGGTGGGTGGCTGTGCACAGGGGGAGGGATGTGGGCCTGTTCGTGGGTTTGTGGGCATGCAGGGGGACTGGATGTAGTGATTGTGGCCTGGGTGGGGTAGTGGTCCTGGTGGGTGTTGGAGGGGTGGGGCGGTGCACGCATTACAGGTGTGATGGATATGGGGTAAATGTAGATGGCTTACCCGAGTCCATTCCTCCAGTGAGTCCAGTGAGTCCCTCAGGGTGCAGGATGGCCAGTACCTTTTCCTCCCAGTCAGTGTAGTCGGTGGTTTTGGTGGATGTCCTCCCCCAGTCTTCTGGACTGCAATGTGGTGCATGGATGCCATGGTCCCGACCTTCCCACGCAGGTCGTTCCATCTCCTGCGGATGTTGTCCCTGGTGCGTGGATGGTGTCCCACTGCATTGACCTTGTTCACTATTGTCAGCAGCCCTGAATAATTGTGGCTCGACCTTCAATATCTCGTCCACCATGGTCCTTAGCTCCCTTTCTGTGAAGCGTGGGTGTTTGGGGGTGCCATGGTGTGTGTTGTGAATGGTGTCTTGTGTGGATCTAGGTGAGGGTGCTCTTGTGTGGTTGGGTGTATGTATCTTGTATTGTGGCGTTCGGTTTCTGCTTCTGGGGTTCTCTGTATTAGTTGGCCTAATTTTGTTGCAAAGGATTGTGAGGTGTGTCTGTGAGTGTTGTATAGTGTTGTGGATGTGTGTCAGGTGTGTGGGTTTCATTCTTGCCAATGTATGCATTTCTTACTATTGTGTCCACTTGCCGCCCATGGCGGTCTGTACAGCCAATGGTCGTTCGGCTTCCACTGACCGCCACGTGATTTGTGATTCATTATTTGGAGGACGGGGAGTTTGTGTGCTCGGCAGTGGTGCGATGGGAGGTCCAGCATTTCCACCGACAAGGTCCTGGCAGTGACTGGTGGCAGGGAGATTTTTGTCAGTTTCTGATTTTTGCATCATTATATGGCGGGTTTCTGTTCACCGCCAATGGCAGTCTACTGTTCGCCGTCACCACGGCAGTCGACTGTGTTTACCCCTGTGTTCATAATGAGGGCCCATGTCTAGGTCAACTGATTATCCTGCTTTTCCTCATAATGAAAAATTATGTGTGGTCAAGAGATTGAAAGTATATGAAGAACGCACCTTAGCTTGAAAGTCAGACCCCTCGGGACCTCTGCTTTTAGAGCTCCAACAACCTTTCAAGCCAGTTTCAGCTGCAACCTTGGCTCGTTGGGTATGCTGGGTCATGGCAGGTGCCAGCTTTGATGTGTCAGTTATGGTGCTTATTCTGCTTGGAGGCCTCTAAGACTATTTTGTAAGGTTCTGGGTAAGAGGACATTTTAAGAGCTACTGACTGGTTGTCTGGCTCTGTATTTAAAATCTTGTATTATAAACCTATTGAGCATGCTTCTACTGTTGTGGTTGGTCAGATTTCAACCAGCATAATTGGAGCCTCCGGTCCTGCCATAGAATGGAAAATTTTCTACCATATGCCACAAGAATTTTTTATTCTACTAAGGACACAGAGGTGATTATTATCCCACAACTGTTATTGTTAAGATGAGGCTTCATGAATGTTTTGTAATATTTTACCCAACCTGAATATTGTTTTAAGAATATTTGTGGCTGTCGATTCATAGTTTATTGATTTACTTTCAGGCTCAGATCAGAAGTAAGAATGCCTTCTCTTGAAGTCCTTACTCTTGATTAGTGTCTGATGGTCTTCGGAACCTGGCTTCGCCTGGACCTCTTTGCCACTTGGTTAAACTGTTTATTTCACAAAGAAAGAGGCAGTCAAATTGGTGTCTCTCTGTTTTGTTAGGGAAGAGTGAATACTATTGGTGGCAATGTAGAGAAGACGTGTATCAAAGCCTCTTGGGAAATGTAGTTATTATTGTATTTTTTCTGTTTTGGGTTGGCTGCTATTTGTAGTAGTGAAGCTGGAGAAAGAAGAATCCTTGCCTCTGTGTTATTAATAGAATCAAAAATTCTTGCAGCATGTGCCAGAACATTTTCCATTGATGAGGGTGAGGCCACCATTTTCAAATATTTACTAGAGCGGCACCCCGTGTTTACAACTCGGTGAATAACTTGAGACTTTTGATGTTTTAGATAGATGTGACATTGGTACTCATTCACATTGTTTTACAAAACCCTCACATCGCCTACTATATGTGTGGGAAGTTGTTTGGTCAGAACACCTTTGAGAAAATAATAGTGTATGCAATGGTACACACTTAAAATTGCACACAATCCTTGGGGTCCGTCATAATGACCAATATGACCTCTGGATGGTTTGAAGTATACATCTTAATGTTCATAGTGGAATTTTTCACATATCGGTTCAAAAGGATATTGTGTACATAGTGGACCAGATTATGGGCCTGTTCATGTTGTTTTATAATGTTTATAATGATTCAGGGAGAGGTCACAGTGTATGGATGATTACCAGCAAGCGGGACCTGCAGTGATTGACTATGATTCAGTGTTTTTTGACAGGTCCTCCCTAGGACATATCATGGTCCATAGTAACTCTTGAAATATTTTTTTAATCATAATATGACTAGAAATAGGGTTTATGAGGAATTTATTGCTAGTGTCAGTTTCATCTTTTCTTGTATATGTTCAGCATTCAGAATTATTCTTTTTGAATTGTGATGTTTGTGTGCTCTTGTATGTATAATTATTTCTGCAGGGCGATCATGATTTACCTGGTCCATATCAATGCATGTCTTTATATAACTTTATGGCCACTTTATGGACTCTATTCTCGTGGGTGACATCAGACTACTTATTATGTTTAGGAGCCGTTTTGAATTAAGCAGGCTTTCGACAAACCCATCTCATCTATTACCTTGCGACATTTCTTTCATGCTTCCCTTTGGATTATATAAGGACATGGTTTGTGGGTGTAGTAATTTGATCTTGAAATAGGTTTCATTTTGCTAGATTTGTTTTTTAGAACTATGAAAAGTGGGTTCTTTGGTAGCCTTTTGATCTTTTTAATCTAGGCCCCCTTGTTTGTCTTTATTTGCTGTTGCCCTACAGGCCTTTAAGGAACTAAAAGACTTGGTCTACCTTTATTGATTTATTGTTGAAACTTACAGATAAAGGTAATCATTATTTAGGTCCCTGTATCTCATGTACTTATGGTTGTTGGGTTCTCTATAACCAGACTATTTACCAGCTATGGCTTTGTATGTATTATAATTTGATCATTTAAGCTTGGGTTTATGCATTAGCATGGATGTTATGGGGTGATTAACACTGTGTTATGTGTTGGTAATAGTTTTTCTATCTCTGCTTCTTTGCACAATATACGCCATTTCTTGTGGTGTTGGTCTGGTGTAATATGAAGGTTTTGCATTTGCACCTTCTTTCTCACACGCTGTAACAGGCCTATTCTACTTATGTTCAGTTTTTATAAACAATATGATCTCATAAATATGTTTGATTTATGTTTTCTTCTTGTTGTATGTACTACTACCTCAGCTTTGCGAAAGTCCCTTGTTGGGTACAAAACACATGTCAGCTGAAGTAGCTATGAAACATCATCATTGTCACATCTGTAATCATTGGTCTGAATGGTACTGAGAAGAAGTACAAAATAAACCTACTATACTATATAAAGTTTTGGATAACTTTCTGACTTAACATTGTAAAATGAGAGAATGTTGTTCCAATTGAGAGGGGGCTTGTAGTAAGACTTGAACAAAAATTTACATTTAGAGTGCTCCGCTATCAAATAATTCTACAAGTTGTATGTGCTATGATCAACGTTTCGGGAGTCTAGCTGTGACACATTGTTACAACAGATGTGGAAATAGCATTTTGAGCACCAGTGATATTGTCTACTACAATTCTCTGAAGACAGGGATGTGCAACATTTACACCAGTGTTGCCTTTCTTTGTGCAATAATAGTGGGTGTTTTAGGTCAACTCCGTTCAAGCACTGGCTTTCTTTTATCTGCCTCTTTCAGCATTGCCTTCGGCCTTTGTCAGTCAAGTCCTCGCTCAACCCAGTGAAGTATTCATGTCAACATAATGCTAAAGGCTATTTGGGTGTAACATTCCACCTTCGCTGAGGTGCTTGCATTGAAACTGTTTGAGAATTGTGTTTAAAATTGAGGAGCTCTCTGTGTGTTCCTGCAAATTCTTCCTGTTTGTCTCCCTCTAAATGTTATAATGCTATCTGCCTCAGCAAATTCATTCCAGACCTATTGGCTTGTTCGGGCTGTCCTCCAAGTAGTCTACTGAAAAATAACCAAAGGAAAAAATCTTTTCACTACTGAAGAACAAGAAACCATAGGTTTTCAAAGGGTTTTCCTTTCTTTGTATGAGCGAGCCCAAAGCACTCCGTCCAATCTGTAACCTCTCTTTGGGCTTCCACCCACCCCATGTCACATCAGTCACTTACATTGGTTCATGGGCTCCCTTTTAAAATCCGCTTGCTTTCAATTGTGAATGGCATGCATACATCATGCCTTTTCCGGTGTTTAGCCCACATACATAGCACCAGTAAACTACTAAAAACATACGAGGCTCGATGTTTTCAGTCTGGGGTCCGGACTACTTTATCTGTTTATTTTCCACACAGTGCGATCGCGCTGCATTTTACATAGTGCGATCGTGCTGCAGTTTTTTAAATTTACAACGCTAATAGCTGTAACTTGAGCAAATGCGAGACCCGTTGCATTGAAAATGCTTGTTTATTTTCCCTCCTCTGTGGTACATTGAAGGAGCTGGAATATACAAACAACTGAAAGAATCAGAGGGGCTCACATTTATCATGTGAGTAATGGTGACTGCAATTTTAAGCTGATACAAACACTGCACACTGGATAGGGAAACCCTAGATGTTTTTTTGTAGCTTGATACAGCGTGAACGGGGCCTAAGGCCATTAGAGCTCTTTACATAAGTACCAGTTACATTTCACAAGGTCGAATTAATTTTTTGGCACGGGGTGATTAAGTGATGTGCCCAGAACACAAGATGTTGAGTGGACACCAGGACTTGAAGCTCGCTTCTCAGTTCCAAATTTGGCAGACCCATTCAGAAGGCCACAGTCTTTCCCCCGGAGTGTAGCTGACTAGAATCCTGAGATTTAAATTATTGGCAGGGAAGCGCATACCTCCCACTCCTTGAGGATATGCCCTTCTGACAGGTTAAAAAACAAGCACTGGCTAAGCCAAAAGGTCTTGTCTACATGAGGTGTTGGCTTTGTCAATGTTTTTAGCAATATCTTGTACAGAGGTGCTGGTGCTGTGCAGCATAACTGAAAGTTAAGAAAAAGGAACAAGGGGCAGAATTAAACACTGAGGGCAGGTAGGGGAGGCAACACAGAGGACAGAGAGTTAGGGAAAATTAGCTTATATTTGTTATGGCAGATGCAGGAGCCAACATAGGCAAAGAAGGGAGGATAGGTAGGAGCACCCTAACAATGAACGTAAGAAGAGCGGGAGGGGTCAAGTCAACACAGACATTGAACTGAAAGACAGAGGGAGGCCATTTAGGGGCAAGCCAACAAGGACAATGACTGGAAGGAGGGAGGGTGAGGAGGGTAGGTCAGCATGGACAACAGACTGATGGAAGGAGGGAGGGTGGGGGCGGCAAGCCAACACAAACAACAAACAAAAGGAGGGAGGAGCTAGCGGGGGAGGTCATGAGGGGGCAAGCCAACACAGACAATGAACAGTGGAAGGGATGGGGGTAGGGACAAGCCAACACAGACAGCTAACAGAGGGAGGGAGGGTGGTAGGGGCAAACCAACAAGGACAATGATAGAATGGAAGGAGGGCAACTGGAGGCAATTCGCCACAAAAAACTGAAGGAAGGAAAGGCAGGGGTTTGCAAACAACATGGACAATGGAGGATGGGTGGAGGCAAGTAGACGGGCAGGGGAACAACACAGAGGGAGGAGAAGTAAAGAATAGAGTCAAATGAAAAAGACACTCTGGTAGAGTGCTAAAACACTGAGAAATAGTAGCACTTAACTAAATGATCAGTGGAATGACACAAGTAGTGCGTTCGTGCTCCATGGGAAGGACAAACACATGGAAAGAAAGGAAGCCTACAGCAGCTGACCAACTGGAAGCAAGCAAATGAAAGTGACAATAAAGCCAACCAATGGTACGCGTAGGTGGTCCCTCAGCCACTTATATACAACAAAAGGGCTCAAAGGGATAGTGCATGGACTGTCTAAGGGAGACATTATAAGGACCATGGATGTCATTTAGGGGTTGCCAGGTGTCACAGCTGCGGCCTCTGGCTTGCTCGTTGTGACCCCTGGCACTGCCTTTGATACCCCTGGTGTCAGGGGTGGCAAAATCAATGCCAGGAGCACAGAAGCAGCTTGTCATTATTCACTATTAGTGTAATAAAAAATGAAGTTCAGTGCGCTGGAATATGACTTTCCTTGGTTGCTGAGATAAGTAAAAAACACTTTTAAATGTATGTTCTGTGCATGATTGCGGGTGAGAGTGTGCTTATGTAAAAGAGTGTGTGTGTGTGTATGAGTTAAAGAGTGTATATGTAAGCATGTGTGTGAGTGAAAGTAAAGATGAAACGGCGTGTGACGTCACTTCCACTACCCCTGGCATTTTGGTGAATTGACGTCCATAATAATGACATCCAGGACTGAGCAAAGCGCCTCACAATCATCTTTTATTCGCCTTACTGCTAATTAATAAGTCACCTGCAAGCAAATTTAATATAACAGCCTTTTTCTCTTATTCAACGGTTCGTTATTTTGGCATCATTTAAGCCTAATCAAGACTCAAAACGTAAAAAAAGCTATGGAAAAATAAAAAGGTCATCGATATTTATGTGTTCTTACCTACCCTGTGTTCACATCTCCGAGAGGGGTTCAGGCACAACAGTACTAAAACATAGACACCGGAGGGCGCCCAAGCATTAAAATCACAAGGTAAGAAATATTACGCAAAATTCAAATTAGCAAGAAACACTTAAATTCTTTATAGCAAACAATGAAAGAAAAGAAATCAGCATCTAATTTTACATATTCTGCACAAGGCAAACGACCTGAAACACCATCTGCCCTGACGTTGTTTGCGTGTTAAAGATGAAAAAACGCAAAGCTGTTCAAAGGTACCAGTACTCTGAAAACCATAAAACTGCGCATCTGCCCCTCACTTTCTTAATCTGCCACACTGCATGCTGCTGTGTCCCATCACACAACAACCACACTTCATTGGTCATCATACATGATATGGAAAGACTTCCTACATGGGATCAAAACATCCTTCCAGCCACACAATTTACTGTGTGTAGCGTGCTACCTACGTAGGCAAATGCTACTGAGCCCAACAAAGGGGTAATAAGCACTGAATAAATGCTGCAATACAAATGCAAAGGGGCATATTCAGAAGCAACACCAGAGCGTCACTTTTTGTGACTCTCCGGTGGCGATGTACACTGAGCCGTATTTACAAGGCGGCGTTAAGCCACTTTTTGTGGCTAATGCCACCTTGTAAATACGGCCCCTTAACACGCAGCACTTTGTATGTAAAGGGCGTGCAATGGGTGTTGTGGGCGTTCCACAGCAACACCCATTGCATTTCAATGCTGCCCCAGATTTACGAGATTTCATAAATGAGAGGCAGCGCCAAAAACTAACGCCCCACATGGGTGGTGTTAGCATGGTGCAACAAGGACAAATGCTTTCATTTCTCCTTGTTTTTTACTCTATCTAAAACAATCTCCCCCGTAACGCACCCATCCTTACTTCATTGCACAATGGTGGCTACGATGGTGTTCAGCAGCTAATTTAGCGCCGGTGCAGGGAGAAACGCAGGGATGCACTGTATTCTTTTAAATAGGACGCATCCCTGCGTTTTAGAAGTGACACAGCGTGGCACTGCCAATTTTGGCGAATAGGCTGCTCTACGCCACTTCTAGTAAATATGCCCCTTAGTTCTATGGACTCAGATTCCTCCAAACAACCTCCCGCCTTGCTCACTCTCATTTCACTACTACAGAAGCTAAGCAGAAACAGAAAGTATCACAGATGTTTTTCTTTTCATAGTCTATGCAAGATAGCCCACTTTTTAGCAATAAGTGATGTGTACTTAAAAGATGTAAACTATTGGTGTTTCTTAAGGTAAGGTTTAAAAACCATGCAGACACTCTGAGATATTGAGGGAGTCAATCGTCTCTCTCATCCTTGTATCAACCTGTTTAGCATTCCACTTGCTGCCTAATAATATTAACACCATGGGGGTACAGACCTTTAATAAAAAATAAAAATTTCTGTAGGATTCGCCATCCTCATCGGGGTCACTATAAAATAGTATTTATGGCAAAACAGCACTAAAGCCTAGAGATAATATACATAGTCAATAACTTTAAATGACTACATAAGTCAGATATGCAGCCTATACAGCCAGCCCTACTTACATCCTTGACAACTTAAACAAAGGCATTTTATCTGCTTTAGGCCAATGCCTGCCCCTCAGGCACCCAAACAATATCCAAAACCCAGAGCTAAACAAAATCCTTTGTTCTCAGATGAACTTAAATACCTCAAACTGGAAGTGAACGGATCTGAAAGACTTTGGCGCAGAGAATATGATCCTGGAAAAGATGAGAATATAACTGCCCCCTAAAAAATCACATTCAGGGAAGCCGAGACAATCTATTTCTACACTCATTGCTCCCAACCCCCAAAAAGAGCTGTTCCATATGTTATTCGAACTGCAATCGCCTTCAGTTTCCTTAGTTACCCTGCAGCACACCCAAAAACTGTGTGACGATCTTGCTCAATTCTTCTTCAATAAGATCAAGTTAATATGTGATAACATTCAGGTACAAAAATCATGATGCCTGATAGCCTTCCTACAATATCTCACAGCACCCAAACCCTGGCGACCTTACATTCTGTTACAACTACTTTTGAAGCCAACCTTACTGATGTCATTACAAGCTCTCATCCAAATCCCTTCCCCAGACTCGTGTTCAGCAAAATTCACGAAAATCCCTGTTCCTCCGCTGAAAACCTAACTGCTAGATTTTTTTTAACTGTGTCTCACAACAGATAGATTTCCTCACTGCGTGTAAAAAATGCAGTTTAAACCCCCTTTTTAAAAAAAATAATAATAATAGCACCTGAGCTGCCAGACCTCAACGATTTCTGTTCAATTTCCCTTTTGTCGTTTCTTGGAAAATTATTTTTTTTAAGTTGTTCTTTAAACAGCTTCAGCAATTTGTCAAGCGGCGTAATCTGTTTGATGTGTTCCAAGTTTAATTTTAGCCAGAACATAACATAGTATTGTTGGTTGTATGAGAGGGGAGTATAATTTGTAGGGGGTGAAAACCCACTTCAAACAATAAGCGCAATCCCTGACATTATGAACCACAAAAAGTCACTAAATAAACCTGTGGTAAATTGGCACAAAGTATTTTTATATTACTCAAATTATTTTTACAGTACTCAAGCAGTTTAAAAGTGAAAACACAACACAAAGAACCCCAAATAATTTTTGAAAAATGGGAAATGTATGACTCTAAAATGACAAAAGTTCAATAGGTAGAATTGGGCATATGAATTTTAAAAGTTGAATTGAAAATTGAAAATATCGCCAAAAAGTACTGAGTGCCAGGTGCAGTTAACTCGTCGTGTTGGACTGGTTCAACGTAAAATGTTCAGGTTGGCTGCAATGGAGCCCAAGCCGGACACAACGACCAAGTTTGCCCCAGGAGAAAGTTTAACGTTTGACTTTGAAACCTTTCTGTAACAAAAAAGCAAAAACTGGTCACCAACAGGTTATTACCGGGGCAAGCTTCAAGCTGCATCCAAAACATGACTCAATGATGATAGGTTGCTGAAGAGCTGGGGCTTGGTGCTTTCGTCATCAAAGGCAAGAAAGCTTTGTGTGAACGAAGTCAAAATCCTGTGCCCATGACGGTGACTGGGTGCTGCTCAGCATCAGTCCTGATGTAACGCTCAACGTTTGGACTCAGAAAAGTTTCTGGAAGTCAGCTGTCCTTAAGCATTGCAAACCAGTAAGTTGAATCTTACTGGTGATTCGACATCAGTGGCTTTGGCTCAATGGAAGACCTGGTCTGCTGATTCTCATGAGGAAAAGTTGCTAGTTTGGGTAGGAGGAGTAAATTCTGGCACCAACCAAGGGTCCGGGACCTGAGGGGCACCATTTGGGGCTTAGGTCTCTCTCTTCAGCAGAGGCTAGCAACAGGGTCCCAGGGCAGGTCCAATTGATACTGCTTAGCTGGGCAGTTGCAGGGAGAGAGCCCTTGGAAGCTTGTTGCGACACTGTAGTTCAACCCAGAGGTCAGCCTACAGACCCTTAGACTCACATCTGGGGTCCTGGGTTCACGGCATGCAGGTCCAGTCTTCCATCAGGTTTTACAGATAGAAGGGCAGTCCATCTTCTGATCCACAAAGGTCCAGGAATGTTCCAAGAGGAGGTCTGTAGGGTCCACTTTTACGCCCAGTGTCAGCCTGTGGGTGGGGGGGGCAAGACTTTGTCCACCCTCTAAACCAGTTCTGGTCAGTTCCTCAACTCTTATTAAGTTTGGTGCCAGTCTGACTAGAGAGACAAATGAAAGGCAGGACCAGGTGTGGGTTGCATCTACCAGTGACAGGATAGGCACTCTTTGATGTCAGGAAGGGGCTGGTACATCCCCCAGAACACCATGAGAAGCTCAGGCAGAGGCTGGGTACAGCCCCCAGGCATCCTGCCCAGGAGAGGAATACCTCTCTCCACAGCCAAGGCTATTTGTCCACTGTCTGGAAAGTATACACAAACCATTCTGGGAGAGCTATCAAGGGTCTAGTGGCTCTGGACACTGGAAGAAAGGAACTTTTTGCTTTTGCAAAGAAGTGGCAATTTTCTAAAAGTGAAACTTTCAAATTAGTAAAATGAAATCCTGCTTTACCATTAAGTTGGATGTTATATTACTATTCAAATGAGAGATTGAATGATATTTGTAACTGCCTCCAGACCGAAAGTAAGCATAAATTCTTATAATGTTATCCTGTATGAAGGGCACGTGTGGAAGGTCAACAGTATGCAGGAAGGAGATATGTTACATGGCTCTGCTCATGAGAATGACTCCAGAGACCCAATCAAAATTGCTTGGCTGTGGTGGGAGAGGAAGGATTGGATTCATGGCAAGGCTTTTCCACATGCACATACCCATTTTCAGCCTATACAGTAGAAGAAATCCAAGGTCCACCATTTCATAGCCAATGGCTTAGTCAATAATAACTTCTGTTCCCTTCATATACCATTGTGAAGACAGTTGATAATCTTAATAATACTTAAGTACCTCAATTGAAACACTAGATGGCACCACAACATCAGGAACTGGGGGTGTTCTACAGAATATTTGTTAAAAAAAAGTTTTACACTTACGTACAAGTTTAATGGATAAAACCTCTTTGTTTCCTTTACCAAAAGATATGAAGATCAGAGGGGATATAGGTTGGCTTGTTGGATCATGCCAGCGCGTGAGAACATAAAAATGTGTGGGCTGCCCTATGCAGAACACTAGAAATAGGGCAGAAGTCACAAATGTATACAAAATTATAACGTTCCTGGCTTGCAGGGCTCTTTTATAACAAGAGGCCCGGGAGAAGTTCAAGCCATATGTACAAAGTATTTTTGGGGACGCAAAACATCCCAATTCACTGAATGGTACATATTAATGATTTGCAACCAAATTCCGGTCATAAGACATTAATTTTTCACTACCTCCTCAAAGGAAGTAGAAACCATTCTAAAACTGAAGGGGTCTCCATAGGCCCCCTTACCCTTTGTGAATGCTGACAAAAATATTTTTCAAGAGTAGGGAGTGGGCACTTAAAAAATTAAACTTACACTTTTATTTTATTTTTAATTTAAAAAACATTGCTTGATTTAAAAACAATCACAGACATGGTGGCCTGGTGACCTCAGCAGGCCATAATTTCTGAAATGGTTGTGATTCTTAGTGGGACTCAATATGCGACATACCTCTTTACTACTCATGAGGTAGATTATAGCGCAACCCAATAGGAATCAGTAATATGCGAACCGACCTATTAGTACATTGATTATTTTGCAAATTATAACACTTCACAAATATACAGGTCGCAATTTGTGACCAGTATTTTGCGACCAGTTCTTAGTACATCTGGTCCTTTGTATTAGATAGTGAAAACAAAGATAATACTATATTCTAGAAAGTAATCAATTCTTCTTATTTCAGGGATACCTCAGCTCCGTCAGTGAAAGCACTAGAATTCATGCTTCAGAGTGGGTAAACTATATTAGTGATAACTATCTTCAGACACATCAGGCGAGTTCACCAATAACAGACAGAGAATCTTTTCATGGTCCTTGGAATTGTGCTATTTCTTTTTAAATGTCTGAGGTTCTTCTAGCAATAAAAGTCGGTCCAGTAAAGCCCTGGGACCAGATGGTGTCCTGATGGACATTTATAAGGACAATACTCAGCTTAGGACACCGCTGCAAATTAACATCTTTAGGGCAGCATCAAGGGTCGACCAGATACTCAGTTTCAATTAATTAATATTCTGATTTTAAAAGGGAATAGAATGGAGCCTAAATGTAATTGCCATATATCATTGATGAATTCAGTAAAGGTGATGGGGTGATTTTTATGGAGTGGACTAGAAAGTTGGATGGAGGAAAAGTCTATCTTGCCGGATACGCAGTTTGGCTTTCGGAGTGGCCAAGGTACGATGAACAATTTCGAAATTTGAATTTGTTAATTATCAACCATCCTGTAGACAAGAAAGTGTCTGTTCACTTGGCATTTATGGACCTTAGAAGCGAATTCACTTGCATTGATCATCCAAAGCCATGGTCCATTATAAGAACACCTGTTCAGGTGAAGCAATAGTGTGTCTTTTGAGCCAATTGTGCACAGATGATACGGCTAAGTTTGCTTTGGCTCTAATGGCGAGTGCTCAGATTCCTTTAAAATTAGAAGAGGTGCTAAGCAGGGCCGTGTGCTTGTTTCATTTTTATTTACATTTTATATTAATGATTTAGAGATGTTTGTAGTTGCTAAAGGGAAGGTTTGCCAGAGATTGGAGCCCGACCAATTCCGGTTTTATTATTTGCGGATGAAGCTGTTCTGAGGGCCAGAATGACAAAAGAACCTCAAAAGCTTCTAGAGTGTTTTATGCTTTCTATGCGCCAATTCGATCTTAAAATGAATTTAAGCAAACTGTTTACTATGAGTTGGGATAATAGCCCAGTCAAGTTTCTACCTCATACTGCCCATGATGTCCAGATCAGCACAGTAGGCGCTTTCTCTTATGTGGGAACTCAAATTGATTCGCTCAGAAAATGGGGTAATTTGAGAAATATTACAAAACAGCAGTTCGATAAAGCTACAGAGGGAGATTTTAGATTCACATGTAGCTGGGTATGAAAACACTTAGGAGGTGAGTTCCATTTATTTGAGCAAGTATTGCCAGTGATGGTGCAGGTTGGTGAGGCTACACTAACTTAAGGAATTTACAAAGGTTAGGAAAAGCCTTTTTAATAAAACGTCTGGCCCACCCACAAATATGGGGAGCTGGGTATGACTTCCCTAGAGGATACGATTAGACTTCGAACCACTCATATTGTGCCATTCAATCTGGACGAAGCCTGATGCAATTTTCAATAAGTACGTTTTACGAGAGTGTTATTCACTTGCTTGTGCCTTAACTAGTCTTCGGGCGGGATATATCAACAAAATTAAGTGGAAGCCTGGGTAAACCTGGAATATTTGTGGACTCTGAAACTTTCAGCTTTAAAGTAAAAAAATAACTTATTTAATGCATTTTGTGAGGACAGTAGGGCTCAGAACAAGTTTTAAAAAACTAAGTTATTTCACGCTCCATGCTGTTACTTAAGAACGCTATGCAGCCCTATCCTAAAAGATAACGAACCACAACAAAGATTTTTTTTAATACACTTTCTACTGAATGCAATCCATTGTCTCATTTCCTTTCTAGTATAGGTCATTGGTTATGGATTTTCCTTTTTGTCCATGTGACGGCTCCTCTATGCAGGGTACTCTTCATTTTATATCTCTCTTTTTTTTTTTTTTTACAAATATTATAAGGTCCCAAGGACATTATTTTTTAGGACTTTTTTAAAGAAGTTAAATGTTAGACAGCGCAGACCTGCACTTCTGTTTAGAGCAGTTACGCTCTGTGGCTATATGTGCAGCTGTGGTTAGCTTTGTGCAACAAGTGTTTAAAATAAGGAAATTACAGGAGGTATATTATGAATACTTAGCAAACCTTAAGTGAGTAATATATGTGAGGTAATTAATACTAAAATGTTTTTATCACTGTGTGATTTTAGTGTACTGAACTCCTTTATGGATTTGTTTTTAAACCAAATGATTATGTCAATTAAACTGAACTGAAGATTATGTGACTCATGTAAGAGCTAAGCAAAAATGCCTGAAGGTATATTCAATATGGCAGATCGTTGTGTCATTTCCCAAATGATTGACTGACTTCCGCTGCTCTGCCAGAGAAATAAATAAAGTCATGAATAGCACAGATTTAAAAATATGAAACTCAATCAATCAAGTATTTGTAAAGCTCGGTTTGTCACCTGCGAGGGTATCCAGGTGCTTGAAACTGGTCTCAATTGAAAAGCCATGTTTTGAGCCCCTTTCTGAATTTGGTCAGCAAGTGGGAGGTACGTAGGTGGAGGGGGAGAGTGTTCCAGGCCTTGGCATTGAAAAAGGAGAAGGTTCAACATCTGGCCCGGCAGCGGAAAGTGCGAGGGATCTGTGTGAGGACCTGGTGTGCGGAGCCGGGGTTCCTGCAGGGCGTTGTGGAATTGCAGGTGCTGGTTCAGGTAGGCAGGTCCTTGTTCATGGAGGGCTTTGTAGGCATGGGGGAGGAGCTTGAAGTGGCATCTCTTCTGGACCGGGAGCCAGTGGAGGTATTTCAGGTGCAGGGAGATGTGGTCTCTCTCGGGCAGGTCAAGAATCAGTCTGGCCACGGCGTTCTGTATTGTTTGGAGCCTTTGCACAAATTCAGTGTTGGTACCTGCATAGAGTGCATAGCCATTGTCAATCCAGCTGGTAAACAGAGCATGAGTAACTGTCCTTCTGTTGATGGGGAGCCACTTGAAAATGTTTCTGAGCATGCGAAGCGTGTGGAAGCAGGCTGAGGTGGCGAAGTTGACCTGACGTCTCATGGAGAGTTCGCTGTCTAGGATGATGCCAAGGTTGCGGGTGTGGACATTTGGCATGGAGGGTGGGGCAGAGTTCCACCAGCCACCGGGAATCATTCCAGAGGGTGGAGTGTTTGTCGAAGATGAGAACTTCTGTCTTGTCTGTGTTCAGCTTTAGGTAGTTCTTCATCCACACTGAGACACTTCATGCAGTTGTGGAAATTTGACTTGGTTAAAGTGGGGTTGGCGGAGAGATATAGGACAAGCTGAGTGTCGTGAGGGTAGGAGATGATGTTGATGTAGTGAGATCTGACGGTCAGCGAGAGGCGTCATGTAGATGTTGAAGAGTGTGGGGCTAATGGACAAGCTCTGGGGAACGCAGCAGATGTTATGGTTGGTTTGTAATGTGAAGGGGGGGGGAGATGTTCTGGGTGTGCCCTGTGATGAAGGATGCCATCCATTTGAGTGCATCGCTGGTTAATCCTATCTGGCACAGGAGGTAGATGATTGTGTGGTGGGAAACCATGCCGAAATTGGCAGACAATTCGAGCAGGATGAGGGTGGTGGATTCTCCTTTGCCGAGAAGGGCATGGATGTTTTCTGAAGCAGCATTCAGAGCTATGAAGCCCTTTGGGGAAAAAAAAAAACAGTATTACCATACTAGATTAAACTTCTTGATTGATCCTTTCATAACTGCTACTTATTTATCAATTGTGTGTTATGATACAGAATTAAAGAGTTGGAACACAGGGGAATCTGTAGCATTTTAATGGATCAGACAAGGGCGAAAGACTGCCAAGGAATCAACAGAAAAACAAACCCCTAACTGACCAGAATCGATTTCCATAGACATAACATCACCAGTGACCAACAAAGATTCTGAGGGTCCTCATGATGAAAGCATCACATTTTAGAGAAAGTGCAAAGCTGTTTGAAACCAACAATGCAACAACATTGACACCAGCTCTTGCATAAAATTGACATATGGAATGAGGAGTTTTCGGATTTAGCTACAAAGAGCAATGTTCTTTACATTTTTGTACAATTCGTATTTTTCAGAATTTGTTTTGGTATGCCAATGTGTGGCTGGCTTTCGGGGGAGTGGCAAGAAGAGTAAAATACCCCCCACTTGGATCTGCACTTCAAATGTGACCAGGTGAGTTAGCAGCTAAGTCCTATACACCCTAGAAGAGGTCCGTCCACCCAACTGTCCATCTTTTATGCCATTCATTCAACATCCATCCATTCATCCATATTTTACCCATCTTTCGACGCTTCCATCAATCCTTTCACCGTTACATCTATCCTTTGTTTACATCCTATCCACCATTTACTCGTTAGTCTTCCATCCACTCTTTCACTCCCATTTGCAACAATGCATCCATTCATTTAGCCATCCATTCTTTTTCATTCATCCAACATTTCACACTCCGTTTATCAATCCACCTTTAACTCTTCCATGTAGGTTTCCATCCATCCACACATTCATCCAGCTTTTTATCATCCCATCAATTCTTGTTTTCACCCATCGATGCAAATATCATTTTACCTTTCCATCCATCAAATCTTTCACTCTTGTACCCATACTTTTGACCGTTCCTTTTCATGGTTTCTTCCTTATTTTCATTTATCCTTAACTTCACTCTTCCTTTCTGCCTTTTCTCATCATTTCTCCATCTGGGCCTCTCTTATTGTGGCTGGCTTTGCATCTCCCTATAATGGTTTTCCCTTTGTTTTTATAAACTTTTATCTGCAGAGTTAGACAGAACAGACTCAGCAACACCCTAATTAAAACTGCTAACAAGGAGGGTTAACAGGGCCACTCCCGTCTCTGATACGTAGTCGTGTGATACTGCTGCTTCAACATTTTTGCTGCATTTTTAATGAGTTTATTATATGCATCCTACCGGCAATTTTAGTCTAAAGTTTATTCACTGAAGAGTTTAACAGTTTCAGTTAAAACTACTGGATTATAAGACTTTGAATTATATTGGATGGACACCTGTAAATTGGCAGGTATTGATTATTTTGGCCAGTGCTACTGGGCCCTTGCCATGGGTGGCCTGGTTGGGGATGCGATGATTATCAGCCACAATATTAACCAATATCGCCCGGATCGATATTTAAATAAGATATCAACGGCATCATGAGGTTTCCCACCCAAATGTGGAATTTCATACAGATGTGGGTGCTTTCTGCATTCCCGGGGTTTAGTCTAAGTGGATTTCAGCAGATGTGGCACGCCGAAATTCTCTTGGGGGAAATTACAGGGAATGCAGTAATTACTATTACATTCTTGATCCCGATCCCGGGACACTCACAATGACGCCTAATTGTCCCAACGCCGGCATTACAGAATATGGCTAGGGCTAACTGGGGCGGGATGAAATGCATGAATTTGGCTATGTGCTAACTGAGGAATGACTTCATCTGGCTATACCTTCCAACCTGAGAATGACGTAACCTTGTTAGATACGCTTTAAGGTGCATTCCGAATTCGGGGGATAATGTTTGGGGTCGGATAAGAAGACATTAGATCTACAGGAACCTCATTCGGTACGACCTGCATCATAAAGGCATATGTTGGAGATATGGAACCAATTGAGGACGCAGGCAACTATTAGAAAAACACGTTCTGAAGTACTGAGCAAAAGAATTCGAGAGGAGTCCCAAGGAATTGTCCACATTCATTAAGAGCAAGAAAACGACTGGAGTTATGGGAAGCCAATGAATGTATTAGGTTTCGACCTTCCATTAAAAAAAATATTTGACAAAGTGTCCCAGTCCACTTATGCACAAACAAAGACAACCCATTGGTACACAGTAGTAGGGGCTAGGAGGAAGAAGCAATGCTTGTTTTTAACATATCCCAAAGGGGAAGCATGACTGTCTGACTCATTGCTTGTGCCACCTTGCACTGTACATTATGTCTGCCATGGGGAATCTTGAAATTATTTATCTTAAGAATGTTATCAAATTGGAACTTTATTGTGCTGCATCTGTTTGGCTAACCCCCTTGTTTTTCATTACTTTTGTAGAGAAATAACAAGGTTTAAAAGCGTTGTGATGCATTATGCTTCTTACAGATGTTGTAGGCCTGCAGCCTCGACTGCGGCTCGGGCATATAACTCTGGGTCAGGGCTTGTAACAAACAGGATAGCCTTTGGCAGTGGGCTATAAGGCTAAAATAAATGCAAGTTAAACTAATCAGTGGGAAATGCACTATTTCAAGTTTGGAAACCTCTACTGGTTAAAGCAGTGGTTCCCAAACTTTTTCAATCCCCGGCTCCTTTGACCTATTGGCCGTGTTGGCCACGGCTCCCCATTATGTTACTTTTTTTTGGCGGGTGGGGGAACGTAATCCCAGCCTGTACCTGTACCTACACTATTTACAGTTTGACTTCTTAATTCTCTCGTTCAGGTTCCTGAAAACCATTTATTTTAAACTATTTATTTTCTTTTGTCATAGGGATATTATTAATGGTACTCTGGCGCCCTCCGCTGGTCACAATAATTAATGCAGGGGGTTTTGTTTCCAAAACCACGGTGAAAAGCTACCGATTAAAAGCACCTCCGAGTGGTTTCCAGACTGTGTGCGGCGCCCCTGGCTAATTTTGACGGCGCACCAAGGAGCCGCGGTGCACAGTTTGGGAACCACTGGGTTAAAGTAATCCCTGCACGTCACAGAATTGAATCCTGATTGTTGCAGTGGGGAGCAGTGACTCCTGTATTTTACTGCTAAGACGTCCCAGCCTGTGCCAGAAAGCACTGTGCATTGTGTCAGAAAGCACTGTGCATATACGTGTCATTATTTTTAAACTTACATTACACACAGTATTACAGGCTGCCAAAAAAGGTGCAAAAGATTTAGGTTTAAGATGAAAGAAAGTGCTTCCAAAACATAGATTTTAGTAATACGGAGACTGTACCTTGTGCAAACAATTGTTATAACCGTGCATTAAAAGCATGCACTCCATGGCTCAGCTGGAAACACCATTCCAATGCCTTTAAAAAAAAGAATACATTTTTGTCATCGCAACACTTGATGTGACTCCATCATTTATAGCCAATACCGGCTTCCAAGCAGTCATTACATTTTCAGATTAACCAATTGAACACATTTACGTTTCTTTCAGGCAGCAGCACCCTGGCAAGAAGGTGTGTCTCTTGGTATTTAGGTGCCTGTCCCTCCCTCATCTTCACAGCACAGGAGGCTCCTTCCCTTTCACCGAAGCTGATGCATCTCAACTGTCCCAGGAAGGTTGCCTTTTAACAAAAAGTAGGAGAGCTGTCGATGATAAAGTAAAAAAGTATGGGCACATCGTGCCCCAAAGATCCTATTGACTTCCACGCAGAGCTTAATTTGTAAACAGAGAAGTGCCAGGGCCCTCGTCAGGAGGCCCCTGCAGCCTGCACAATACATTCCCCTGCCAGCGACGCCTGTGACCGTACCAACTCAGACTATTCCAGGCCCCCAAAGCTGTAAGAATGGCTTGGGCTGCAGCTAATAGTTATTTTTAATATATGTTGAATTTATCAACAACTGCTGTTGTGCTCATTTCTAAATTAGACATTCACAAGCACCTGTGTTGACAATGAAGTGCCGGCGGAGAGCACTGGAAACCACCAGCTCAAATTAAGCACTACTTCAACCTCTGCCTCAGAGCAACTCAGAAAAAAAAGAACTCTAGTGGGAACAGAAAGGGAGATTGGCGAGCACATTGTTTGTTTAAGACGAATCTGTCAAGGGTTGCCAGGGTTCGAGAAGAGTTATTACTTGTAGGAAAATTAGAAGTAGGGGCAGTTAGAAGATCGAAGAAACCTATTAATTTTAGGAAGGCAGGATCAGGGAAGTAAGAGGTTGAAGAGGTGGTACTTGTAGAAGGCTTAAAAGAGGGGGCAGTATGGTGGTCGGGTGCAGCCAGGGACGTATGTAGTCAATATTTTTAGGGTGATGTAGCTCTCAGATTTCCCAAAAAGCCACAAGGGACCATGTTTTTAATGGCTCCAGCCCTATAATCCTCCAGCACAACTTAAGCAGTATTAGTACATAATAATTCCACACCCCGGAGGAGTTTCTTTACAGCTCTGCCATCTCACCTCTCAGGGTCACTGATCGTAGTGACAAAAGCAGTGACCCATACAGCTACCAAATGGCCCCATGTCATGGTCAATACAATAAACCAGTGCTGATTTTTAAGCCACCAGCACTCTACATCCTGTTTAATTCTAATATTGAATACAAAATCCTACGCTGAGAAAAGGTTGCTGGCAACAAGCGTGCATTACTAGCACATATCATGGGACCGCTTGGCAGTGGTGAGTGAACGAGAAGAGGAACAAATGCACTCGAGTCACAACAATTAGTTATTTTCTGAATGTCTATTGTAATGGTAGTTATTGTAATAGCAGGCCGGTAGTAGTACCTGCTGTAGAAAAATGTAACATAGCCCCAGCACCAGGCATTCATAAAGAACTGACACATTCTATATGTAAACACAAACATGTTGTCATAAAGTGCACAATGACCCAACTAAAAATATTCTGGACTGATGCCTACTGAAGCTAGATCTGACACTGGTCATGTGTGAAACCTCAGCCTCGTGTTTTAACCCTAGCAGACTGTACTGTGGAACTGCTAGGTTCCCTTTAACAGCACAAGCATCCCTAAAATGAACAAACCACATTCTGCAACGTGCTGGTGTTGACTACAAAAAGTTAGGACTATTTCAGAGTATGACTTGTCAGCTATGGACGACTGGGAAAAATAATTTGTACCTGGTCATTAAGTATGCTTCGTGTATGAAGCTGGCCTAGTGTGTGGTGAGCACCTATGGTGTTATCACCCTATACCAGGTCCATGTATCCACTCTTAGTGAGGTGTAGTCAGGGTCTAGGAAGTCAGGGTCTCTAGAGGTAGCTGAGGATGAGCAGCCAAGGCTTATCTAGGAGACATGCAAAGCTCATGCAATACCACTTGTAGTCACACAGCGCTTACACCCATGAAAGAACCACGCAGTGTTACAAAAGTAAAGGTACTTTTTTTTAGTGACACTGATACTCAAATACTATATAGGCAATACTCTGTTAGCAGGTGAGTAAAACACACTATTATATACACCTTAGTTATCAGGAATGAGAACAGAAAGCAATAGAACACAGTGAAAATACAATATACAATAGTGACCCTAGGGGGAGCCCAAACCATATACTAAAAAAATGGAATACAAATGATGGACCCCCACCCAGGTAAGTTGAATCTGTAGAGGGGAACTGGAGGAACTAGGAACCCCAAAAGGTAAGTACCAGTGACCCCCACCCCACCCAGCGACAAGGAGAGAAGAGGTAAGGTACCTGTTTTTTCCCAAACCCACAGAGAAACTTTGGTAAAGGACTGTGCAAGACCCAAGCAAGACTGCAAGAAACAGAAGATGGATCCAGACAGAAGAGGATCTACAAATGAAGGGGACCAAGTCCAGTTCAAGTTGGAATGTCCGGTTGGGGCAGAAGTCACTACCTCCCCTTCTGGAGATGCAGGGCCTGGATGATGGTGAAGACCAGGAGTCAGCTATGCAGCACAGGAGAGGAGGAAGAGTTCCATAAGTGATGCAGTCGGTGTCCCACGTCAGAAGAAGAGTTGCAGTCCATCAGTGGTGTGGAAAAAGCACCAAAAAGCCTTGGCAAAGGTAAGAGTTGCAGAACAAGGTTTGCAGAGCTGCCAGGGACCAGGAAGGTCAGTGGGGACTCAACCCACGGAGAGGAGTCCCAGGCGTCCCCCAGCTGTTAGGAGAGCAAGAAGTCGTGGATGCAGCCTCCACAGGCCACTCACGGGCAGCAGGCACAGGTGTTGCAGTGAGGCCCACTCAGCACACCTGGAATGGAGCCCCATGCCGCTGGAGCAGCAGGCAGGAGACCACGCGTTACGGTGAAGAGTGGTGGGTGCCGGGGCTACACGGAGTGTGAAGATCCCTCAGAAGAAGAGCCAACAAGCCTTGGTAGCTGCAAGAGTCGCTGTGCAGAGTGGTACTGTCCAGCAAGGAAAGGCAAAGACTCACCACCTCCAAAGTTGGACAGCGGGTAGAGGGGACCAAGGGGACCACTCAGGAACACCACCTGTGTTGCAGGATACACGCAGAGTTGCAGGAGAGAGGACCTACGCAGCCGGCCGTAATTGTAGTTGGTGCCTGAGGATGTAGGGGAGTGACTCCTTCACTCCAAGGGTGATTCCTTCTTGCTTCTTGGGGCAGACTGAAGACTTGTTACCCTCAGAGGATGCACAGCCGGGGAAATGTCACAGTTGCTGGAAGGAGCTGAAGAAACATTGTTGCAGAGCGAAGTCGTCACTGGATCTGCAGATTGTAGGTTCTTGTGAAGTCCAGTGGCGGTTCCAGTGGCTAGAAGTCAAAGTAAACAGTGCAGAGACGTCCTGCTGGAATCTTGCAAGTCGAATCTGAGGAGGGAGACCCTAGAAGTAGGAACTGGTCACCTAGCAAGATGACCACCTATCAGGAGGGTGCTGTGACACCACCTGCCTGACCTGGCCACTTAGATGCTCCAAGAGGCCTCTGCCCACCTTGGAATCAAGTCAGCAGAATCAAGTGGCCACCTGGATAAGCCCTGGCCACAACCCCTGTGGTGGTGATGGACAGGGGAGTGGTCACTCTTCTTTCCATTGTCCAGTTTCGCGTCAGAGCAGGGACTGGTGGTCCCTCAACCTGTGTAGGCTGGTTTATGCATGGAGGGCACCAAATGTGCCCTTCAAAGCATACCAGTGGCTTGGGGTGGATACCCCTCCCAAGCCATGTAACACCTATTTCCAAAGGGAGAGGGTGTTGCCTTCCTCTACCAAAGGAAATTCTTCATTCTGCTTTCCTGGACTTGAGCTGTTCAAGCATTAGGAGGGCAGAAACTCATCTGTAGGATGGCAGCAGCGTGGGCTGCTCTGGAAAACTCTTCAAACTGGTAAGAGCAAAGCTGGGGTTCCTCTAAGGAGCCTCCAGAGTGCAGAAATCATACAACCAATATGGCAACAGAATTGGGGTATGATTCCATCATGTTTGATACCAAACATGCCCAAGTTCAGAGTTACCATTGTGTAGCTGGGCATAGGTAGTGTCCTATGTCCAGTACATGAGTAAAAGGGCTATCCCGCACTCACGAACTACAGGAAAATGTAGCTTTAGTTCGTGAGTGGCACCTCTGCTCATGCCCTTCTGGGCTGGGAAGGCCTGCCATAGGGGTGATTTTCAGTGGCCTGGTGCAGTGGCCTGTAGTGAAAAGGGTGCATGCACCCTTTCATGCAGGCTGCAATGGCAGGCCTGCAGACACATTTTGCATGGGCTTGTATTGGTGGCATAATACATGTTGCAGCCCATGGGGAAACCCTGGTGTCCCAATGCCCTGGGTACCTAGGTACCATAGACCAGGAACTTATATGGGGGGGAACAGTATGCCAATTGTGGGGTGTAAAGTTAGGGACAACCAAATCAAGAGAGAGCGCACAGTTACTGGGGTCTTGGTTAGCAGGATCCCAGTAAACAGTCAAAACACACTGACATAAGGCAAAAAGTTGGGGGACCCATCCCTTAAAGAGGGTGTTTTCCTACCCTTGGCAACTGGTGAAGGAGAAATACAGATCACCTAAGGCATAGAGAAGTGAACGACACTTTTCACGCTGCTTCAATGTATTGATGACTGTATAGCTACCTAGTCCACCCTCCACATAACATATGAAGAGACAATTCAGGGATTACCAAGGCCATGTACAGTGCCAAAATGAAATGTAAAACTGCAAAGCAGAGGATACAGTGTGTTGCTAAGCCTAAAGTGCATGAACACATCTGCCACTTAGCAGATACACAAATGTGTAAAATTACTTTTTGATTGCATAGAGAGACCCAATGTGCATGTCCCAGCAACTCTTTCATTATGTTGACATAATAGTGCAGTACGTTACGTTGAAATCAGCATCTTGTCACAAGTTTTCACCCCATTTAAGTCTTCCGCTGTCAGTAAACTGAACTCTGGTGTGTACTACAGACACCCATTATTTAAAGCACTCCATACCATGAAATACTACTGTCCAAAAAAGCCGACCAATCAAAACTCTCCCTTATTTGGTGTGTGTCTCCCTCCTTTGTATCATTCACCCTCCAAGCATAGCCAAGCTTCATTTAGACTTTAGTGGTATCTACCGGTTAAGTTGTTCATATATCCTTGTCCTGGTGTTTATGTCTATTTTCCAGTGCCAGCATCTCTGTCCTGATGCTTGTGCATCCCTTTCACTGGCTTAGTTTCTCTGCTTCAGTGCCTCTCTTCCTATCTTGATGTCCTCACTTAATGACTCTGTGTCCCAGCCCAGATGTACTATGGTTTGTCTCAAGACTTGTGCCAGAGTCTGAGTACCCTTTCTTGTCCTATCATCCATGACTCCTGTGTCTCCCTATCCCACTGTCTGAGCTTTTGTGTCCCTGCATTCATGTCTTTGTATACAAAGGCCAAGAGTGCCTCTTCCTGCCTCTATGTCTCTTTCTTCATGTCCCAGTGTTTGTATCTTCCTGCCCTAGAGTCCATGTCTTCCTGCCCCTGAGTTTGTGTCTCAGTGCCTTTTTCCTCCCTCGCCTCCAATCCAGGTTTCCCTGGTCCAGTGTTTCTCTTTCCATTTTTGTGTCTGGCTGCCTTTCTGTGTCCCAGTCTTTGTCTTGCTATCACGTTATCCATGGTTCTTTCCCTCTCCCAGCATCCGTGTCTCCTTGTCCACTGTCCTTGGCTCAATAAGACAGTATATACATTCGTATCTCCGTGTCTTACCATCTATATTTCCCCGTTACAATGCCTATTTTTCCACACCTACATCAGTGTCTTGTTGAGTCTATGCCCTGGTTTCTCGGAGTTCTGTGTCCTTGACCTAGAGACCAGGTTTCTCTGTGACAGTATCCATCCGTTTCTTCCATTCTCAGTGTCTTTGTAACTGTGCCCCAGTGTCTCATTGATACTGTAAAATAGTTGCATGTATATGTGGCTTTCTAGGGAGGCGTCCTGCCCTTGCACGTGTTTTCTTCATGAAAATCAGACAACCAATACTTTCTCATCATCATTAGGTATTGCAAAATGCATGAGCAGTGTGGAATATACTCGATTTCAATGGCAATGCAGTTTCTACATTTATGGTGCTCAAGCACTTTATGTAAAACAGCCCTTAACACCCATGAAAGTCCTTGTTCATTCAGAAGCAAGTGTTAAAATGTGTATTTTGCATGCACTTGCTAATGGAGCTTAATACCATGTTGTTGTCACTGCTCTCTACCTGTAAAATAAATGGCACTACGTTTCTCTGCACAGAAGGTGGATTGCAGTATTCTATTCCTGCTACAGACATCCGCGAGTACCCTGTAAAAGTGATTTTTTAATTCTGGGATAGTCGACTTTGTCTTTTATCCTTCATAGGTTGATTCCAAGCACAATTCAGTTTCTGAATTATATTGTATAAATGGTTCACATTAAGTAGTAGCAGCCCCTAAAAACACCGAATTGCACACTGGTGAGGCGATGGAGTTTACCATCTGCACGCACTGGAACCATACACCCCCATGGTTTTCATAAGGCCAGCATAACAGTGGTTTGTGACATTTCAAGGTTGCTCCAAACAACTACTAGCATGTAACACTCCCTAGTCCACCACTACTGGTTAGACTGTTAGGTGATAGTCAGTGGGACAGGTGCCTGTTGAAATGCAAATTTACCACTCTGTACGTTGTCAGTAGTAGCACATCACATGCCGCTGCACAGGTGAACACTCTATGCACCCAACTACAGTGAATCGATGACAGGACCCGACTCCAAAAAATAGCGGGCGTGTTCCACCCCATACAAATGTCCCCTCCTAAAGATATGCCCTGATGCAGCCCTGATCAGATTAGACAGGGGAGTAGAATACCACCCATTGGTCAAATTCTTGGTTAACCCTTTCAAGACTAGGTAATCAGGCATCTACAATTGGGGACTTTCAGTGGCCTGAAAATGGGCGTGGGGTGGAAAATCTTTGCACAAACTTTACTTCTCCAGTCAAGGGACAATTTGCTTAATTGAGAAGTAACTTTAATTAACTAGTTAGGTTGATCCCATAACAAAGGCCTTCCTCATGCAAAGGATAACTAGCCAAAAGTGTACAGCTTTATAAAAAGAACTGCCCAACAATCTTATCATTTGTTAAAAAAAATGGAAAGAGGAAGTGCAAAAATATATTGATTCAGGAAAAGTAAGGGAATTATTACATTGCACCGATTTCGATGCCAACTAACCTTAAGGTGCAACACTTTATAATGATATACAATCTATATTATACCCGAATAAAATGTAATGAATTTTGAAGTAGTCTACCATTTCTGAGGTGCTGGCGTTTGCCAGCAGGATAAGGTTGGCACATATCACATTCACTTCACACTCCCACACCTAACGGTTTACTGAGCACACACCTGATAAAACATATTAATGTCACAGTTACTAATGAACCAGAATGTTTATTGACTGAAATAGTTAATGATGAACACTGGAGAAATCCACAATTGTGAAACAGTGGAAAAAGTAAACTCCTCCCACGGAAAGATTGTAGTGGATTATGGTGGCTGATGCATTTTGCACGGAGCAGTCTACCTCCAGGAACAGGGGGTATTTATTGTTTTAATAAGTGACCCCCAATGTGGAATTTACTATATATCATTACATTCTAAGAAACATTTACACTGTTAGTAAGTACTGTAGACAAAATTGTAACGATAAACAGATATTTAATTTAATTAAAGTTAATGTAATCAAACTTTATTTAAATGTACTTCCTTTTCTGTGAGTTCTTACTCTGCAAATATCATCCTGATGCAATAAAATTTTAATAAAGAAATCCACCATCAGAAACCTCAAATTTCTCAGAAAACAGATTCTGCCTTTTGGAAGTGTCCATATTCCCTGAATGCGATTGCCCAGGACCAAGACTTAATCACGAGCAAATACAACACAAAATCCAATACATCCAGTTATTTATTAGAGATGGTTTAAAACTACTCTGACTGCAAAACATCCCAGAGTACGTCTCGTTTTCCAAATCAGTGCATCTGTAATCTGACTTCCAGTCGCTCAGCGGAAGAAAGACAGCTTCTCCTTCAGCCAGGATTCTGTCAGGTCATCGGTATTCCGGATTTCAAACACCTGGGGAGGGACAGAGATTGAGAGACCTTCAGAGTTGGTCCTCTGAACAATGGAAGGCAACAAAGAAGCTAAGTGTAGAGCGGAATATTCTAAAGTGTTCTATTTAAATAATACTTCAAAGTCTGTAGTTTGAATAAACAAGGTTCGAAAATGCTCATTTTTGGAAAACAAAGCAATAGCATTTTGTACATACTACTAACAGGCACAATGTAGACCATGAATAGCCTTCAGAGGGAAAGAGAGTTGCCACGTGCAAGAAGGTAAGTGGTTCAGAAAGAAACAAAAACTATTAAAGGGAGGGCTGGACAATACAAATGCTTGGATGATGGGGACGGGGGGAGGTAAGGGGGGATATAAACAATGGAGTTCGGTGCAAGCATTGAGCACGATCTTAATGTGGAAGCCTGGCTGAAGCATTAACGAGAAACTTGTCAAGCACGTTTTTTTCCGACAAACTCTGCTTCACATTCTACTTTAATTGAAATAAAATGATAGAAAGGAAGTAAACTGATGATATCCAAGATGCGTCTTCTAACGCTGTTTATTAATACTACTGCCCCTGTTTATTCTGGGGAAATAACAGCCATGAACTCTAAATAAAAAGAGTAAGGCAGCACCAGAAGAAGACAGAGCCTAGGATAGCTCAGACGTACTGCAGCCATTTATGGTGGAAATGGTCAGCAGAATCCTGAATGGTGGCGCTTCAATTGCACTGCAGAAGAATGTGGCGGGTATGCTAATGTTTAAAAGTTAAAACAGATTAGATGCTTCCTGCTGCAGATCAATCTGCTTCACACTGTAGAATAAAGTTATTCAGCAAAATTACATTAACAAAAAGAGATTCAGGATTGGCAGGAGCAGAGCATCCAACAGTAGATTGGCAATAAAAACATTTTTTGAGTATATGAAACCAGTTACGTCCTTCGGCATACAGAGTTACCTTTTGTTGTGCAGTAGCTAGCAGGCCAGGACTTCAGTAAGGACTGGCATGCTGGACCACTGCTTTTGCCTTTACTGCTGTGTGCTAACATATGTGGGGGCAGAGAGGACAAGCCTCATTACTGCCTTGATGGATCGTGTCCGGCTTTCAACAGTGTCATTAAGTGCTGCATTAGTCTATGCGGTCAGACCTAGGCAGGTACTCAACCCTTTAATCTTTTATTTAGAAAAGATGTGAAGTAATTTAAGGATAAAATAATGACTTGAAGTGGGGGGTAAACTACCAGAGAGAACAGTAACATCGTGAAGTGTATCTTTGCACCAACACTCTCCAATCGTTAAATAAATTATTTTAGCTCAGTATTTTTAATAAAGCACCGAGGTACAACGTTTGGTAAGAAGCTCCTGATTTGGGGGTCCACAGCGTGGACAAAGGCTCAGGAGGTCTCTGGACACTGAATGCATGATGGCGCCAGGATGATAGTTTCTCAGATCTACTCAGGGAGGCCACTGCTCAGTATAAGTGCCAGTTTCCTCCATTTTGATGTTGAGAGGTCTATAAGGCAGTGATCAGAGGTAAAGCAGTGTCATAGATTAAAGGAAAGAAGGGGATTTCCCTGGAACATAATATCTGCGACCTTGAGTTGCACTCTCCCACAGAGGAGGTCCTTAGACAGCTTGAACAAATCCAATCTATGCAGAGGCAGACTGTTGAACTGGCCTGTACAGAATGACTATTTATACAGAGCAGAAACTAAACTGGGTGAGGGCAAGATAAAATGGTAAACTGGCTGGCGAAGCAGGAGTTGAAGGAGTGGATAGTTCCATCTTTTACAAACAAGGCGGTGCGCTGGTCATCACACATTACTACTGGCACTTATATGCTAGAATGTCCCCACCCCCAACAGTGGAGCTGGACTTCCCGAAACTGAACGACATCCCCTTTCCTGCTATTGCAGTGGCAGACAGTCTAGAACTGGATCTTCCCATCACCCCAGAAGAGATTCAGCATGCAAAACTGCCCTCAGGCAAAAAGCCAAGCCCTTATGAATTCCCACCAGAGATTTTTTTTTTTTAAAGAAATTCGCCTCTCTTCTCATAGCATTCCCTTCTTCAAAAGGACTTGTTAGGTAGGCCAACAATGCAATGATTTGAAAGAATGGAAACCAGGGAATGTATCTCTTATCACCCAATCTCCCTCAATACAGACATGAAGATCCTGGCCTGGAATCTGGTGACTAAACTATCCAAGGTCATACATTTGCTTGTCATTGCAGCCCAGAACAGTTTCATGCTTGAATTTGCACTAGCCTGAGCACATGAGCTTAAGGGAGAGGCATACCTCATACAGGTAGACCAAAACAAAACAAAAAAAAAAAGCCATCAATACAGGGGACTTGCCCTTCCTCCGTTTGTTGCTGCAGAGGACAGCTTTTGGCTATTATTTTCAGAAATTTGTACAGACCTCTATACAAGCCCATGTGCAAGGGTCATAGTCAACAGGATACTTTCCTCATCTTTTCACATATAGCATGGCACTCATCAGCGATGTCCACTTTCCCCTCTTTAGTCTGTCATAGTAATGGAGCCTCCTTTCCCACTGGATTAGATGTGATGTCCCATTGTGTGGTTGCCGCTAGGAAGACGGAGGACAGGCTCTCTCTGTATGCAGACAACCTCTTGTGTCACTATGTGCCTAGAAGAGATCTGCGCCCTGCTTCTGCCATGCTTCGCTCCAGCCACAGATTTCACAGTTCAAGATGTGGAGGCCGCTCCTTTTCTGTGCCAGCTGGTGCTGCTTAGAATCAGCTTCTTCTTTCGTTGTGCAGAATTCTTCAGGAGCTAGCCTTTCCTAAGTCCCTTAAAACTCATCTATTTGTGTCTTAATCCAATGGCGCCCCTACTCTCCTTACCCCTCTGATTTTTAGTACATGGCCACTGTTTGGAGAAGTTGTGCAATTTACAAATCATATAATTCATTCATTCCTTTGTATTATATGTCCAGCACCCCAGTGCTTACCTGCTTCAAATAGGACAGATCCTGAAGGTAAATGGGCCAATATATTTTCCAGTGTGGTGAGCCCCCTTGGTGGCTCTCCATTAGATGTGGCGAGCCACTGAAAGCTTGAGCCAGGCTCAAGCAAGAAGCCTGGCTCTACTCAAGGATCTTTTGGAACTCTGAGCCCAGAACAAGCCATGGTTTCATATGGCTTCTGCCTACCTTCTGCCCTCTATCCAGGACCTGGTATCATGGCCAAAGCTGCAGAGTGTGTTGCTGGGGGACCAAATTCGAGTCTCTGCATCAGATCAACATCCTATGATTCTCGGCAAATCATTTAATTTCCTCATGCCTATAAACAATGCATGTGACCTTGTGTAATGTAATTTAACTGGTGCTCACGTAAAGAGCTCCAATACCTTTGGTTTGAGTTTGCGCTACATTTCAAAAATTGCATAAAAATGCACTACGAGGTAAAAAAAACAAAGCCTTAACAAAAGGAAAGACAAATAGGTACCCATTTACTGGCTGAGATGTACAAAATGAACCTAGATGAAGACTAACTAGATGAACCGCAGCTTAAATTGTGTGATTTTAGGCAAATATTTTATTTCGCTAAAACTCTTTTTTCTTTAGTATCGCCTAGGAAAGAACTTTCAAATAGGTGACTTCAGACTAACAGTAGTACATTCTTATGGAGTACTTCTTACTGCAGTGCTATAATGTGCCCTATTAATGTCAAAGCTTCCACGTGTTAAAGAAACACACTTTAAAAAAAAAAAAAAATTGAAAATACTTTATCATAGTTTATATGATGTTTGTTGTATGAGTTACACAGCAAATATTTTCAGGGCTCGGCTCATGCAAAGGCTCTAAGGTCCGAGCCTGACACTTGGCTCAGTTCTCCTCTTAATTTGCTGGCTCACCCACCTCTACTATTCAATGCCCGTCACTCAAGGTAGTGAGTGACCATTTTAAGTACCTAGGGATGTGGATTATGGGATGCCCAGAGACTGGGATTTGAACACGGCGAAGTTCATCAGATTAAATATGATGAAGCTGTAGAGCTGGTCCACCCCGCCATTGATCATCCTAGGTCACAGAACACTCTCTTTAAGTTTGTTTCCCTGAGACGATTTTTTTATACATTGCAGAATTTCCCCGCCAACCTTCATAGTGCCCGTAACATGCGTTCTTGTGGCAGGGGGAAGCTGCCGAGGTTTTCCATGATAAAATGGACAGAACTTGAGTATGATGGGGCGCTTAGGACCTCAGACCTTCGGGCATACTACTGGGCTGCACACTGTGCTTGATTTATAAAAGAATGAGTGCTGATGGCCGAAGCTCTACCTAAAAGCTCACAGCCGGCGCCATTACATGTCAGCACAACAAATACCAAAGCTGCCTGGTCTGAAATTCACATCATGCTTCTGTAATCGACTACCAGACATTCGCTGTCACTTTCTCTCACCAGTGCTCGTCCCTGTCTTCCCCCTCTGTGACAGTTTTCCGTCTTTCTCTTTCCCCTTCATTTGTCCCCCTACCCCTCTTCCTCCCTCCCCCCCCTCCCCTGCTCTCGGGAAATGTCAGATGAGGAAAACTAAGCACCGGTTCCAAACCGGTCCCAAAAATGTGTGCTGGTAGGCCCCATCAGCAGCCACTGACTCAAATTAAGCACTGGCTTTGCAACTGGTTACATTTAATGATGAGCTTTTTGGGGAAAGACGTGATCCAAAGGTAAGGCTGTAATTGGAACTGTTAGAGTCCTGTGCAATACATTACCTACTGTTTGGCTTTCCACTTCCAATTGCGCTTCCCTTAGGTACGACTTTGCCTCTGCAGTTCTGGCGCAAGGAGCAATAACGCCCCTATTGCTGAAGGTACCTTACAAATTAAACCCTCTCTGGTGTGGATCGTGGTTGCCCTGATGTCGTGTCCAGTGGTCTTAAAAGCCTGGAACCTCAAAGGACTCTGCAAGTTGAGGCACATACGGACATCAACCCATATTAAATGTTTTGAAAAACTCTCAAACGAATTTAAACTCTCAAAGTCACTGTTACACCAGCATCTTCAAGTCCACCATGCAATTGGGGCCTATAAAGAGAAGCTAACACAGGTGCCTGTATTTAATCCACTCAAAACTAAATTTACGATTGAACCCTCGGGAACAAGGGTGTATCAAGAATATATACAGCCTTGATCGTCAGTGTACCTAGTATATTTGGCAAATTGTGACCGAGATGGGAGGGCGACTTAGGTGAGCTCCCAGTCTACCTTAGAATCAGGCACCTCGACACCACACTTGAGCATGTAATCTGGGTATGTCCAACAATTATACAGTACTGGGGAGAGAATACATGAGATCTTCAGGGAGGTCCTTGGTCAGCGTATTTCATTGGCTCCCAAGATGGCTCTGCTTGGCATCAGAGACTGGGTTTCACCAATGGCGGCCCAGTTCTGGTGGGGGAGAGCGGCTCCTAACTGCCAAGCGAGACACTGCCAGGAGATGGAGGGAAAAAGAAGCTCCCACAAAAGATAAATGGCTGGGGGATGGATCAAAAGGCTATTTACATAGATTGGGGGTGTGGCAGCAATTAAGTGTGTATCAGAGGATCGGACTCAATTACTATGACTCTTCAACAGGGGATAAGGCAAATTGATGATTTTGTTATTCATTTAAGTCTGCAAATGCCACCCTTGGCCATGGAGGGCTCTGTTGATTTGGACTCACTGTGTGTTTTCTATCTACGTAATTATCCATTCTAGTGCAATGTCTTTCATCGGTTACATTGTTCTTGTTGATAAACAATAAAAAGGTTTATTAAGAAGAAAAGAAAATATAATCTGAGGTACTGCAAATGCACATGGATCTCTCAAATGTACGCAATGGTAGTTTTATTCTATTCACCGTGCGCCATCTTATTGCATCAAGTGGGATAAAGCCTCAATCTCATATTCACAAAGGACATTTCCGCGAAAGTATCACAAGGCCAAAGGGTAGTTCAGCAGCCGTTCACCTGCACTGCTCCCATCAAATACTTAAGAACGTGAACGGACTGCCCTTCCCTACGTGAGCGGCCAAGATTTGGGGTGGATTCAGATAGTCTTCCACTTTGAGATTTTCAAATACTGGATGGCATGTGAAAGGGAAAACATATACTGCAATTCTGAGTTGAAGTTGCTCTTCAAAGAAAGGGGCTGAAAGACAGCATAAAGTACGAAAATTAATAAAGTGACTGATCCATTCACACTGAGGCAGATGAAGTGGACAGGGTATATGCCAGCTTCAATACTGTTTTTCCAGCCCTTTGGGGTGAATGGAGAGGGCATGCTGGTTATGAGATACCATGGCAGTAACACTCCGGAAACAAAACAGAGTGCTGGTACGCACACTGACTTAGCCATTTGCAGATACTTTCTATTGGTGAGGCGCAGATAAGAAGGCCAACCATATCTATTGTATTTCAAAGGTGTCTATTCCCGTTGTGCACAGAAGTACCGTTGAAAAAGAATAAGAATGCAAAGACATATCTATAAGGTGCTAAATCACATTAAGAAGGGGAAGAATTAAATGCACACAAGAACTGCTTGTGGTCTGTTTATGAGACAGTGCAATATGTGGAAAATGAAGTCGTCCAAAGTCTAAACGCGCTGGGGCCAAATACAAAACGTTTCATTCACTGGCTACAGAAAGACCCTCTGAAATGTATGTGCCTTCAAATTAAACAGCACCTTCCAGATGGCATTAGGTTGATAGACTGGATGATACAGTAATTCAAGACTTGGCCACTTCAGTTTCCAATGATGACGGTTTTGATGGCACGGGAGAGATCGGGAGCAATGTTAAACAGGAAAGTAAATTCACATGCCAGAAGGAAATGGCCCGAGCTTAATAAAGAGAGATTTGAAACTCAGTGGTATTCAGGTCAGGTCACTGAGGATACACGCAGTCATCAGAAAGGCAGCAACTGAGATTCCCTTGAAGTGTGCGCCGCATTCTTTGGGATTTGCGAGTGGGGAGCGCAACAGAGAGGAAAATGCACTCTCATGGGAATCAATCCAGCTATTTCATGGTTAAGTTATAGGAAAAATGGGAACTTCCTTAAGGTCCCTCATAGTGAAGGAGACAGCCCAGGAAGATCAAAAAGTTACAAGAGGAGGGTATATTTTGCTGTTCTCGGAAGTCAAATTTCACATCTCTGGTAGCTCCAAGTGTAAAGCGTTCATTGGTTCTATCTAGCCCGCAAAACAGGTGTAACTAGCGACACCAAAAAGATAGAAGTGAAAAACTCACTTCTAATTCTAGCTCCGTCAAAAAGGTCGTATTTGGCAATCCTACCCACCAATAATTTACAAGATTTGTCGTCATATTAAACTGGGTTCGATACCGAGAGGGTAACACCACATATCCAGTGCCCATTTGATTTTCTCCTGCAACAAAGCAACAAGAACACTGTTTTCCTTATGTTACACCTCAAAAGTATTAGCATAGTGCATTTAGTCTAAGAGGGGGTAAAGTAAAATATGGCAAGAGAGAGAGCAAAAAGCGTAGTAGAAAAAGAAAACGGGAGTGAAACGCAAGAAGAAACAAAGAGAGAGGACAATAACTTAAGCAAAAACCAGACAGACAGAAGGGTTCCAAATTAATGCAATGGCCGGAGTTTGTGAAGATTCTTGGAAACCGATAAAGTAACCCTGGATGTACCTTTGTTAACTCTGCTGTCTGGACCAGCCGGTTCTTGCTGCCAGCGTACATCATCTGCTGCTCTGGCTTGCAGCCTAGAAAAGGAAAGAAAGTCAAAGTATAATTATTCTGCAGGAGGAATCGGCTAGGAAGGGAGCGGGGACTGTGAATATGGGCTATGAGGTAAATTCAGATTATGAGGGAGCAATTTATGATGTGTGTCTAACGGTATCTGCATGTGTTTGCGTAAGAAATAAATATGGTTTTGAATGAAACAGAAGTGTGGCAAAAGGCAAGGGGGACAGGGGTTAATGTAGATCTGTGTATAACACGTGTATAAACCGGCGGCAGAACCAGGGAGGTCACACTGAGGTATACATATTAGACAGTGCGAAAAAAAGATAGTGGTGTGCAAAACTGGAATGCCCGTAAATTAGAGTTATTTTATTAATAAAAGATCAGTTAGTCGCTGTGCAAGTGCATGGTATTTATGGTAGCGCAAATGCTAAAAAGGCTTTGTATGCAGTAGCATTTGTTAGTGCTTTGAGCATATTTTCAGACAATTCACAAAGTTGGACAGGGAGACCTTTTTTTATAGACATGTTATCTATGAAGTAAAGCAATCTTAAATCTGCACTTAGAAGCTATTGAGCCTTTTCTTAATCTGGAGCATCTCCTTATTGTGATATACTCTAAGATGAACTGAACATTCTGAATGAGCAGATACCTTTGCCGCAAGATTTTCTGGCCCATGCAATTTTTTGACAATCAAACAAATTATTTCTTTGAGCAGGCCTTGATCGATATTTCTATGAGAATGGCCATTGGTCGCTTACTATTATAATCATATTGAAATTGCATGGATTGATTCTTGCAAGGGCAGCAAACTTGCATACATTTAGTAAACACTCTCCAGACTAGGACATCTTCCTTAGTAACAGGTGGTCCACCCATGCTCAGCAACATGATTTACAATGTTAAGCCATTTAGGGAGTGGTTACAAGCACGGAAACAAAGCTGTGCCTCAGGGACAGTGGATGGGAGTCTACATCAAACATAATGAAGATTAAAAGAAAAATAACCTCGCCTCCTTTTTAAGTCTCCGTTACAGACAGCTTTAGCTGTCAGTTGGCAAGTCCCATTCTTCCAATCAACATAATATAGTTATGGGCTTTGGATCAGCCCCTTGATCATGATTGGATAGCTTTGCTGTCTGCTTCCCTTACCTGCTACAGATTCAATGGCTTTCTTCCGTATTCTTGTGTTTGTCCACCCGCTCCTCTCCAAGAGCATTTCGGTTTCGCATGGTTTGATTGGATTAGTATCCTTACACAGCTGACTTTAGACCTCTTTTGTCCACTGGAGGGACCATTTCCTCTCCCTTTGTCTCCCTTTCCTCCTACACCCTTACTCCCCAGGCCCTTTACCCCATCTCACAGAATGTTCTTGCCACCATTTGATTTTTTTAACTGTTTTTACTTTTTTGGCATTCACTTCTCTATCTTAAATTGGGTATATGACCATTCCAAGATGGCAACCTGCTTGTGCGCATGCAAAGCCAACAGCTGTCTTGGCTAAGACCAACCGGCTTTACAAATACTTGTTTAAGGAGTCGTGCATATTTGAAAAGAAAACTTAGAAAAAGGAAGTGGAGGTCTGCAGTATAAAGTTACTAGGAAGTTCTATTGTTGGCTCTTTTGCTGCAAAGTTTCTGTGGATAACAGCCTCATTTCTGTGTTGGGGAAGGGAGTTCCATTTCTGCTAGGAAAAATACGGGGTTGCTTTTCACAGCCATCTGTATTTTTAAGAAATGTAGAGGAATGAAGGAAATGCAATGTAGCGGCTATTCACTCGGGATCAGCAATACTGCACAAAAGGGAAATCAACAATTTCTCTGAATATGAAATAACGGATTCAGGGTGGACACAAACGGGGTGGGAGGGAGGAGAGGGATGATATGAGCCACATAAGTGGGATGTTTCAGAAGATAACATAACTGTGACACAACATCATGGTATCTTCAAATATATTTAGTAATGGAAGCAGCAAAACAGTTATAGAATGCTCTCATGGCAATATTCGCGCCGTTTAGAGTTGAATTCATAGCGCACTGCCTGTGGAGATCATGGTGTGACATGTAGAAAGAGGGCAATGGTGCAGGAGGGTACTGTGAGAATGGGTGGAGTTTGGATTTTCGGTGGGGTTCACAGGAAGCTTTCTGTGACCTAAAGGTATTTTGTCAACTAAAGAGCTCTCGTGGATTTTCTCCCCATAGGTTACATGCAGGTGCCACGTGCAACTGCATTGGGGAAGGTGGAAAATTTGAGCCAGTAACTGGAGAATTTCCAGTGTTACTGTTGGACCTGGCTTTTTGACAGGGACATCCCCAAACTTTTTGCCTCCTTCCTCCTATTTTTTCTGACCTGTTGTTGTTGGCTTTTGACCTCTGGGCATTTTACCACTGCTAACCAGTGCTAAAGTGCATATGCTCTCTGTGTAAATTGTACTACTGATTGGTTTATCCATGATTGACAATTTAATTTACTTGTAAGTCCCTGGTAGAGTGCACTACATGTGCCTAGGGCAGGTAGATTAAATGCTACTAGTGGGCCTGCAGCACTGGTTGTGCCACCCACCTCAGTAGCCCCTTAACCTTGTCTCAGGCCTCCCATTGCAAGGCCTGTGTGTGCAGTTTCACTGCCACTTCGACTTGGCATTTAAAAGGTACTTGCCAAGCCTAGAACTCCCCTTTTTCTATACATAAGTCACCCCTAATGTGTGCCCTAGGTAACCCCTAGAGCAGGGTGCTGTGTGGGTAAAAGGCAGGACATGTACTTGTGTGGTTATATGTCCTGGTAGTGTAAAACTCCTAAATTCGTTTTTACACTACTGTGAGGCCTGCTCCCTTCATAGGCTAACATTGGGGCTGCTCTCATACATTGTTGAAGTGGCAGCTGCTGATCTGAAAGGAGCAGGAAGGTCATATTTAGTATGGCCAGAATGGTAATATAAAATCCTGCTGACTGGTGAAGTCGGATTTAATATTACTATTCTAGAAATGCCACTTTTAGAAAGTGAGCATTTCTTTGCACTAAAATCTTGTTGTGCCCTTCAATCCACGTCTGGATAGGTTTAGTTGACAGCTCCTTGTGCATTCACTCAGACACACCCCAAACACAGGGTACTCAGCCTCACTTGCATACATCTGCATTTTGAATGGGTCTTCCTGGGCTGGGAGGGTGGAGGGCCTGCCCTCACACAAAGGACTGCCACACCCCCTACTGGGACTCCGGCAGACAGGATTGAACTGAAAGGGGGCTTGGTGCATTTCTTAGACACTCTTTGAAGTCACCCCCACTTCAAAGGCACAACTTAGTATAAAACAGGGCCTCTGCCCTACCTCATCAGACACTTGCTGGAGAAGAAACCTGAACCAGAAACTACATCCTGCCAAGAAGAACTGTCTGGCTGCTCAAAGGACTCACCTGTCTGCTTTTCTACAAAGGACTGCTGCCTTGCTGTTGGCCTGCTGCCTTGCTGAACTGCCTGGCTGCTCAAAGGACTCACCTGTCTGCTTTTCTACAAAGGACTGCTGCCTTGCTGTTGGCCTGCTGCCTTGCTGAACTCTTGTCTGGCTGTAAAAGTGCTCTCCAAGGGCTTGGATAGAGCTTGCCTCCTGTTCCCTGAAGTCTCAGGACCAAAAAGACTTCTCTCTTCCTCTTGGACGCTCCGTGCGCCGAACTTTTTGACGCACAGCTTGTTCCGCGGCAAGAAAAACGCCGCACACCGACGCTGATCGACGCGATGCCTTCGGGACGACCGAAACTTTGCCGCATGGCCTCGCAAGGACAACGCCGCCCGACTTCCCAGGAGAAATCGACGCGACGCCTGCCGTGAGATCAAAACTTTGACGCACGGCCTCGCAAGGACGCCGCCCGACTCCGCAGGAGAAATCGACGCGACGCCTGCCGTGAGATCGAAACTTCGACGCGCAGCCCCGCAGAACGACGCGCAGCCAGAAAACAAGCAGGAAAATCCATGCACGGACCCGGGACATCTGGTACTCCCAGCAAACCACAGTAAGAGACTGTCCGCGCGCCGGAAAATGACGCACGACTCCCCGCGTGGAAAATAACGACGCAAGTCCGTGTGTGCTGAGGAGAAATCGACGCACATACCAGTTTTCCACATACCTCTTCTCCTGTGGCCCTCTGAGGAGATTTTCCACCAGAAACCAGGTACTTTGTGTTTGAAAGAGACTTTGTTTACTTTCTAAAGACTTAAGACACTTTATATCACTTTTCAGTGATATCTTTACAAATTCATATTGCAACTTTGATCGTTTTGACCTGAAGATACCCAGATAAATATTATATATTTTTCTAAACACTCTGTGGTGTATTTTTGTGGTGTGATGCTATGGTGTTGTATGATTTATTGCACAAATGCTTTACACATTGCCTTCTAAGTTAAGCCTGACTGCTCGTGCCAAGCTACCGGAGGGTGAGCACAGGCTGATTTTGGATTGTGTGTGACTTACCCTGACTAGAGTGAGGGTTCTTGCTTGGACAGAGGGCAACCTGACTGCCAACCAAAAACCCCATTTCTAACAGTTACCTAAAAATGTTCCAAAACATATACAACAACAATTAAGTTGTGAGGGTAACCAAATACAGTGGCATTCTGTAACACTGAATGGTAGTATTTAGAGCTTGAATGAAGTTTTCATCAGGCCACTCGCACAACCTTTCTGTACTGCACCTCCCACACCATCTTCTTTCCAAAGCCCCTTGAGTTAATTTTCACGAAGTTTAACAGGAGGCCTTAGGGAGGAATAATGGCCTGCATCAAAAAGGGAATAATGGTGGACTTTGACTAGAGGGAGCAGTTTAGGGGTGTGGGGAATACAACAAAAACCTTAACTTCTCTATACGCAAAAGCAATGCTTCTCTTCAACCATTATTTCACAAGCCTAAGGTATCCTTAGCAGCCAGTCATGACCAAGACTATAACCTCCACCTAGTCATTGACTATTAGTACTTAGAACAAGGGGAATTTTAACAATTGCACATCAGTGGAAACAGCAACAGTACACTAAAAGCAAAGGAAACATGAAAATGAAAAGTATATGAGAATCTGCGCGTGAAGAGAGCTAGTTATCTCATTCCACACGTCAGGGTCTAGGTTAGCATCAGCTTCAGCATTGGTATTTCTTGCTCAAAGTCTCAAACCCCAGCCCTATGCCCTGCGTGGGTACACAATACAGGGCACTTGGAGAACAGGGGTGACTATCTTCATGCTGCCACTGGTTCCAGCAGCCATAACAGGCTGTCTCTATTCTCGGCTCACTCCAGGTCAGAGCTCAAGAAGATGAGATTAGTGCGAGCCTAACTGTTCAGTGGATGTATGTAACATCTGCTTCCAGCTGGCTCCCAGTCCTTTTCTGTAGCTTCCACAAAAGGTGTTGATAGCTGTAAGGCAGATGTTTCCAACCTGCCAGCGCCACAGAGTCCAAAGAAAATGGACAGACATATAATAGAATGGTCTGGGAGGAAACTCAATAACTTCTTCAGACTGTTACAGGCTTTGATGCTTGAAGTTTTTGTGAATCAATAAATTATTTTCAATCAGACTGGTTTATAGGTTAAGTTATTTTTCCATGTCCTTCAATAACTCAACACCACTCATGTTCCAAGGTATGAGCTTTATTATTTGTAGGTTAAATTTAACAGATACAGCATTCTCTGTCTGTTGCAAGACATTATGGGCTTACCAAGAACATACATAGGCATGGAGCCTGCTGATTTCTTACCACTGGCTGGCTTTCCTCTTACTCTCATTAACTTGCTTTTTATTTGTGACTCAGCTTGTCAATCTTGTGTTTGTCCCGCCCATGGGGCACAGCCTCTTTATATTGTTTTTAGATTGGTTAGCTTCTCTGCTTGGTTTTCAATCACTCTTTTTCTTTTAGGGTGAGCACCATTCTTGACTTCAACGTGTTTTCCAGAGGTCTCTCTCATGTACTTCTCCCACCCTGCACTCGTTGTTGTATATCCCCTGTGTGCTTCTCCCCCACCGACTCCATGTTGCTTTCATCCGTTGAATCTCCTCCCCACCTCATTCTGTATTGTTTCCCCCACCTGCAACCTCCTACTCTTGCTTCTCCTCCCCATCCCCACCCTCCACATTATTTCCCTCGTCCACATTATCCTTCTTTCTCACCAACTGTTTCTCCTCTCCGCCTTCTGTGTTGCCACCTACACTTGCGTCCTCCTCCCTGAGCTGTTGCATCTCCATGCTGCTTCCATCCCCATGTTGCTTCCTCCCACCCATGCCCTCCACATTGCTTTCCTCCATCTGTGCCCTCCGTGTTGCTTCCCATAACCCAGGACCTATGTGTTGCTAGCCCCTCCACATCAGCCCTCTGTGTTACTCCCATCCACACTTCAAAAGAAAAGTTACAGTCCTAATTATCTGGTTTTTATTTTTTTTTAATTTACTTATCCAAACCAGTCAATAATTTTTTTTTTTTTTAAACAATTACGTTCCCTTCAGCTTCAGTACTTTACACAACGATATGTCTTTTTGTTGCCCTTTCTCTAATTATATCTGGAGTTATAGATGTACCGTGATTGCAGTGTTTCCAGTCCTCCCTCACACCACTATCCTTTATACGTCTGACTGGTATCCCACCCTTCAGTCACTCAGATAATATTGGGTTCAGCACATTCTGCCTTGCCAATAACAAATGGTCTGGCCCGTACATACATTATGTTATAAGCCATTCCGCCTTTCAATACAAAGACAGTAGCGGATTGTTTGTCTACCTACTATGTTCAACATTAAGTATATTTTTTATGAGCAGCATATTCGTTCCTTTGAACTCTCAGCCCTTTACACAACAAAGGGTGCTGTTCATTCTTATGTTCCTATCTGTTTCCATTTGTGTATATTCCATTGAGGGAATATATTGATGCCAATACAGCGAGGCTCTCCTCTGTCGCCTCAGGTTTAGCTCAATTATGTTAACCTGTTCTCATGAGCCGCTGGTACACAGGGTTCAAATTTTTTGCATGGACCATTCCTCCTTTCAAAAATGTGTTCCTATAATTAAGCCTTTCCCATATAAAGTCAGATGCCACAATAAGCAGCAGTCTGTTTATCCACCTCCCATGGTCAATATTACTTGTGTTTAAGAAGAGCAGCAATTTTGCAGTTTTTTTGAGCCCTTCACAAACACAAGGAGATGTGTCCATTTTTCACTAGTATTCTGTATCAAATGCTAGCAAATGCAGTAGCCAATGTGGGTAGGCTCTCTCTTGCTGCTTCTTTATTAGGTCGGACACCTAGGGTTTGATTCCTAGCATGGAACGGAACATTCCTATATATTTAAAAAAAAAAAAAAAAAAAAAAAAAAATCTTGTTTTCCAATATGTTTATACCAAATACGAAGTGTGAGCTAATAAATATTTTCCACCCCCCTCACACTTTTGCTGCTCCTTTCCTCCACAACACAATTGATTAGGACTCTTTCTTAATTAACAGTGCGCAGGTCGGAGCGTGATCTGTTTAGGGGCGAGCACAAAGCACTCCGCCCCTCTTCTAATCTCTCTTTAGGGGGATTTTAACCACGCCCATGTTATGTCAGTCACTTTCATTTGTTCGCGGGCTTGCCTTTTAAAATCATGCATACGTCATGTCTTTTCCGGTGTTTAGCCTTCCTCAAGAGCACCAATAAATTACTGGAAACATACGAGGCTCCATGTTTTCCATATGGTTTCTGGACTACGTTTTCTCTTTATTTCGCAGCATGATCGCGCTGTGTAAAACACAGCGCAATCGCTTTTTTTTTTTTTTTTCATTTAATGTGGCAAGAAAAGTCCAGTTAGGAGTTTACAACGCTAATAGCTCTTACTCGACGTGTTGCAAGACCCGCTGCATTGCAAATGCTCGTTTTAGATTCCTCTCAGCTGTGCTGAAATTGCCCTTGGGCAAGCGCGAACGTTGCGCTTGCTCTTATCAGTGTTGATTTAAAGAGAAAAGCAACAATGCTCTTCCTCATTTTCTCTGATGGGAGGCACTGCTGGAAAACATTCCTCATCGTGGAAATCTTTCAAGTTATGTAAAGGCCAAATTTTTAAACAAAAGGTAATCTTGCCTCTTGAGCCCTCCTTATTTAGTTTACTCCTTATTTTTTAGCACTTGGTTGACACTTGGCTTTTTGGTCATTGCAGGCTAATTTGAGTACCATAGAGAAATGGATTCGATGTCACAGCATTTGGGTAAGCTATACCCCAGTGGGAGAAACAGTGCTTAATTTGTGCTTGTTGTTTCCGGTGCTGAGCACCGGCACTTATTTTTGAGGGTCAGGTCTTATTCTTCTGCCTCAAGCATTTGCTGCAAGCAAAACAGAGATATGGACCGACGGAGGAAGGGAAACATGAAAAAGCGTCACAAAGAGAGAAAGGAGAAAGCTGCTAGAGTGAGCTGAAGGAGCAGGGAGTGGCTTTATATGGATTAAAGAGGCCCGAGATGGCTTTAAGATTACGCTGCCTCAGTATTACGTGTTCACACATTTAACTGCAGCAGCCGCTTGTTTAAGAGGAGGGCTTTGGGCACCGGCACCTTTTTATTTACAAATTAAGCACTGGGGAGAAAGGTTCTCTTCCACGGTGTACATACACATATCTGTCCTGACCATAGCTGGTATTCTATATTTTGTCAGATATTTATGTACGAAGCCAAGATGTGGTCCTGTATTCCTTTTCAATTGAGATTCTAAGAACAATCAGTACGTAAATCTCCAATTTGTTTTTACCCTTCACAAAACTCATGGCACCTTTCCATTCTACAATATCTCTTTTCTTATTAGTTTCCCAGGTCACTGTTTTTCCTGATGAGACCCCAGTATCCTTCTTTAAGGTCGGAACGTCGTTAACAATCTAAAAGACAGACCTTACCTTTTATGTTTTAAATGAAGAAAAATTACTGTACGGACAAATGTGCTGAGATTTTTAAATAGGCTTTTTCTGTGAGATACACCAGAGATTGGAGAAAGACCAGCAATTTCATGTTTTTTGTTCTTCTTTTGTGGTGTCCTTTTGTCACTTGGGGGGCAGTTCTTTCACAATTGCATTTGCTATTGTTTATCACAAAAGATATTTCATGCCATGATAATGGTTTATATCAATAAAAAGAATGTGTGTTCCTATATAGTTGGCTACTGGCTGTAGTGTATCTATCTAAGAGGCTCACTACAGATCACTAACTGCCCATATTCTAATAGTTTGGCTGATTTAGTCAGTGGCAACATTTTCTGCCTAAATAGAAAGTTTCCTAAAGTGAGTTTCACGTGAAAGTGTGCCTCAATAATAGCCCTCCAGCCATGCACCTCAGCATTGGGATGCTTTAAGCAGGGCTAAAATCATTGGAAAAGCCAAGGAGAGACCTACTGCAAAGGCTTGTTTATCTGTGATCCATACTTGTTTTTTTGTTTGGTTTTTTTTTTGGTTGTTTTTTTTTTTTTAAACAAAAAAACTTTTTCCGCCATGGAGATGTGTGAGGATAGCTCTCCCTTCTTTTACGAAGTGAATATGTATGCAGTGGAGCCACTCTTTCATCCACCATGACCCTGTCCACCTAACTGGGGTAACCAGAGTTGTTTCAGTGTAAAAAGACAAAAAGATACTAATACTAAAATACCTCTCAAGGGGAGTTACAATTCAATTATTTTATTTTTCTTTCCATCATGTCCATCTCTGTAATTTACTCAAGCTTTCATCTTTTTTGGAATCAGTAGTGTAGAATGAGCACAGTGGAAGAAGTTGGCCGTTGAGGAGGGGGTTACAGAGTGGCAGGTAGGGGAAATGGTTTTGTTTACTGCTTAAGTAAGAATTTTCGAAATAAAATATTCTCAGTATGCTTTGTTAAAATTAATTAAAAAAACGATACAAGATAAAGAAAGCCACAAGAGGAAACAAAGAAGAGGCTGTTAGAATCAATGATTTTGATAGGTGGAGTATTAGCACTCAGTGCACCACTCAGTCCTCAATGACACTCAAATCTTACCTCAGGGCAATGCAACAAAGCAAAGGCTAGCACCTTATGACAGAGTTGGGTGTGGTAAGCATACTGAGGGCCAGTGAGGCAAGTGTCCCAAACGAGATCTTCGAGGGGGTTCATTGAAAGGCTTGGGGACTAACATCAAACACTCTGAAAGATCCAGAAATGGTGGTGTACCTAAAGGATCCTTTCAGGAGTGTTATGTTCAAAGAGGGACCCCTGCTTTTAAGAGAGAAGAGAGCTGGTGTTGGGATCCAAGTGGGCTTAGAAGGTCAGTACGTGGATGAAATCCGTCTTGATTTTCACCATCCAGGTTTGGATTTTTAGGAAAGAAAAGGCTTGACAAACTGGGGTTACCAGAAATCATGCCCTAGGAGAGGGAAACATCCAAAAATGAGAAATAGCATTGATAAGGCTGCTATTCACGGAATTTGAAATATGTTAGAGTGAACAGTAGGATTAGAGGAAACAAGAATATGAGAAAACTAAGCCAGACTGGGTGTGTAAATGAAGACCCGCTGGGAAACTGGTGAGGTACCTGAGGGGCTTTATGAGGAGGCAGATTCACAGGTTTCATTTGGCTATTTGTACATTGCTTTAATTTCGTAGGTACAATAGTTCTTCTTTTGTACATTCACCAGCCTATGAAATCTTGCATACATTGACAACTCTGAACAATTGTTGGGCACAACTAAATGCAAAACTCGTTTGTGGTTGAAAAGAAGAGCCATTTGCCTGATGAGACTGTTATTGTTAATTAGCACTTTTATAGAATACAAACGGTCATTATTATGTAATCACACCTTTCTTGTTTAGGTGTATAAGTGCATGGAGTAGACTGGGTGCAGTTTGATCACCAGACAGATTTTCTGCAAGGATCAGAAAAATTCCACGGACAGGGCAATCCTTTGTTTGGGAGGAATCCACAATTTTACACAAGTAGTAGTCACAAAAAAACAATGCCAAGATCATCTACTCTTATTAAGATTCTGAGTTCTATGAATAGAAAACAAGAAAAGCAAGCACATGAGAAGACGTGTACCTAAGCATGATCACGTCAGAAAAAGAGCACAAGAGAAACATGCTAAGTGGCATCATGAAACAAGATGCTTTGTAATCAGCAAAACTGCAGTTCTTAATAGTACGCACTATAGTCGAACCGTAGATCTTTAAACATGTTTACAGGAAATGGGGAATTTGCTCAGAGAGTCTATGAAGGCGATGGTATATGAAGTTGTAGGGACAATGCGGTAAACAGAAATACAACAGTAAAAGAACTGGGGGCATGTGCTAACACTGCAAACTGTGATACATGAGTGTGAAAACATGTTGTAGATTTAAAGAAATGCTGAACTCTACAGCAAGGAAGCTTTTAAGAGGCAATGTATTTAAACAATAATGTATTTGCTGCCCTCCAGATTACAATAGGCTTTGAATACTTGTAGAACTCAAGAGGACCACTGAAATACCCAGGGGAATCCAAAGTTCAAGTGGCTCAGAGAACTCCAGATCTACAAAGAATGCCCGAGCACCACAAAAATTCAACAGAACACTGAACATGAGAGAATCAGGGAGCTGGACTACACCGGGCCCGGTAAAGAAAACCTCCTGGGCCATCACAGAGCTTTGACATTTGCCAGCACAATGCTTCTGGTTTTGAATACCTAGTAAGGTCAATAAAGCCTTGAAAAGAGCCCAAGCCTTCAGGACTGTATTCAAACTCAAGACCATCATCAGTAATGTCTCATGACCTGTGCTCTTCAATGATAGTAGACCTAGTACGTTTTTCATCACTAATAATCATTTTTTTTTGTTCCACCGCAGTTTTTCCTATCCATGCTGAAACATCTTAAACTCTCACATATCACTCGGTAACACAGCCACAGAAATACAGTGTTAGAGGGAACAGAACAAGACTGACTTACCCACAGGACTGGAGAAGATGAAGCAGAGAGGGTAAGATACACGGCCATCGCTGTGATCATATTTATAACTGTAAACTAGAAATGTAAAAAAATGCAGTCAAGGAAGCTACACCAGATACTTCATCAACTTTTCCACCAAGAAGCCTGAAGCAGTATACACTCCTGGAATGAAAGCACAGATGCTGCATTGTACTATTCCAGAAATCAATGTACTGGCATGGTGTGTGACTCGGGTTCTTCCACAGTGTCCTTACATGTTCTGCCTTCCTCCTTACAGTAACGCCTAAGAATTGCCTTTCCAGGCAATAGTATTTGCCTGTGGCCTGCCATCCCACGGTATTTTATACCACTGCAGCTTAGGATCCTACACAGTGCACGATACACTGACCATATAGCTTATATTCCCAAAACAGTGTTCCCCCTCCAAGCATCTGAGTTGCGATGCTGTCCAGATTTCTGACCTAGAGCGTGCATAGAACACAATCACAGCTATATGCTTGGAAAACTAAAGAATGTGGAGTTTTGGGGTTTGTGGAAGTTGACCAGATTTCTTACAGATCGCTAGTAAAGCCCTTAGCACTTTCATGGTAAAGCACTCATGGTCTCGCCTGAAGTACCATTATACCTTTAGAAACCACAGCCACTAGAAACCAAACACCTCAGTGCATCCCAAGAGTCTACATACAAATGCCCAGGGTACCATGCACTCGACTGCCCTGGTATTCCATAGGATCATGACCTGCTGCCCCAAAGCAGAGGTTTTCTATAAGTCTGCTATTCAAGAGTATTGCTTGTCCTTGGTGTTCAAGGTTATCAGGTCCTGCACCTCTTATGTCAAGGAGTGCTAGGGTATCACACATTTTGCTCCCTATCGTCCCAGGGTAATGCATCCCTTTTTCCCTAGAATCGAACAGCAAATAAAGCCAGTGCACTGTATACATGCGGTTTATCTGTAAAATATCCTGTCCATCCCGCAGTATCATAGTATTGTACCCACTGGACTCTGTAGTGAGCACACAGATTTACATAAACAACTTAAGGATATCTGGGCTGTCGTTCTGGCAGTTCGTTTTTCAGCTCCTCTGGGGAGATATCCTAAAACAAAGAGTGGAAAAATATTAAGGTACTGCGAAAAAAATGCAACAGAACAATGAGTACTAGAGACAAAATGGAAAATCCAGACAAAAGGGAAAAAATGCACGAGTAAAAGAATGTTAATGAAATGCACAAAGATGAGAAGGAATAAATGAGTGCGATTGTAGGAATAAAAAGAGTGAGCTATTGTGACTTATTTTTGTTGAAAATAAACAGTTGACCCAGACAGAAATCATTCCAGAGCTACTTCAAGATTAAAACAGTGACACGTGAAACATCTTTGTTTTCGGAAAGGAGAAGAAAACAGACATGAAAAAAGATTAAATTCTCTTTCTGACGGACCTCGGCAAATTTCCGAGAAAGGTATCCTGTCCAGCAGTGCAGGGCTGTGGCGTGGAGCTACTCAAGGAGATGACCAGTGGAGGCAAAGCTGGAGGTTGCAGCGAAAGGACAGGAGAACGGCTGGGAAATGGCGCTTCCGGAGGAAGTCATAGCAGCTACGGTGGCTGTGGAGGTAAAGTGGGGAGGAGAAAGTAGGGGTGGTAGCCATGGTGGGAGGATGACAGTTGCATGAAGGCAGAGAAAGGGATAAAGTGGCAGTAACTAGGCCGAGACGATACGCGATCAGGGAAGGTGGTAGCAGCAGGGTTGAAAAGAACACAGCAACAGGAGGAAAAATAGCAAATTTAGAGGGGGAAGGCGACAGCGGCTAGAAGGAAAGTGGCAGCAGCTGAGGGAGAAGAAGGGAGTGTGTTAACAATGGCACATGTAGATGCAGAGAGGCGCTTTCAGAAGAAAAACTGCAGTGTTAACATTGAGGCTCTGAACAGAGTGGATGAAATAAATGGAATAATAAAATAAAAAAATAAAAATGATATAAGAAAGGAAGAGGAGGGCGAAGTTTGAGCAAATGAAGGACAAGCAGACAATAAGAAAACGATGTAAATGTGTAAAGAGAGAAAGTGCCTGGAGTAGACCATACATTCTTTTGGATGAAAACAAAATACCCATCTTGTACCACACCAATGACTGCTGTAGAGGGTTGGAACGAGGGAATATCCATCTCTCCATTATAACTCATCACGCAAGACTTCCTCAACCACAACCCCAAACCAGAAGGTTAAAACTATGGGTGTCATTATTAGTTGGCCTAATAATTAAATTAAGCCTTCTTGCTCAGAAACATTCTGCTGTGTCTTCAAACAAGCCATCCAGTGTAACAAACAAAAACTTTTGATGCTCGCACAGCTTCATCACTGCCCATTCCACCTCCCACACAAAAATCCAGAGTTCCATGGGTTCACAACCAGACATGTACACTGAACCCAAACTTAACAAGGTATTAATGCATCAAACAGCCTTAAAAATACTCTGTCTGCCAGTGGGAGCTAAAATCGAATTCAATCATATTCATCACACGCAAGGCCTGCTGGGGCAAAGGATCAGGCAATCTATAAAAGCAAACTTTTCTTTACAAACAATCCAGAGTCATTGGGATAGTCGACCCGCGTACAATCAGCCAACAAATAGTCAAGAAGCATGAGGACAGACACCTTGGAGTCCACCATCCCAAACATTGAAGCTCCCCCAGCCAGACAAGGAAAATATAACCAGACCACCAACATCTCAGGTAGCCTCTGAATGCTGAAAGTTATGGGTACAAAAAGAAAAGATGATGGACTGGATGCTGAACACTGTCAAACATTCACCCCTATTCACAGATCTGGGCGTAAATCCATCGTTTATTTTTGCTCACCACGTAATTGCAGTTTGGACCCAGCCATATGCAAATCAGCCTTGATCCTGGGTCTCAGGCTCATTGTGTGGATTCAAGCTAGCCTGGCTGTTGAGGAGCGATACCTGAAACCGGTCCCAGGATGTTTGTTACCGGTCCAGGGAGGACCTGGCCTGGCAGTTCGAGAAGGACTGTTGCCTTGGCCAGCAGGATGAAGTCTGATTTGCATATGACTGGGTCCAAACTCGGATGACATGATGTACAAAAAAACTATGGATTTAGGCCAAGATCTCTGACTGGGGGTGACTGTTTGACATTGTTCAGCATTCCCTTCATCATCTGTTCTTTTTGAATGTCACTGGTGTGCATTAGATCGAGTCCATTCAGTACCAGAATCTGCAGCCAGGTGGCAAACCATATGAGACCACCAACACCACTGTTCTCCCAGACAACTGCTGACTGGGGACATGGTAACATGGAAGAAAGACTGAGGCTACTTAATATTCTCCACATCAACCATTGCCTAATGCCCACTATAACGGAACCTTAACAGTCACAAACAGAAGCACAGCCCATGGAATCATCCATGAATATGCTACTTGCTCCAAAATGTATAATGAACCTTTCAGATATATACTGTCAGAAAGCCATTTAATGTGGCGGAAACGGCACTCACAAAAGCTATGCAACACTTCAAGCATAAAGAAACACAATCTTGCCGCTCCTCTCGCCAACTTTGTCCTGGTACTTCTTAGTCGTTCTCTCGCTGAACAGCACCCGACTCCACACTTGGTCTTGAATGTACTTCCCTCCTGCCCACTGCCACTGCGATATGTAATAACAAAGCACAACCTTTCTTCATGCCGTTCGCTACATGTTTTTTCGAGAGCATGACTGCTGCTACCCCTCTCTCCGGTTCTCCTTTCTTCCTGCCGATCCCAAGCACCTCAACACTTCCCGTCTCTTTAATGATTAATGCGGTCAGTTAGTTAACCTTACAATACCTAGAGTGTACAGGTATACTTGTTTTTTTATTTTACACAGGCCTTTTGTACAGTGCACACACCACTTCAAATGCTTTAAAACACTTCCGTGGAGGGCCTGCTTATCATTTAAGTGACAGTCAGTGGGTCAGACAGCTTTACAGCAGTAAAGCGTCCACAGGCTGCGGCGGTTAGGTGAGAGTGAAGCTCCGCAAAGATGTCATGAACACTTGGAGCCTGAGTTGAAGGGGGCGCTGTTCCGGAGGTTGGCCTCGAATGACTATTGCCGCCTCAGGAGGCTATCTTTTACACTGATGGAAAGGCACAACCTAGACCAACAAGAAGAGAAGTGAGAGGGTACGGGTGGCCTAAAAGGACAAGACACGTGGAATGAAAAGAGGGCATGACGGTAAGTAGCAAGCAAAAGGCAGGATTGGGAGAAAACTGTAAATGAAACTAAGGGGTGTGGGAGGGGGGAGTAAAAAGAACAGATATAGTATACACATACAAACAAACACACAGTGACGTCTGAATGCCTATATGCTACTATTCCACATACAGCCCAGCTGTTAGTAGCTGAGTCTACCATCGGATATAAGGATACATAGTGGGGCCCCAGTACTAAACAAAGGAAGGGAAGGGGGTATCTGGGAGGGTGTACTGATGTGCACACCTGAAATGGGGCAAAAGGGAAAACTTCTTTGGAAAGCTGTGCATGCAGGTTTGTCTGCTGAAATACAACGAGTGTTGCAGGCCTGAGAAAAGGCTTGAAGACAGTGCTTGTAGGGGTCCTAACAGAGAAATTGCAAAGTGTGATGGGTTCTAGAAGCCAGAAGGCACATGCATTCGCACATCTGTAAGTGGATGCCAATATGACAAAAAATGAGGTGCATCAGCAGAGAGCGCAGGTCATTGGGCTAGAACAGTGCATGTTGTGAACAGCAGGGGGAAGCAGCACACACACTTCTCTGAGGATTTTGAGACAAACAGAACAGGAAATTTTAGGAAAAAATGTATGACATAATAAAGCGTGAGGAAATGGCATGCTGGATGTAGGGGTTGAGAACGATTCGGTCGAGAACGATAGAATGAGCTAAAGAGACTAGCACTTAAATATTGTGTGTCTGAAACACCATAGCCATGAGGTGAGTCAATGACATCACAGCAAAGGAGCTTTACTGTCTGATTTTGTCCTCTATTTATACAGCATGCCAGAGTTTAACCCTTGGTCTTCAGCGTTGGTCCTTTCCTAGATGTACATTTTGTTTAGTTTTTTTGTTGCATTGCACAGTTTGCCTCGAAAAAGTATAAAATTGTTACTAGACCTGCAGGTTGAATAACTTGAATAATCTACTCGAATTAACTGTAATGTACTTGACCCGTAACCGGGTCTCAAATTGTGCGATCCTAGGCAAATATTTTATTTTACAGTTGTCTTTTTCTTCATTCTCTTAAATGAGTGCACCTTCAAATGGGTGATTTCAGCATTTCTGCTGCTCCATGTATAATGTGGCGCCTATTTCTGAGGCTGTTTGCATCGCTCTTGCACCACGCAATGTGATGCAAGATTGATGAAAACCTTAAGACAGGTTTTTGAAGCAACGCAATGTCACTTTGCGTGGTTCTGAGTGGCTATAATCTGAAGTAACCCATTGCAGCACTAATCGCTGCGTTACTCTGCCCTGGGAAGGAGCTCTATGGCCATTGCATGGCTGTTCCCACACATCTCTCATGGATTTTGATGCATCCCCAGATTTACAATATCTTGTAAACCTGGGGATGTGCCAAAATCTTACACCTTCCCAGAGGATGCGTAACAAAGTTAAATCTCTCTATTTCTCCTTGTTTCTTCATCTTCCTGTGCATGCTGCATTCTGCTGCACACAAAGAAAGAGGAATAAGACTCCCGGGAATTGTTTTTGTGCAGGAAAGTATCCCTTTCTACACAAAAACAATGGTGCATTCAATCCAGGCACCCTTGCATATGGAAAGGACAGGAAAGTGACGTATTGCCTTAAATAGTGCACATTCCTGCCCTTTCCCTGTCATGCAGTGCAGTGCAACAAGGTGACTTGCTGCCCTGTATGACTTCCAAATAAATGAGGTCTTAAGAATCCAGCCCACATATAGGGTCTTTTTGTTTAATAATTGCTTTGCCGTCAGGGCAGGGGCAGTAGCGTTTTTCAGTTTATGTTCCAACACTCACTTTTAATAAATATAGTTCTAAGGCATGCTCTGGTAGCGCACTGTCATTTACAGACAGTACATTTCCAAGAAATGGCCGAAAGCTTTTCCACTAACTTGCAGCTCTACTGGTAGAAATATACAATGTGTTATCAATAATCAGTGACAAATGGGTTTCAGAAAACATATTTAATATTTGCACATCACCAAATAAAGTGCTCTGACTTGTTTTCATCCTATTTTTTCATCACTCAGAAGTACAAAAAATGGGCTTTTCACAACTACTGAAATATATTTCGAAATGTTTTTACAGTTGACTTGTTAGTTATTTAAATGTGTATTACGAACAATTTGACACCCTACTACCTTCCATTTCACACTCTTTGTACAGAAGGTCAGATATTTCACTTTACAAAATCCTGGGACCCGGAGTCAAAGAAGGAAAGGTAATTGGAAGAAGACTAACTGACTTTTGACCTGTCTCTGAACACAAAGCAAATGTGTCAATATAAAAAGATTTACAGTAGTCTTTGTAGCTCTTTCACTTTGACTGAACAGAATATCATATTCTTTGTCAACTCACCAGAATGGTTGAGTAGGTCCTAAAAATAGCTCGATCTGATAAATTATGACTCGCAAGTGATCAAGTAGATTTTTAGAGGCCAGCTGTAGAATGCTACACGTTTCTTTTAATGTTGCAGTTGATCATTTACCGCCCAACCAGAAAAAGCCCAAACGCTGAACGCCAGCCTAAAAGCCATAAGGAGGTGCCTATTTGGCAGTTTTCAGAATCCACATAAACATGTACAAGCAAAGACTTAAAACCTTACACCCCACAGGGTGATCAGGAGAACTGCGTCTGAATCTGTAACAGACGGGAGCACTGGAGAATCATGGCTAAAGGTAATGAGTCTCTTGCAGGAATCCACAGGATTACCAGGCAGTCCCTACTCAAATGGTAAAAGATAAAGATTTGCAATCATCCTTCAACACAGCCTGGCAAACTCGTTGAGTATCTCCCTGCATAAAGTTCTAAAGAGTAGTGCTTGCAGAACATAAGAATAGATCACCAAGTCTCTGCCTTAGAGACATTAAATAAGGTACTGGATGGAGACAACAATCCATCTTGTGATGTGCTTCCGACAGAGGTGTTATATCACAATTCCAAAGAATGCAAACAAGTTGCTGCATACAAGAGTTCTACACAATGGAGCATATTGTTTTAGGCATCCAATGTGTAATACTAGAGAATCTGGAGAATACAGAAAGTGCACTCTGTTCATTTACATCAAAATCCAATAGCATCTTTGGTGGCAAGTCTCAAGTGAATTTTAAGCTCAGTTTTATAAAGTGAAAATAACTAGACGCCAATGGACCAGGCTAGATTTTCACTCATAAACCTTACTGACATTTTAAGGATAATGAAGGCATTCTTCTAGAAAAGAAACAGAAGTTCACAAGCTTAATATCAGCCGTAAAAACAGCTAAACTCATCTTTTGTTTGGAGGAAACTTCTTTTTCAATCAATTGAAGAATATTTTATTGGCCAAAATCCTGGAGTGGAAGAAGCCTCAAAGTTTATACCTGCATATAATGATGCTCCAGTTATGGACTTGAATATATATGCAACGAAGACCTTGATGTGGTATATTCTGAAGGTACAGTAGGAGCTGGTGAGGTATATTATTGATAGAAAGAGTGTTTCCGAGATATACTGTATACAGAAACGAATGTAGTTGTGAACAAAAGATATTGTGGTGTAATTAACTTGCCCTGCAAGATTTCCAGTCAAGCACAATAGGATTGAAATAAATACACTCCATTATTCAATAACTAACAGGTTCACAGATGCTAGCCTGTGACTCAAAATCATTATTTACTTTTATCAATAGGATATCTGCCTGGAGCAGTCAGTGCAGTACCACAAATAAATTACATATATCTGTCACCTAGGTTGACATAATCACAAAAATTCTGCATCTGTTTTTATGCAATATATATGGCACAAAATGTGTAATCATAAGGGTAGGAAAGAATTAAAGTAATTCACACTCCTGTTAATCAAAAGCAGGTCTCAAATTAATCCCGTCTCTGGACACCTAAATGGAAAATGTTAATGTTTTGATTCAAACTATACCTACAAAGCGACACCACGTGCAAAAAGGATTAGCCTGAATTTGCAAAAGTCAGCTTCAGTTGATGCTGGGACAACTACGATTAGTGGCTTGCTTATATTTACTGGCTTAAGTCACCTACCCTTTTATGCCATACCTTAGGAATATAGTCCACTGTAGGTTTGCTTGATTTGTGGGTGTCATATTCACAGATACTGTACATCGAGTAAGGAAGTTTGTGGCCTTTTATCCCTTCTTTTGACAGTTTGATTATTCACTATTTCCTAGATCAGGAAGTACAGAGAACTGTCAGAAAGTTGGTTTTACTTCTCTCCACTATAAGGCATCGATGAGTGGTTATTTTGTTCCTTACGGGATGGTTCTCCGGAAGGAACTCCCAAATCGTGTTAGGGCGCATTCATCATCACAGTTATTCAACATTCCCAACTCATGAAGGGGTCAACATACCAGGAGAGTCCCCCAGTGCTGTCTGTCTCAAACTCACTCTCTTAGGTTTCTATTATGAACCACAACAGTACCCAAGCATCCATGACCATTTACACATTCAACACTAAATGGAGTCAGCCAAAAGCACCTTTGCGTGACCATATTTATAAATGGCACAAACCAAAGATGTTTTGGGCTCTACACAGACGGAAAGTGAAATTCTATCTATGGCTTAGGTGTCACAGATAAACGACAGTGAATTGTGGCTCCAAGTTCAATGAGAACAGTTTTCGGCACTGCCATACTGAAATTCTCATTTGAAAATGGGTTAAGAAGTCTCAGATCTTAAAGGAGACTATGACTTCAGAACTTCTTCCTTAACACAATGCACACTAAATCCATACTCATTCTGATGACCATATAAAATAATCTGTATAATAAGCATTCAATGGGACAAATATTGCATCCCCTTCAACAATAATGTTGTAAATCGGTGGGTATGGGTTTTGGAAAGCTGCTTTCTGACCTGAAACAAGCATTCCAAGCGCCTATCGCTCTGGAGGATCTTTATCTTTTCTGCTTATATTGACCTAACTTACATCTGGATCTGGTAATAGAAGGGAGCACATTTCTCTTACTAACTGCATTCATCTTTGGCTAAGGGCCTGATTTAGAGGTTGGTGGAGTAACCCTCCGCCAAACTCTAAATACAGGCCCTAAGATTTTATGCCTTTTAAGTCTAGAGCGAGGACTTTAGGAATATGATCCCTCTGCATCAGAGGGGTATTGCCTTCCTGTAATCCATATGGTTACTGGGACAATGACAGTGGTTTGATGTGGTGGCGTATTGAAAGTATTATTATACAGGAATAAGAGCCAGAGTCCATATGTGCCTGGTAATGTTAGTTTTCATTGTCTAAAGCACTTCTCGCTTTCCTCCATTGGAAGATATCATCTCTTTCAGGGTACACTGATGGACTTCAATGAGGCTAATTGAAAACAGCCGCAGCTCCTCTGCTATAGTGGAGGAGCGTTCCCCACCCCTCTTCCTCGATTCACCTCACCGGGCTGCTTCAAAACGTGAAGAAGAAAAAAAACAATAATAAACTGTGTTTATCATCATTTTATTTTTCATAGGGATGGGATCATGTGAGATGACAGGCAGGGAGAGGGAGTGGTGTGCACTACCCTCAGTGCGCACGTGAGTTTGGCCGGCCGTCTCAGGACGGCCAAACCCACATGCACACTGAGCTGTCTCCAACCCAAGCTGCATTGCAGGGTTGGAGACAGAATGCACAGGCTCCCAGTCTGTCTGGGAGTGCAAAGCCAGGGCGCTCAGGCCAATCCGGACATTGCTCTCATGCTTCCAGCAGCATGAGAGTAGCGTTAGGATTGGCCACAGGGCAGACTGGGAGCCTGTGCCTGCCTGTAGTGGACAGTAGGAGACCTGAAGAGCGGTGGTGCGGTGGGGATGAAGGTAAGGTTTTTTTGTTTTTTTTTAAACTTATTATGTTTTTTCTTATGTTCATCCCCATCCCCCTCCCATGCCGCAACTGACTGAAAGTCAAGTACTGGGTTCCCAGAGATCCAAATGTGTCATCAGCATAGACTGAGTATACACTGCCACTACACAAGAGGCTTTATGGCCTATGGCTGCGATTTCTAACATATGCAGATCCTCTACACGTGCTCAAATAGACATCCATTGTACATCTGAGGAAGCTGCAGGTTATTAAGAAGACAATTCGGATCAAGGTGAAGAAGAACTGGCTAAATCTGAATTGTTAAGATTGAGGATCTTATGTGTGAAATCAAGAGTGCACAAACCACTGATTCAGTTTTAGCAACTAAAACGTTATCCAAGTTAAACTATCATAGTCTATTTTGACTCCTTGCGGTCTAGGAAAGATCAAATCAGCTTGGTGGTAAGGTCTAGCTGATAGTACCTGGAGTTGTTCCTGCAAATTAGTCCAATTATATTCCTGCATCACGTGGGAATATTTGTGGAGGCAATCAAAAGTACAGGCTGGAGTAGAGCATTGGCCTTTATGCTGCCTGCAGAAAGGCATTCTGCATTCACTACAAATAAACCTGAAACAATCCTTGGGGCGGTTTTGTTACCGTCTTGGCCATCGACCCCGTTACATGGATAATTGCACGTGTGCCAATGCGTTTGACTACGAGCGAACTTCTTTTTACTTTTGTATCTCCCATTCGCGCTCAAGCTCATGGTAGCTGTGGCGCTTTGAATTGGCTTGCTTACGTCAACTGTTTTACTTTTCATTTTCAATTTATACGGCAAGAAAAGTCTGGTTTAGAATTTACAACACTAATAGGTCTAACTCAAGCAAACGCAAGACCCACTGCATTGCAAATGCTTGTTTTGTCTGAGAATGACAAGCTGAAATGGATTCCATGACTGCCTCTAAAGGCACTCATTTCTTGCAATCACAAATTGGTAGTCAGGGATAGGACATAACGGCTTTTGAGCAACACAACATCTAAGAAGACAGAGAGACACTTCGCTCCTGGAGACATGAAAAACTATACCTTTCAGGCAGCACACAGCATCCGGAGCCAGTGGCCATGCCAGAGGTGTGCCATACAAAATTCAAATGATCTAACTAAACAAATAGGACTGAGAGATCAGAGGTTGTCTGGGATTGTTCTGCTTGATGTCAGGAACTACAGTAAGAAGGACAAGAGACTATGAGCAATATAAATCTGAAGAAAGAGACAGAGAGCCCCTTCCAAAATGGAGTGCCAAGGTAGCAAACCACTCGTTGACAAACAACAAACATTTAAAGGTCAGTCTCAATTGCAGGATAGAGGACACTTGACCATCTGGAGATACAATGCAATAGAAAAACATAGCCACATGCACCAAGCACAAGGTGATCTAGGTGATCCTTGCAGAAAGAGGTAGGACTGCAACTCCCTAGAGGCAACCTACCAAACCTCGTGCAAACAACCTGAACAGCTCTCTGCAGGCAAATAGTGTGGTTTCCAACACATCTCTGGCACAAACAGCAACAAACCACCAGTGCAGCACCCTGCAAGAAAATTATGCAGCTCCCTTAAAGTTAGCAGTTACAGCCCCTTGCAGGCAACAGGTACAGCTCACTGAGGGTTAGTGAAAAGAGATGAAGGAAGTGGAAGGATTTACATGGTAATGAGGAAGAAAAGAAACAGGGAGTAACAATTGAAAAGGAATACATGACGAAACGGTGGTGGAAGAGGTTCGGAGGGAGGGAAGAGGGCTGAAAGACTGACCTCATACTCTTCCTCCAAAATCACAAGCTGTTTGTCCTTGTCAATTTTCACTGGGGAATCAATCAAAGAACAGATTAAAACCTTCAATAGGAGCTGTGAGACTGCTGAATAAAGGGAACTATATCCAATACTAAAAGGTCATGACCCAGTAAAAGGAGCTGTAGGCAGTACATGATCATTGGGAACCTAGAATGGTGTTATGATGTGCAAGAACAGTCATGTGCCAGCACAGTACACATGTATACTGATACTACGTCCATGGAATGAAATCTAAATTGGGGGTGGATTGCGTTGACAGATATCTGGAACTATAACACAGATGTTCTGTCTCTGCACTAGTGAGGTCAGGAGATTTGTACCAGAAATGCATGGACTTGCAACAGAATAAAGGTCTACCCCGGCACTGTGCACATCTACAATATGGGTAATGGATCTCTCTGAACAATATCAATACCTACATAGGAGCTTCGGCCCCAGCTTTCTAGGTCCAGAACACAGGGAGTAAGGGCGGTCTAGAAAGGGAGAATGTCCCCCTAGGACTGGGGTACATTAAGTAGAAGGGTGTTCTCTGTGGGTTCAGACAATCTGTAGTTATTAAGTAACTGTCATAGTCCGAATGGTCTGCAAGAAACACCAGCCTCCAGCTGAACTTATATCGGAGTCTGTACATCCCAAAAATACTCCTATGCACCAAAGGGTCTCTTCAAAGGGATACAAGGAGGTGCGATGGGTGCTTAAGGGAGCAGCATACAGGGCAATACATCCCCCTAACAAGCTCAGGGTTCAGTCATGTCGGTGGCATGATAGGTTGAACTCACTTAAGATAGCAGCATTGTTAGTCTCTTTGCGGAAGCGAAACTTCTTCAGCTTCTCCTTCAACTCAGGATCCACTTCGCACACAACCAGAGAGTCCGACTGGGAAAAAAACGCAGAGACCATTAATCATATGGAAAAGTACATGTATATTCCTCGCAGCATGACAGCTCCCTTTGTACCTGTGTCATGAATTACCCTGCACTGGACACTTGCATGTAGGACTTCCTATGTGACATAACCAGAGACATGATTTCTGCACTATCGGTTTTTTATGGGCTTCATGGTTACAAACAACATATATATCATTTTCTTTTTGTGCGCACAACGTTTGCAAATTCCACTGCACTAAGCATCAGACTCACAAAATCATGTTCGGACACATAGTGGATAAGCTGAGGGTAAAACCTTGCACTCTGCTTACGCACAAAATGTGCACAATTCTCAAACATCATCATTATCAATGATTTATGTGCGCACAAACTGTGTCTTACGTGCCCAACCAGAGTAAATTAAGAGGCTGATTAGTCAAAGGGGGGGGGTTTACTCTACAAATTCAAAATCACACTTTCCAAGGAGGAGCAAATCCTGACATCAGAAGAATTACACGTTATTCAGAAAAGTGAGGCAAAGTAATTTGTGCATTTTTCTGTCATCATGAGCTGCTCACATCTGAAACAGAATTAAAGTAGTCTATTTAGCCTAATCACTCCAACTCTTACATTGTGTCATAAGCATGGGTGGCGGTAAGAAAACGTTTTGACCTAATACAAATATAATGAAAAATTAGGAAATCAGATTTTATATACTGAAAATACATATAAATGGCACCATACTAATTCTGCGTGCATGGACATAATAAACAATGACATCAAGTGCAATCATTTTTTTTAAATAATGTAAATGTTCTTTGTTCCCTCTACTACACTCTACTGTTCTCCCAAAACCATATAATAAACTTATATTAGTAGGTCTCTCATACTCAAAATCAAGATGTTGTAGGTGAGTTAGGACAGGATGATGAGAATCTGCGACTGAAGTTGTCCCACTGGGTATAGAAAGCTGTGCCATCCTTGCCCTTTTGACACACCGACCCTTTTCAACCTTTTCTCCCCAATGGCCCAGACATTCTCAAGATGACTCAATGTGAGCCAACAGTTTGAGAATAAGCATTTACTTTCTAAAATCCAAACTGGCTACTAGCAGTGGTGTATACTCCTGCCACTGTTGCGGCACTCACACTAAGTTTGAGTTTGTTCAGTTCTGGAATTATTTACTTCTGCTCAGAAGCAGGAGTACATCTCTTGCTGTTTGAGGGTCACAAAGAGCTCTGAGAGCCTGCAATGCCTAAATGCCCACTGTATTCCCATTCCTGCGAAAGTAACCTCTGAAAATGTCTTATTGCACTTGTTAAAAAAGCAATTTGGTATTATGAGGGGCGATTACAATATGCCACCCGAGATTGAGCTGGATAGAGCGACTAAGCAAGACCATATAAACTCACTGAAATACTCAAACTGACTTAAGAACATTGTACGAGACTTGAGTTTGTGCAATAATTGGAGAATAGATGCTGGAACAAAAAAATAAAAATCATCTAGAGTGGTATCCACACTTTACAAAAACCCCCAAATACATAAATAATACTGGCCTACAACCTTGGGACACTCTGGTTCAGAAAATTGGCAAACGTATCAATGTTTAAATATATACATCTATCCCCATGGTACACCAGTCAAAATTAGAATCAACAAGATGTTGAGGTTACGGAATAATGAGTGATTCAAGGAACCAAAGCATGGAAGGTATCGGTATTGCAAGACTCGTTATGTTCAGGGGATGAAGGGAAGAGGAGACTGTCCTATTTGAATTGTGAAAGATGCTTGCCAAGACATGGGGACACTATTGCAAGTATCCTTAAGCACTTAATTATACTCCATTGTGAATTCTGCTACACTAAAAAGATTTTATTTTCACATTGATTAGGTAAAAAATGGCAATCAACTACCTCCCCTGTGATAACAGAATTGTTGAGAGGGGTTATCTTTACCTACACCTTAGACAAACAATGTCCTGGAAAAATATGTGGCAAACGTTTAAATTGAGAGAAGGGTTTGGTGCCGATTTCCTAAGTAACATAATACACAGTACCAGGATTGCAGCAGAGGTAGAATGTCATGGGTAAGGCAAAATTATCCCCAAAATATCCTAGATGGACAATCACTTGTGGGTCCGTTATAGACAGATGCACAGTAGTGAATCACATCTCATGGTGATGAAGACCTTTAAAAAATATGGAGAAATACGTTTGGTGCAACCTGGGAGCGGATGGAATGCAGCACAAAACTGGAGTGGAGATTATAAGATGCCAACATTGTAAAACACCTTTACTAGATGGAAAAACAGGCAATCGAGCTTCTAAAATTAAAAAAGTCAGAAAGTAGAAAAGGGCATGTAGTAGGGGGTATTAGCATTGAAGAAGAACTCCGCACAAGAGATGTCAGGAATGACCATGTTTATTTTCTTAAGCAAAGGCAATAATAGAACCATGGCCGTCTCTGCCATCCAGATGAGAGGCCAGTTGGAAACTGACTCTCACCTGGCAACAAGAGGCAAACATTCTATGACAAAACAGAACAGGTTTGCATTACGACATTTGGAATGTCATGACGCAACCCTGCTCCAAGATAAATAACTAGAAAATAAATAAAGCAACTCACTGCAGGGAAACATCTTGGTTCACAGTCTGCCTGTGGCAAATGAATATGAAATGCCTCGCTCCGAGTGGAGGCCTGTCTGGATTTTAGATGGCCATCAGGTGAATGATGTCACAGTAGGTGCCAAAAACTCCAGATGACGTCAGAAAAAAGTAAACGTATTAGAATGCCAATGGTTGGTAATTGCTACCAATGCAGGGCCGGATGGAGCACTGTTTTTTTATATACAGTAGAAGGCCGCATTAAAAGTAGGCACTACCTGGCCAGCCCCTTGCGAGGTATGGCACTAGAAGAACGCGGGTCTCATTGAATGTCCTATGCTTAGTATAAGGCTTTTATTTTGAGTTTCAGAAGTGGAAAGGTGCAGAAAGCACAGCAGGTGTTATTCATGAAGAAAGCACACAGGCCCAAGGCATTTGGAGAGTAATCTTACTGTGATTTAGAAATCGGGCCTGCAAATAAGGCATTTGCTTAAATTATTTTGACAAATGCGGTGAAGGTTAATAAAGTTACCTGGGGGGGCGGCTACCGCCCAAGGGAAATGGTCACATAATCCGAGAGCTCTGCCGTGCTGAGGGACAAAAGTGGCCTGCTCTGCTGATACACCTCCTCCAAGGACGCTTTAACTGCGCAGGTCATATAGGAAGGTGTGGTGCTTTCAGCAACCCACTTTTGGTGACATTTTTTTTTGAGAGAAACCTCTTTTATACACAAGGGCTCCAGAAGCTGCCTGACCCTAAAATGGCCAACACAAGGACTCCACATGGATGAATCTCTACTCAACTACCTCAGCGACTCTATGAACATCCTACCCCTAGAGGTGAGCACTTAGTGGCACTACTGTACAATGCTCTTATAGGGGTAGGAGCCTATAACATATAAAATTAACTTACCGATCAGAGTAAATATGGCACGGGCCCTCCCATCCTAAGCCTGACCCTAAGATGGCCACCTCTATTTAATATAGCTCTCTCTAAAGCATGCTCCAGAACTTTCTTACTTCTAACCTACATACACTGGAATCCTGAATTTCTCCACCTCAACAGCAACCCAAATTGCAGACAGGAGGGGGCTGAGAATAATCCCTTACACTCCAAAGTGCTGTACCTTGCTATTCAACAATCTGCATTGCAGCAGAATATAAAATTATTTAAGTGTTACTAACCCAGGAAGGATACAGACTTCTGCATCTCACTCTACCTCCCAACATTCTGCACCTCCGTAAAACATCTCAAGGACTACCGAAATCCCACTAGGTACACTCAACGCGAGGTATACAGTAAGGTCCGCACTCCACGACCCCAAAGAAGCAAGGGGAGATCTGAAGGACACCACACCAGCACAAAAGAGACACAAGCAGGACCCTCCGTCCCCAGACTCCCCTATAAAATCAAAATCTGAGAACCCTGCAACTCTAGACCTAACTATGCAGAAACTCGACACGCTAAACATGCTTGCTCAATCAACAAAATCTACCACAGAATCTGTAGCGAGGGACCTTGCATCTTTGAAACAAGAAATTATACAACTGGGTGGCAGAATCTCTGAAATAGAATCACGGATAAACCTCCTGAAAGACCACAAACACAACTCTTATAAAACATTATCAACCACCACTGCAAGACTGGCTCTACTGGAAAGGAAGATCACCAAGCTCAAAAGATAGAAATAGAAGGGGCAACTTGCACATTTTTGTGCTTCCTGAAGGTAGCGAAAACCAAGTTCTTTCCTGTGCAACCTTCATTGAAAAATGGATCCCCCCCAAGTACTCAATATAAACAGCGAAGCTCCAAGAGCCCACATTTTCCAGCCCCTTCGCTACTCACATACTGAAGCCATCCTCACACAGATTAAGAAAATACAGAGAATTAAGTGGCAAGGTGCCTCTAATGGGATCTCTCAAGATTACTCCAAAGATACTATCAAGAAACAAAAGTCATTCCTTTCCCAAAGGAAAGCGCTGAAATTTCTGTCAATATCATTTTTGTTTATTGGTCCTGCACGAATAAAACCAACTTACAATGGCAAAACCATCATTTTTTAACACCCTCAGAAACTGGGCTCCTATGTTGCTGAAATCCAAGACCTGCAAATTGCGTCTTTAAAAACTCAGAAGGAATGGCTAACACTTAACACAAATTCTTCCTACTAACTTTCTACTCACTTAGTAACATACAATAATCAAGGCTGCCCACACACGGCATAAACAAAACCCAATTCACGTTCTTCCCATAACGTTGCAGAACTCTGATCTACCCACGGGGTAAGACACATTGGCGTACAATCTCATTCTTCCATTGTAACTATAACAGGCCGAAATATTTGTTTGAGTTGCTTCCACTTCTTCAAATCGAGACAGACTAAATAAAGTGGTCAGCAACCTACAAAACTTTAACTAAACTAAACAGTGGTTCCCAACCTGTGGTCTGGGGACCCCTGTGGTCTGCGAAGCCTCCTCAGGGGGTCTGGGACTGCTTAGAAAATTAAAGAATATTAACAGATTAGGTCCCAAGCTTTCAGTAATGACTTAGTGGGGGGGTCCCTGGACTCTAGTAATGATTCAATGGGGGCCCCCAGTTTCCAGTAATCATAAAGTGGGGATCCACAGAAGTCAAAAGGTTGGTAACCACTGAACTAGCGCCTACTAACCTACTAATAACCTAACAATAAACATAACAATCTACTGCTAACCCTCTTCCCTTCTTTAAACTCTTGGGTGCAGGTGTCGGCCACTACCTCCCTGGTGCGGGTCACGACCAGTGGCCGACATCCGGGAGGGCGTTAAAAAAAATCCTTCAGTGCGTCGCACCAGAGGACTTTTTTTTTTAAATTTAGAAAACCCCTGGGAGACACAGATCGTCCATGTCTCGCCGATCGCACCCCCCCCCAGGGCTTTAAAAAAATGAAAAAATACATTTTTTAAAAACTGAATTGACAGGGGGTGGCCCATGAACAGGGCAACCACTGTAGGGGCATTTTTTTTTTTTTTTTTTTTTAATAGTTGCATGATTTCCCTTGAGGCCACTGTGGCCCCCAAGGAAACCACACAGCTTTAAAAAAAAAAAAAATATATATATATATATATATATATATAGCAAACACTTTTGTCAACACGTATGTGGTTTTCCTGGGGGCTGCGATCGGCCCCCAGGACAACCACACCCACATATAAAGTGATCTCTTTATATATATATATATATATATATATATATATATATATATATATATATATATCTTCGCCACCAGTTCTCTTGCAGTTGCAGCTTGCGTCTTCAAAGTAATTCACATACTTCAACTGACGCATTTCAACTGTAGCTTTTAGGCAGCAATAAAATAGTCAAGTCTTGTGATTACATTTCTGCTACAAAAGGATCTGACTTTTGTCTAATGGCAGTTTTGATGCCATAGAATAGCGCAGAAGGTTTATGTACCTAATGCAAAGATCAAATCTGTATTTTATGTAAATATCGGAGTAGATTAGTAAAGCCAGCCATTACCTGCACTTTAATTCAAATGAAATGTATGTGCGAGGGGGGCTATGGAGAGATGAAGGGCAATTTTGCTGGGTGGTGGTGAGGGAATCGGAGGAGGAGGCAACAGGAGTGGGAGCACCAATAATGATTGCTGGACTGGGCGCTAAAGACTGTGACAATTGGTATGAGACAAGGTAGAGTAATAGTGTGTCTTTTTTTGAGTGTCTTGAGAGAACATGCTGATTGAGGGAAGAAGCGAAGGTAAGGTCACCTCTACTGTTACGTATCACACACACATTCCCAGGCAATTTTGTGACTGTCTACGTAGGCTAGTATTTTAGAGCAAGAGTTTAGCCAGTAGCAGAGATGGCATCTCGTTGGATGACTGCTGCTCAAGCCCTCACTCCGGTTATAGAGGACAGCTCTGACGTAGGATCAGAGACAGACAGCAGATACTGAGACAGCATCTGAGGGATAGGACAATGGTGCAGACTCTGGGAGTGATTTTTCAGGTGGAGGACTCCCAGTCGATAACTCCTCTACCAGTGATTATGAGGGAGGTGATGAGGACAGTCCTGCTGTCCCTTCGCAAGCACAGTCTGTGCAGCAGGACAGTAGCGGGATAGCCCAAACCAGAGAGCAGGTGCATGCGGAGGCAAGCACAGAGAGAGTGCTCTCGTGGGAGCTCCCCAATTTAGTTCAGGCCCAAATTCCACCGCCCAAATCATATTGTGGAGACTTCAAAATGATGTATCACAAAACAACCTAGTTTTAAAAGGCAGGAACCTGCAGTTTAGGTTCTGGGCTCAGAGGCCATATAGGGAAACCTACCAAATCCAGACATTTCTGGAAACTAGACACCCGGGGGAGTCCACAGAGGTGTGACTTGTGTGGATTCCCCAACGTTTTCGTACCCAAAACACCCTCTGCAAAGGTGAAATGTTCAATAAAAACTCATTTTTTTTCTTGCATTTCTGTCACACAAACTACAGGAATATGCTGGGATCCACAAAAATCCTACCACCCAGTGTTTCCCCACCTATCCTGATAAAAACACTACCCCACTTTACTGCCTGTACCTACTGCCTGCATCAGGAATGAATCACCCCAGGGTCAACAGTTGCCCTCATGTAAGGACCAACATTGACCATTGTGTAATCTATTCCTGACACGGGCACTAGGCCTATCCACACAAGTGAGGTACCATTTTTATTGGGAAACTTGGGGGAATGCTGAGTGGAAGGGAAATGGTGGCTCCTCTCAGATTCCAAAACTTTCCATCACCGAAATGGGAGGAAAAAGTATTTTTTTTTGCCAAATTGTGAGGTTTGCAAAGGATTCTGGGTAACAGAACCTGGTGAGAGCCCCCCCAAGTCACCCTATTCTGAATTCCCCTGGATGTCTCGTTTTCAAAACTGTATAGATTTGCTAGGTTTCCCTAGGTGCCGGCTGAGCTAGAGGCCTGCACTTTCCAAAAAACATGTCAGATTTCAATGTAAAAATGTGATGTGTCCATGATGCGTTTCCTGTCGCAGGCATTAGGCCTACTCATGCAAGTGAGGTACCATTTTTAATCGGGAGCATTGGGGGAACACAGAAGAGCAGAACAAGTGTTATTGCCCATGGTCTTTCTCAACATTTTTTCCTTCCAAATGTAAGACAGTGTTTAAAAGACATCTATTTGATAAATGCCCTGTAATTCACATGCTAGTATGGGCACCCCGGAATTTAGAGATGTGCAAATAACCACTGCTTTTCAACACCTTATCATGTGCCCATTTTGGAAATACAAAGTTTTCCTTGATTACCTATTTTTCACTCTTTATATTTCACCAAATAAATTGCTGTACACCCGGTATACAATGAAAACCTATTGCAAGATGCAGCTCCTTTATTGGCTCTGGGTACCTAGGGTTCTTGATAAACCTACAAGCCCAATATATCCCCGCAACCAGAAGAGTCCAGCAAACGGAACGGTATATTACTTTTGAAAATCTAACATCGCAGGAAAAAGTTACAGAGTAAAACGTGGAGAAAAATGGCTGTTTTTTTCCACCTCAATTTCAATATAATTTTATTTCAGCGGTTATTTTCTGTAGGAAAACCTTGTAGGATCTAACCCCTTGCTGCATTCAGAATTTTGTCTACTTTTCAGAAATGTTTAGCTGTCCAGGATCCAGCATTGGTTTCACACCCATTTCTGTCACTAACTGGAAGGAGGCTAAAAGCACACAAAAAAATAGTAAAAATGGGGTATGTCCCAGCAAAATGCCAAAAATGTGTTGAAAAACGTGGTTTTCTGATTAAAGTCTGACTGTTCTTGAAAGCTGGGAAGATGGTGATTTTAGTACCACAAGCTCTATATTGATGCCATCTTCAAGGGGAAAAAAAAAACACATGCTTTTTTCTGCAGCCCTTTTTTCCCCATTTTTCTGAAGAAAAAAAAAATCTTTTAGCTTTATTTTGCCTAATATCATGGTATTCTCCAGGGGAACCTAAAAACTCTGGGTACCTTTAGAATCCCTAGGATGTTGGAAAAAAAGGACGCAAATTTGGCATGGATAGCTTATGTGGGCAAAAAGTTAAGACCTAAGCGCAATGTACCCCAAATAGCCGAAAAAGGGCTCAGCACTTGGGAGGGGGGGGGGGGGGGGGGGAGAGAGAAGGCCCAGCAGCTAAGGGGTTAATAACTGGTACTGTACCTCTAGAATGACCTTCAACCTGCTCTTGTTAAATCAGAGGTTTCATAATTGCCTTCAACCCAGTGACAAATGTTTTGCAATGTTTTATCTTTTCACTTTCAACATAATTTAGATTATTCAAATCTCATATTGACATTAATATTGATACCAGCCTCACGCTGATAGTATCATACCAATATAGTACCATCCAATGGGTACTTAGCTGTTGTCCAATTGCCAACAAAACTGCGTTTTGATCCACATGTTGGACAAGACATAAATCTCTAACGTTTGCCCACACTATCTGCAATACGACTCACTTCGATATGTGATGAATCTATGTTGAGAATATGCTGGCACTATGTGAACATTATGCTGGTACTAGGTTGATAATATGTTGGTTCTAGTTAGACACCTTACTGATAACTCAAGACTCTGTTAGCTCTTTTGACAATATGTTGGTATTATGTCAATTCTATGACAGTAAGTGGAGAAGTTATTACAAACTGCACATTGTAATCCATAATTATGAAGCACATTAGGTACCATTTTTCACAACCCTATCTGTTGACATAAAAACTTAACTCAGCACAAATAATGACATGTGTCACCAACTAACACCCACCCCACTCACTACAAATACTACACTTTCTCTATATACTAAAACTCAATTAATCTAATTACACTCAAGTATGAATACAACATGATTCTGAGTATCACGGCCCACCTAATAGTCCAAAAATACAAAGGCATCAATTTCTGTGGACATAATAAAGCTGGCAAAATGCTGGAGTCTTATTTAAAACCGACCCGTCAGAAGACGAGCATACCCTCTATAACCAACGAACATGGCGTCACATCGCCAAACGAGGACATCCTAATTACTATACCCTCTACTCCAAAAGTAATACCACATCTTATCACATATGCTTAAACTACCTCAACAAAATTAAAGTAACTAAGATTGATGAGTCAACAAAAGAATCACTAGAACAGCTTATTTCTTGCAAAGAAATCATTAATGCGATCAAAACAATGAAAGCCAGGAAGGCCCCGGGCCCAGACAGCTTCCCGGCATCATTGCTTCAAACTTGGGGTACCTCCCTAACCACTCTCTTAGAAGACTTATTTGCCCACTTCTCCTACACTGGCTCTGTTGAGGGCTCAGCTGCAGAGGCAACCATAATTTTATACCCAGAAAAGGGAAACACCCATCCAATCCCAAGAACTACTGACCCATATCCCTCATAAACACAGACTGCAAAATATACACAAAGATCCTAACCCTCGGAATAGAGCCCATTCTCCAAAACATAATACATCCCTCTCAATAAGAAATTATCAAAGGGAGATTCAGCGTGGATAATATGACTTTTTAGCCATGTGATTAAAGAGGGCAAATTCCTGCACCAACCAAACTCTAAGCCTCACTCACCTCTTTCAACTTTGGCAGTGCTATCTCAAAAATTATCCTTGCTCTATACAAAGAACCGAGAGCTAGAATAAACATCAATGGAAAGTTGTCTAATCCCTTTTAACTCCAACAAAGAACCAGAAAAGGATGCCCTCTTCCCCCCCCCTACTATTTCTACTAACGCTAGAACCCCTCTTTACATTGATCAGAGAAAATCTATTCATCCCCGGAATCCCTTTCTCATCAGGCCAACAAAAACTAGCCGCCTACGCGAATGACATTCTCCTTTTTACCACCTAGGCAGACTCTGCCTTGCCGCACATCATATCCACCATCAACGGCTACTCTAAGATGTCAGGCTACTGCCTCAACAAGGAAAAGACAGAGGTTCTTACTTTCATGTGTACTGCAACAGTTAACACAACAGCCCTATGGACTCAAATGGGCCCCAGATAAGATAAAGTACCTGGGCATATGGTTCACCCATAACCTTAAAGACTCCATCGATCTCATCCAGAAAAAAAACCCTAGATAACATTAAAGATAGCTTAGGCAAATAGTCAACCAGGTTCATTACTTGGTGGGGGTAGAATAGAATCGACCAAAATGATGATTCCCCGCCTCATTAACTTTTTAATCAGCATGTCCCCCATATACCTCTGAGACACCTTTTTTACCAAAATAGACACTGTACTTACCGAGTTCCTCTGGAAGTCTAAAAAGGCCAGAATTGCCCAAAAGAAACAGTGACTTCCTAAAAACTTGGCGACCTAAACTTAACCAACTACCGGAGATACCAACATGCTTTCCTAGCGAAACAGGGGAGCCAATGGCTCCTAACCACCACCAACCCCTCGCTGCCATGGCTCACTATTAAATTCGCCCTTACTAAACCCTTATCCCTCACTTCATTTCTAACCATCAAATAAATTAAACACACTACTCTGTAAACATTATACCCAGCACAGCATAGGCACTCTGAAAATCTGACAACAAACTACCCAACAAAATTAAACTCTCATGTCTAGACTCGCTATGACACAATGAAAACTTAAAACTAGGAGGGAGACTGATGTATATAGAGAAATGGGCAGAAAAAAAGATATTCTGCTAGTGAGAGATACCGGCACCCCCTCAGAACCCATACCATTCTCTCAAATTAAAGACAAATTTGACCTAAATGACCTAGACTTTTACCATTTTCTTAAAATAAAATTACTTATAGCCAACCTCGACCTAACTCACACATTAGAAAAACGTACCAGAGGCGGTCACTTAGCTTCCAAACTATACTCCCTCCTATCCCCCACAAAAAACCTCACTAAATAAACCAACACAAGACAAGTGGGGAACTCTACTATCAGACTCCAACAACTCCAAAGGTCTCACTAGACTGGCCATGTATCTGGATTATCCTCACTTCCAACATGATAGCTCCATCGCTAGCACAAAGCAGATACTGGATTGCCAATATGGCCCACTGGACTCCGGCCAAAACTTTATAAACTAGGCCTCCGATAAAAGCTGGAGCTGTGAGAAGGAAACAGGAGACTTAAAACACATGCTAATGGAGTGCACCTCCACCAAAAAGTTCTGGCAGGACATCAGTAATACAATATCTCAAATACCTTATACAAAATGGATTCCTTCTTTAGTCTCTATTACACTGGGCATCCTCCCCACTGACATCAAACAGGCATTAAACAAAGAAGACTGTCTCCTAAGGGACATTCTAGTCACAACTGTCCTTAAAGTTATCCTCAAAGAATGGAAAGACTCATCCAACTATCCCCCCCACACATGGTGAGAATGTATCCAATTTTAGCAGAACTGTCTGTAACTCACTAAATGTATGCTTGATGACAACACCAATAAAGACTGGTAAACTCTGGTGCAAACTAGACAACTTTATGCCTCACTCGTCTATGTAACCATGTTCATCTGATCACTCGATCATTCATGCATTCACTCACTCATTGTCCCACCCTCCTCATCCTCTCACCACTCTCCCACCTCCTCCACTCCCTACCCAAACCCTCCCCATGTTCTCCCTATTTTTCACCCCGTCGCCTTCTTCTCTCGTCTGTGCTCTTTTACTCAGACTCATTCATCTACAACTGAGACACCTTAATCATTCACCAAAACATCAAAAACCACTCAGTCACAATATATCCACTGATTAACCTCACCACTGCAAACAAATACACGTATCTCTACCCTCTACGTTTATAAATGTGGACCGACTCCTCATGCTATACCCTAAGCTACTGTTGATTTGATGGTGCCATACAGTGTATTGTTTCTTTTCATTTAGGTTAATTAATTTTCCTATTGTATAAAATCCCAATAAAACACTTTTGAAATAAAAAAGGTACCCTGGACATGTACAACTATATTTAGTTTCCTGGCAGTAAACAGGGTTACCTCTGATTTATTCTGTGTGGGATCACAGTTCTCTATTTTTTTTTATGTTTTTATTAAGAGTTTTACAAGACGCATGAATACACTGGTGCAGTGAATCTGTATTCTGGAAATTACAAAGATATGCAATGATGCTTAACAGTGCAACATAACCTGTACATAGCATACTGCAGGCAATGATGCAATATCGGTTACATGAAAAAGGGAAATGGCTAATGCCGTGTGTAACCCGTAAAACAAGAACTTGGGAGAGTAATAGGTTTGGAGGCAGCCATAGTCCATTATGTATTGGCAAATAGCAGGTAGGGCTAGTAGTAATGTGTATGTTACTGAAGGGGTTGCAAAGGCAGGACGGGAGGTTGGACAGATCTATGGTATGTGGGAAGTTGATGAAGCAAGGGGAGAGTGGAACGAGGGGGTGAGCATATGCAGTTCGGAGTAATAAAGGGGTCATTCAAAGTGAGTTCTGAAGAATAGGGCGTCAGGATGGAGGGATCACAGAGTGAGATCATCCTGGGGCGTGAGGTTGAGGAATTGTGTTAATAGCTTATCCCACTCCAGGGATATGGGTTTTTTGCGAATGTGGTGTGCTTCTTCATAACGAGGGGCAGTTCCCTCAGCAGTCCCCGATTTACATACTACACCCTGCCAAGCCGTAAGGGGTGGAGGGAACAGGGCCCTCCACTGCATAGTGAGCATCTGCTTAGCCAGCAGTAGGGGTAGGGCTAGCCCAGCAACGCGTGTGCAGACGATGTCATCTGCGTAAGAGGTGGTCTTAATCCCAAATGACGAACTAAGTGTAATTTGGGATATATATATATGGAGAGAGAGAGAATATCCCTGTGGCACCACAGATATGACTGCTGTTTCAGGTAAGACATACAGACTTAGCATTACTTTTTGCCTATGATCAGTTAAGTAAGAACGTAACCATGCAAGGGCCAGCCCATCAACACCACATTCTTTAATATGCTGGAGCAGGATGTCATTAGAGATGGTATCAAATGCGGCAGAGAGATCCAATAGAATTAACACCACATTCATCCCAGCATCCATGGTAGGTTTGAGAGAGTCTGAAACTTCCAGAAGAACAGTCTCTGTGGAGTATTTTGGGCGGAATCCTGATTGTCGTGCATTAAGCACCTCAGCCTTTTCTAAGAATGCAGTTAAGTGGCAGTTTATGAGTATTTAAGCCTGGATAGTGCAAGAGACCCTGTAAAGAGAAACCCCGGAGTGTACAGGACATGTTGGGTGAGAAAGTGGCTTCAGGTGATGCATTTGTGGGCAACTTGGACCTATAATGAGCATGTGGGGCTACCGACACCTGTGAAAGCCGCAGACAGTGGTGGTGGTAAGGGGTGGGGAGTGGTGGCAGGTCTCCCTGAAATTCCAATTTGCTAGCTATCTAGTTAACCATTGAAGCTGTGCCACCAGGAAGTAGGCTACCCATCTAGATAACCATTGAAGCTGTGCCACCAGGAAGTAGGCTTCAAATGAAAAAGCTCCCAGTCCACCTTATCCGGTAGGTAACTGGAGCTTCCTCAATGCTATCCAGCCACAACCATTTCCCCATAAGAGTTCAATGAGAAGTAAGCTGAGCTCTCAACATAAACTACAGGGTGGTACCCCCGGAAGGTTAGCGAAATAATCCAAAAGATGTGGTAGATTACCATCTATGACTATGCGATCTTCCCCGTCATTGCCAGCGTAAGTCTCTTCCAGAAGGACACCAGAGATTTCAATAGCACCACGATGGGTCGTAGATTGCCAACAAAGAGGTCAGTTGGCGATTGGTAGGGACAGATATCGAAGTATCTGACCAGTGAGTTCTGAAAGGCAAGGGGTGATGTCCAGTGGGGCCAAATCTGAGTGGAGCAGGAAAACAAAGGATTTACGAAAGTTGACTGTGAAGCTGAATGATTGGGTAAATGCCTGAAATACGTCTTGAATGAGGGTGAGGTCTTCCCGAGCATCATGGATAAACAGTAAGCAGTCAGCAGCATACAATGATGCTGCCAGTATCTGGTCTGCGAGAGCGATCCTCCAGTGGCCACCATCCTGACAGAGGCGGATAGCTGGGGAATCCATAGCCATCACAAAAAGCAAGGGCGAGAGGGGGCATCGCTGCTGGGTGTGACGCTCGTGTGGTTGCCCATCCAGACCAGCAACAGGAGGTTTATATACAGGAGCCATTTGTGTGCTAGGAGGCATCCAACAATGCCCATCCACATCAGGGCCTGAAACAGGTAGCTCCAGTCCACATACTCGAACGCCTTCTCCAGGTCCAAAATGAGGCACACATCGAAAGGGAACTGCCTCTATACCTGATCCTGAACATGAAACAGACGCCAAAGATTGTGAGAAGTACTGTGCCTTGGGACAAACCTGTTTTGATCCGGGTGAATATGTTCCGGAAGGGACTGGGCATATCTTGTGGATAGGATCTGGCCCATTATTTTGTAGTCCGCCCCCAGAAGAGGGATTGGGCGGTAGGAAGACACAAAGGTAGGATCCTGATTCGGTTTGGGAAGAGAGACCAGAAGGGACTCTCAAAGGGAGGCCTGTAACTCAGCCAGTTTCAAGGTCTCATTGTACGTCAGCCAGTCAGGTTCCAAACTACGAGCATAGATGCTGTAGTATTCTATGAGGAGACCATCAAGGCTGGGTGCCTTGTTCCTGGCTAGGTCCTGGATCGCCTGTTTAACCTTTGCTAGCTATCACAGCATCTAAAGTGTCGTGGAGGGATGTGGTGAGATGTGGGAAGGAGAGGCGAGTGAGAAATGAGTCTCCAGCCCTTTCCACATCAGGAAGAGTTGTTTTATAAATGTGGGAATAATACCTGTAGAATTCCAGGAGAATGTTGCACTGTGTACATAGAATCGCACCCCAAAAGGATAATTCAAGGCTGGGGGCCTCCCTCTATTCTTGGCGAATCAGCCCAGCAAGAAGGTGAACAGCTTTATCGCCTTCCATATGCGTTTTAGCCGCAGGCGTGGTAGGGTTAAAGCGTCGTAAGCACTTCAGAAGGGCTGCATGTTGGAGTTTGGCCCCGGCCAACGGAGGTTGACAGGAAGCAGTGTGTTTGGCTTGGCTTTCTAAGGGGGGGCAGATGCTCTTCTGCCTCAGTGATTTCCCTAACAAGTGTTCTCCCGGGACTCAGTATTACCAGAATACAAATACTGCACGTTACCACTTTAAAAGCATCCCATTCAAGGAATTTGTTAGAAACAATACCTTTGGTCTTAGTGAAGTAATTGTGTAGATGTACTTCTTGAGTATATCAGAAAGTGTGGTCCTCCAAGCAGTCTTGGGGTAGACACCATGCAGGGGTTGGAGATGAGGGATACCCCAATGCACATCCAAGATAAGGAAATCGTGGTCAGACACTACGCAGCCGAGGTAGTCTGCAGCATGGAACGAAGGTAATAGAGTGTGGGAGCCTAGCACACGGTCAAGGCAAACGAATTTGTCACTGGGAACCAAGTGGAAGAAGTAAATACAGGAGAAAGAGTGGGGGCCTCTCCACAACCCCAATTGGTAAAACAACCCATCTGGGTATAGGGGAGGGAGCGTGGAAGTGGGGGGTGGGAGCGATCTAGCTGCAGATCTAGGGCAAAGTTCTAATCGCACCCTAAGATCCATCGTACATTGGTTTTTTGGGCCAACATCTCAAAGCACTGTCAAGAATGTGCCCTGGTCAGACTTGGGGCATAGATACTTCCAAAGAGGGTGAGAAGGCTGTTGAGGTGACCCTCTAGTAGTATGTATTGACCCCTCCTGTCTATAATGGTGTGCGAGGCATGGAAAGGACAAACCCATACCATGGTGCCCCTTGCATATGCAGAGTATGAAATAGCTTATACTGACCCGCAACAGCGTTTTTGGAGGCTGGAGGCAAGCAGTCTTGCTGAAGTAGTGTGCATCGCTTGAAGAAAAAATAATCTGTGGTTGCTATCATTTGAGATAGAAGTATATGGAGTAACACTTTCGCATTGTGTGCATGCCTCTGACCGAGTGTGAAGAATATAGTGGTGATCAATTGTGCTATTGCTTATACGATGGAAGTGTGCCCTACTCTGGGATAGGGGGATAATAGTGAACCCTGCCCTGCGATCGAACCGCCTTATCTAGAGCAGAGGTGGTTAGTCAAGTTTGTCTGCCTCCTTAGTGTGCGAACAAAAATTATGGAACATACAGGAGTAGATGTTCAAACATGAAGTAGAGCCTACTGTAACAGGTGGTATGCCCAAACTGGGTGTCCGTAATAACAACTTGTAATGAGTGGAAGGTGGCCATGGTGAGAGGTGGTGGAGGATGGGCGCACAATCCACCTAGTGTATCAACATGTTGAGCGGCCTGGTTCCAGCTGCGTGAGCATATTGTGACAGTATGGCTCAGCTATCTGTCGGACTGCTGTGGGAATAGGTTGAATATTTGTGTGTCGAGTGAGTGGACTATTGATAGGGTGGAATGATGCAAGAACCCTCAACCTGGTCATATATTGGTTTCTGCTGTCTGGAGAGTCACCTGCAGGATGGGTGGTCACCTGCAGAAGGGGTGGTCTGGTCAGAGGAGAAAGCCTTGAGGGCCTGTCTGCAGTTCTCTATTATCTGTTCCAGTGCTTGGGCCTTAAGAGGCAGTGATCGTGGGGATGGGGGAAGGAATTGTTTTGTGTGAGAGTGTCGTTTCCAGCCTAGTCTAGGGACTGTGGAAGATCCGCTGGGTTGTTTAGGCGAGGAAGTGTCAGAGTGCTTGTCAATCCAGTCCCAAACTTCCTTTGGATAAGTGAAGAAATGTGACTCAACTTGGTGCAAAATTTTGATATGCGCTGGAAATATCAAGAAATAATGGACCCCCCCCATCTGTCTAAGGCATCTCTTGACCTCCAAGGAGGTAGTACACTGGATTGAACTGTCAAAGTGGCATCTGGAAAAAGCATAATGCACTTATTCTCTAGAAGTATGGGTAGAAATGGAGAAGTTTTGCCATCATGGGTTGAGATGGGATCTCTGTAAAGGGGAGGCGTGCTGGGACACGAGCTCTTTCCAACCAAAAGAAAGTAGTAAGGTCAGAGGCAGGCAAGAATGATCGGAACCAAGTTTCAAGGAATGTTAAAAGGATCTTTACCTTTCAGTTCCTCAGGTACGCCAAGAATCTGGATATTGCTTCTACGGACGCAACCTTTGGTATCATAAGCTCTCTCCTCAGGTGTGTGGACTCATTCCTGTAGGTTTCAGATGGCAGGCTGATTGCCTGTTGTACGAGACTGTAGCGTTTCAAGTTTTTTCCCCTCGCTGTCAGCCATTTGGTTGGTGAGTTTCCAATGATCGTCTCTAAGGAAACTCGGCTCCGGTTCGAGGACCACCCTGAGCTTCCAGCTATGGGGAAACTGGCACCGTAGAAGAAGGGTTGGGCAGGACCTGTCCCCCCACGGACATGGCGGCTTTGAGGTGACCCACTGTTTTCAGCACGAAGGGGAGGATCCCACAGTGTCACGGCGTACCCGTGTTAAGTTGCTCAATTGGAAAGGAGGAAGGACGAGGACCGTGAGGCGCCGAATGGGAGGTATGAGAGATGACACACAGGCAAGATGTGTGTGATATCCAGATGAAAGGGCTAGTGGCCGATCCATTACACAACGTGTGCCGACTATATTGACCAGTACAGTATAGGGCATGAAAGGTTGCTCAGTAGAGGTAGTGACCCCTAAGCAACCACAGGTGTGATCGCCCTCCTATGCAAAGGTCATTTGGTGAGGAAGCAGAGGAATCATCTGCGGCAAGAGGAATCCGGTGGTGCACTGCACTCCGATTCAGGCACAAAGGGCAGCGTGTTGTATGTGGGGTGGCAGCAGGTGTCAAATAGAGAGGCTGTCCAGGTTGTCAACAAGGGGGCCCCCACCACTGTTATGTGGGGTGCCTCTGGTTGGGGGTGAGGGGGCTACAGCAGAAATTGTACTCTGTGGGTTGAAGTGGGGGCATCCCTCAACGATAGTGACAGCTAGGCCATGTCCCGACACAGACACTAGACGCCCAGTGATGTAGTGTGCATCAGCGCAGGCATCGAGTGTTACTGTAAGCCACTTGTGTGCTGCTGCAAGCTCCAGGAAAGCGGGGCAGCATATTCCCAGGAGTACTGCGGGCCCCCCTGCAGGTGAGCACAGACAGTGCCCAAGGTAGCTTGGTGGCTTGCTCTAGCGTGACCACTGCTCAAGATAGTTTGGGCTTTGTGTGAAGTGGACTGGAGGCAGTACGGTGGTAGAGGAGGCCTGTCCATGGGCTGTGCCCCAATATGGACACCTGAGGCCACACAGAGCCACTTATTCTCTAGCCGGAGTAGAGGGCCACTGAGGTGAGTACAGTAATAGGCGGGGAGGCCCAAGCAATCTATGTAACCGTAGCTTGTATCATCGTGGGAGCCAAACCTGTTAAATCTATCGAATACGGCACCTGGCATCGGTCATGGCCCAAAGAAGCAGGAGGTAGAGAGCGCACAAGGGGGGTTGCAGGGTGATGTGAAAGTCCTCTGTTGGGTGGGCTACTCCTAGGCGTGTGCTGCTGTGATTCTCAGCATCAGGGTCGATAATGATAGTCCTGGGGCAGTGGATGGGAACTACGAGGGCTTCTGGCGAGGGCCACCTCTACGCGAGGTCACCTCAAGGTCCCGATCTCTGCACTGAGGGCCCAAAGGGGCTCCGCATTCCTACGAAGAGGCTGTGAGGGCAGGGCGATGATTATGGATGGACCACACAGCCGCACCCTAAGGCTGTGCACGTGCCCTCATCCCACAGACTGCGTCTTTAAGAGTTGCTGTAGGCCCTCAGATCCGGCCAACGAGTGGCACAGAGCCTCGCCCCAGGCATCAAAGATATAGCGGGGGATGCCGCTCCCCATCATGGAGTACAAGTGGCTGTGCAGTGCCAGGAGGCTGTGCACTGAGCTAACAGGTGGCTCAGCAGCGCATTAGCTGCTTATGCGGCCCATCATCTGCCTTGTGGTGTGGCCCACAGTCCAGTCCGCATCCATGTAATTAGATGCAAATTGGTGGCTTCAGGTTTAGTCACCTGCTTTATGCTGACGATCTAGCCTTGTTTAGTTGTACTAAGATCGGCCTTCAACGGTTGCTTACCAACTCGCGATGTATACTTCCGCAAACCTATTAGAAGTTAACTTGTTGAAAACAAAAGTGGTCCCCTTTGGGAGGAAAAAACACTCGGGCTTTAGCTGGTACTATAAAAACCATAAAATTGTTTCCAACCAGTCCTACAAATACCTAGGGATACATTTTGACTCCAGGGGCAGTTTTGTTAAACATAAGAAGGAAATCGAACTTAAAGCTGTGGCCTTGCAGGTGGCCTTTTCCAAATTAGCTAAGGTTTTAAAGGGGCCAACACTTCTGCCCCTAATTGAAGTCATGAGAGCAAAGATTACCCCTTTGTTGGCTTACGGTCAAGAAATTCTGTTGGGCAAAGGCTCGTGCCTATTAAATAGGTTGGTTAACAAAATTTATAAAAGAGTCTTTCATGTTCCGCACCTGGCATAACCTGCGCAGGTACGGCTGGAGTTCAGGCTTCTGGATTTGGTGGCAGTTGATGCTGGCGCTTTCCTGAAGCTGTGTTATAAACTGCGTCAGGCCTCAGACGGCCACCTGGAGGCAGTCCTGTGGCAAGAAATTAGTGGGCTAAAACCAAAGTGCATTTATTCCCAAATTTTGGTTGAATGTAAACGGCGATTGGATGCTGGGGATCTTTGGGAAAACAATCCCCCTACTCCTTGTTTAAATCAGAGATTAAAAGGCTTATTCAACTGTACTCTTATCACTCAGACCGTTCTCTTCTTGTCCATCGGAAGCATGCCTGGGCAGTAATTGGCTCTTTAAAGCCGGGTATGTCTTCCAGTTTTTTCTCTTGCACATCCGGGTTTTGGTTGAAAAAGGCCTTTTTGGCCCTAAGGATGGGTGATTGTTTTTTTTAAAAACACCTGTCCCAATGGCTGCTACCCCCTGGGGACAGTGTGACATGTAGAGGCTGCAGCAATGCAGATGAAACCATTGACCACGTGGTTTGCCTGTGTCCAGCTCTGTTAAAGGAGCGGAGACTTTTGCTCCAGAGTAAATGGAATGAATTGGGAATCCGCTCCTGACGACTGGCAATTATCCAGTCTCTGGACCCAGGCAATCAAATGTTAAATGTGTTACTGACCAAATTTATGAAAATCGCACGATCTAAATTTAATGGCACTGCGAGCAATGAACACGTTTAGTTGGAATCCTTCCACGCTCTTGCCATTTGTCCGTTATTGGTTAGGATGAGGTACTCTAACAGTATAAGTTGACGTTTAGTGCAATTATTATTTTATGCACCATGCATTTTATGGCTGTGCCTATGTATATTGTCTTGTGTTTTATGCGGGGCTCCGGGTTGGGTGGTTTGTCTTTTAATATGTTGCATGCACAATTTATGGTGTGCTTTTAGTTTGAACTAAGCTTTTGAGGGTACTTATTTTCGATTGTTATTGTTTTTTGCTTTGCTTATTTGTATTGGATTTTATTATCTGTACAATAAATTATTATACATATACATTAAGATATATACTCTACATATCAGAATGAGAATTAAGGGCCAATTCTGAATTGGTTTGCATCTCGCCTCTCTTACAGATCAGTTAAATAGATTGGGTACTTTCAGATCTCCTACCCTTCCTGTAAACTTTGGAATCCCTCGGGATTCCGTCATTTCATCTTCACTAATTCTATTCTACTCTACGAAACACAACCGAGTCATGCTGTCAAGAGGATGTAAAGAGGCTATGCTCCAGCTGATAGACCAAGATGGACATGGAAAGCCATTTAGTAAGAAGGAAGGAAATGAAAGGGACAATAAAGCCAACCAATAGTAAGCAATGAACAGGCTGTAAACTTGTGCAGTTTGGCAGGCTCATCCTAAAATTCAAAAGCTCCTGAGGTAAATATAGATTAACATATATGCTAAAGATACAAAAGCGCTTAAAGTATTTACTCCAGCCATTATTACAGCTCTGAAATCCTTCCTAAAAATGATTACTTGCCCTTATTGAAGCTAATCCAGCAAAAACATAATTCATCCTTCTCTACTCCAAGGAAACCCTCCTGCCCAAAGTACAAAAATTTATTTCTTCAGCGTTCAATCCTCAGCATCACACCCTCTTGCTAAATTGCTGTGTTTCAATATCGACCAGTGACCAATATCACAAAATTAACAGTCCTACTGTTTCCACCAAAAACTAAAACTGTATATCCAGTTTACTGACATCAGGGCAAGAGTTCAAGCCCTAGCCTTCTCTCACCCTGAGGGCACTTACTTCCCACCCTCAGTTCTTTCAAAACCTGTTATGCCTTTCCTCAAAACCAGACTGCCAAACTCTTCAAAACCCCTCCCCCCCCAAAATAAAAACAACAAAATTTTCACGGCCAATAGGATTCACCTATGCAAGATCTATCGGCATTGCCGTTTTTTTACATGTTGCACAACAGTGCAATGAGGCTTAAAGTAAAAAAGAAAAAAAAAAAAAAAAAAAACACAAAGTGCTTTGACGTGGCCAGCAGCATTGACAGCTTCATAGCGCTTTTTCCCCATTAAGCCATGTTACAGAGTAGCCCATGCTGCTGTACAATCAGTCTAAAAACAGAACAGGGGTTTTGGAGGGGTAACGGGGTCAAGAGGGAAGGGAGGGAAGGTAGTGGGAAATACAACAAACTGCAGGAGTGGGATGGGGTAGTGAAATAGCAGGAGGAGGGTGGGAAAACACAAAGGACAGCGGGAGGAGAGTAGAGGTGGGGAAAGGCAACAGAGAGGGGGAGTAGGGGTGGGGAAATATAACGTCTGATTCTAGACAACAGTCGAGGTTAGATAAAGACAAAGGGAGGGAAGTCGGGGGTTTAGGAAAGACAATAGGATGGCAGGCGTGTGGTAAAACAAGGGACAGCGGGGATACAGTGGTGGGGAAAGAAAAGGGACAGTAGGGGGTGAAGCAGTGAGGAAAGACAATGGACAGCAGGGAAAGGACAGGGGTGGAAAAAGACAACGGCTAATAGGATGAGGACAGGCAGGTGGGTGAAGACAACAGGAGGAGGAGGATGGGCAGGTGGGTAAAGACAACAGGAGGAGGACAGTTGGGAGGATAAAGACGACGGGAGGAGGACGGTGGGAGGATAAAGACAACCGGAGGAGGACGGGTGTGTGGGGAAAGACAAGAGAAGGAGGGTGGGTGGGAGGAGGTCGGTGTGTGGGGAAAGGCAAGAGGAGGGTGGTGGGTGGGGAAAGACAACAAAAACAGGGTGGATGGATAAAGACAGAGTGGGCGGGTGGATAAAACAACAGGAGGAGGACGAGTGGATAAAACAACAGGAGGAGGGCAGGTGGGTGAGTGGGGAAAGACAACAGGAGGAGAGCGGGTGGTCAAAGACAACAGGAGGAGGGGGGGTTAAAGACAACAGGAGGAGGGCGTGTGGGTGGGGGAAAGACAACAGGTGGAGGGCGGGTGAGTGGATAGGTGGGGACAGACAACAAGAGGAAGGCTGACAACAGGAGGAGGGCAGATGGAAAAGACAATGGGAGGAGGGTAGAGAAAGTCAACAGACAGCATGAGGAAGTGGTTGGGAAAAGACAACAGAGAGCAAGAGGAGGGTGGGGGCGGGGAAAGACTACAGACAGCAGGAGGGTAAAGACAACAGGAGGTGGGAAAGACATCACAGGAAGGCAGGAAAGACAACAGACAGCAGGAGAAGGGCTAGAGGGGGGAAGACAACAGACGGCAAAAGAAGGGTGGGGAAAGAAAGACGGCAAAAGAAGGGCGGGGAAAGACAACTGACGGCAGAAGGAAGGCGGGAGGGTGAGGAAAGACAACAGACGGAAGAAGGAAGGCGGGAGGGTAGGGAAAGACAACAGAAGGCAGAAGGAGGGCGGGTGGGGAAAGACAACAGAAGGAGGGCGGGTGGGGAAAGACATCAGACGGCAGAAGGAGGGCGGGGAAAGACAACTGACGGCAGAAGGAGGGCGAGAGGGTGAGGAAAGACAACAGACGGAAGAAGGAAGGCGGGAGGGTAGGGAAAGACAACAGATGGCAGAAGGAGGGCGGGAGGGTGGGTAAAGACATCAGACGGCAGAAGGAGGGCGGGTGGGTGGGTAAAGACATCAGACGGCAGAAGGAGGGCGGGTGGGTGGGGAAAGACATCAGACGGCAGAAGGAGGGTGGGTGGGTGGGGAAAGACATCAGACGGCAGAAGGAGGGCGGGAGGGTGGGTGGGGAAAGACATCAGACGGCAGAAGGAGGGCGGGAGGGTGGGTGGGGAAAGACATCAGACGGCAGAAGGAGGGCGGGAGGGTGGGTGGGGAAAGACATACGGCAGAAGGAGGGCGGGAGGGGAGGGCGGGAGCGTGGGGAAAGACGGCAGAAGGAGGGCGGGAGGGTGGGGAAAGACGGCAGAAGGAGGGCGGGAGGGTGGGAACAGACGGCAGAAGGAGGGCGGGAACAGACGGCAGAAGGAGGGCGGGAGGGTGGGAACAGACGGCAGAAGGAGGGCGGGAGGGTGGGAACAGACGGCAGAAGGAGGGCGGGAGGGTGGGAACAGACGGCAGAAGGAGGGCGGGAGGGTGGGAACAGACGGCAGAAGGAGGGCGGGAGGGTGGGAACAGACGGCAGAAGGAGGGCGGGAGGGTGGGAACAGACGGCAGGAGGAGGGCGGGAGGGTGGGGAAAGACGGCAGGAGGAGGGCGGGAGGGTGGGGAAAGACGGCAGGAGGAGGGCGGGGAAAGACGGCAGGAGGAGGGCGGGAGGGTGGGGAAAGACGGCAGGAGGAGGGCGGGAGGGTGGGAACAGACGGCAGGAAGAGAGCGGGTGAGGCAATATAACAGCAGGAGGATGGCGGAGGGTGAGGAAAGACAACAGACTGCAGGAGGGTGGGGGAAAGTAACACAAGGGAGGGAGCAGCAACAGCGGGAGGAGGATGGGGTGACAAAGAGGCATTGCAGACACATGCACTCTCTAAGTATGCATGTACAAAAGTAAAAAAAAAAAAAAGTGTGTTGCAGAGCCTGCAGCCAGTGGATGGACACTGGCTGCAGATAGGAAACTCTACTTGGTCCATGCTAGGGACACTAATGAAGCTACAAGGGGAATCCAGAGGCAATAAGAAGCAAAGAAACAAAAGTGACGTGGAAGTCAACCAATGGTAAGAAGTAAGTAGTGGGTGGACTCAAAGCGCTTTTTAGTTTTTTTTGGGGGCGAGGGGTTTTAACAAGAAATTTTGGAAGTGCCGGCAGAAGGAGGGCAGGTGGGTGGGGAAAGACAGACGGCAGAAGGAGGGCGGGTGGGTGGGTGGGGAAAGACAGACGGCAGAAGGAGGGCGGGAGGGTGGGGAAAGACGGCAGAAGGAGGGCGGGAGGGTGGGGAAAGACGGCAGAAGGAGGGCGGGAGGGTGGGAACAGACGGCAGAAGGAGGGCGGGAGGGTGGGAACAGACGGCAGGAGGAGGGCGGGAGGGTGGGAACAGACGGCAGGAGGAGGGCGGGAGGGTGGGGAACAGACGGCAGGAGGAGGGCGGGAGGGTGGGGAACAGACGGCAGGAGGAGGGCGGGAGGGTGGGGAACAGACGGCAGGAGGAGGGAGGGTGGGGAACAGACGGCAGGAGGAGGGCGGGAGGGTGGGGAACAGACGGCAGGAGGAGGGCGGGAGGGTGGGGAACAGACGGCAGGAGGAGGGCGGGAGGGTGGGGAACAGACGGCAGGAGGAGGGCGGGAGGGTGGGGAACAGACGGCAGGAGGAGGGCGGGAGGGTGGGGAACAGACGGCAGGAGGAGGGCGGGGAAAGACGGCAGGAGGAGGGCGGGAGGGTGGGGAAAGACGGCAGGAGGAGGGCGGGAGGGTGGGAACAGACGGCAGGAAGAGAGCGGGTGAGGCAATATAACAGCAGGAGGATGGCGGAGGGTGAGGAAAGACAACAGACTGCAGGAGGGTGGGGGAAAGTAACACAAGGGAGGGAGCAGCAACAGCGGGAGGAGGATGGGGTGACAAAGAGGCATTGCAGACACATGCACTCTCTAAGTATGCATGTACAAAAGTAAAAAAAAAAAAGTGTGTTGCAGAGCCTGCAGCCAGTGGATGGACACTGGCTGCAGATAGGAAACTCTACTTGGTCCATGCTAGGGACACTAATGAAGCTACAAGGGGAATCCAGAGGCAATAAGAAGCAAAGAAACAAAAGTGACGTGGAAGTCAACCAATGGTAAGAAGTAAGTAGTGGGTGGACTCAAAGCGCTTTTTAGTTTTTTTTGGGGGGGGGAGGGGTTTTAACAAGAAATTTTGGAAGTGCCGGCAGAAGGAGGGCGGGTGGGGAAAGACAGACGGCAGAAGGAGGGCGGGAGGGTGGGGAAAGACGGCAGAAGGCGGGCGGGAGGGTGGGAACAGACGGCAGGAGGAGGGCGGGAGGGTGGGGAACAGACGGCAGGAGGAGGGCGGGAGGGTGGGGAACAGACGGCAGGAGGAGGGCGGGAGGGTGGGGAACAGACGGCAGGAGGAGGGCGGGAGGGTGGGGAACAGACGGCAGGAGGAGGGCGGGAGGGTGGGGAACAGACGGCAGGAGGAGGGCGGGAGGGTGGGGAACAGACGGCAGGAGGAGGGCGGGAGGGTGGGGAACAGACGGCAGGAGGAGGGCGGGAGGGTGGGGAACAGACGGCAGGAGGAGGGCGGGGAAAGACGGCAGGAGGAGGGCGGGGAAAGACGGCAGGAGGAGGGCGGGAGGGTGGGGAAAGACGGCAGGAGGAGGGCGGGAGGGTGGGGAAAGACGGCAGGAGGAGGGCGGGAGGGTGGGGAAAGACGGCAGGAGGAGGGCAACAGACGGCAGGAGGAGGGCGGGAGGGTGGGAACAGACGGCAGGAGGAGGGCGGGAGGGTGGGGAAAGATATCAGAAGGAGGGCGGGTGGGTGGGTGGGGAAAGACATCAGACGGCAGAAGGTGGGTGGGTGGGGAAAGACATCAGACGGCAGAAGGAGGGTGGGTGGGGAAAGACATCAGACGGCGGAGGGTGGGTGGGTGGGTGGGGAAAGACATCAGACGGCGGAGGGTGGGTGGGTGGGTGGGGAAAGACATCAGACGGCGGTGGGTGGGTGGGTGGGGAAAGACATCAGACGGCAGAAGGAGGGTGGGTGGGTGGGTGGGGAAAGACATCAGACGGCAGAAGGAAGGTGGGTGGGTGGGGAAAGACATCAGACGGCAGAAGGAGGGTGGGTGGGTGGGGAAAGACATCAGACGGCAGAAGGAGGGTGGGTGGGTGGGGAAAGACATCAGACGGCAGAAGGAGGGTGGGTGGGTGGGGAAAGACATCAGACGGCAGAAGGAGGGTGGGTGGGGAACGACATCAGACGGCAGAAGGAGGGTGGGTGGGTGGGGAAAGACATCAGACGGCAGAAGGAGGGCGGGAGGGTGGGGAAAGACGGCAGAAGGATGGCGGGAGGGTGGGGAAAGACAGCAGACGGCAGAAGGAGGGCGGGAGGGTGGGGAAAGACAGCAGACGGCAGAAGGAGGGCGGGAGGGTGGGGAAAGACAGCAGAAGGAGGGCGGGAGGGTGGGGAAAGACAGCAGACGGCAGAAGGAGGGCGGGAGGGTGGGGAAAGACAGCAGACGGCAGAAGGAGGGCGGGAGGGTGGGGGCAGACGGCAGAAGGAGGGTGGGAGGGTGGGGGCAGACGGCAGAAGGAGGGTGGGAGGGTGGGGGCAGACGGCAGAAGGAGGGTGGGAGGGTGGGGGCAGACGGCAGAAGGAGGGCGGGAGGGTGGGGGCAGACAGCAGAAGGAGGGCGGGAGGGCAGGGTTGGAGAAAGAGTAGGAGAAAGGCAAAGTGGGGAAAGAGAACAGATAGGAAGGAGGGAGGCAAAAGGGAACAGAGCAGGAAGAGAGCGGGTGAGGCAATATAACAGCAGGAGGATGGCGGAGGGTGAGGAAAGACAACAGACTGCAGGAGGGTGGGGGAAAGTAACACAAGGGAGGGAGCAGCAACAGCGGGAGGAGGATGGGGTGACAAAGAGGCATTGCAGACACATGCACTCTCTAAGTATGCATGTACAAAAGTAAAAAAAAAAAGTGTGTTGCAGAGCCTGCAGCCAGTGGATGGACACTGGCTGCAGATAGGAAACTCTACTTGGTCCATGCTAGGGACACTAATGAAGCTACAAGGGGAATCCAGAGGCAATAAGAAGCAAAGAAACAAAAGTGACGTGGAAGTCAACCAATGGTAAGAAGTAAGTAGTGGGTGGACTCAAAGCGCTTTTTAGTTTTTTTTTGGGGGGGGGAGGGGTTTTAACAAGAAATTTTGGAAGTGCTGTGCAGGCAAAATCTATAAGAAAAGAAAGAAAAATCAGACCGTATAATTCCAAATACTTAAAGAACTTTTCTGGCCCCAGTTGAGACCAGAACTGACTTCATAATTGCCTGGTTCATTCAAAGTGCTCCATATTGGCCTTCTCGGTTATGTTAAAAACAAAGCAAGAAAATGTAAATGCACCCTGTTTCTTGGAATGTTAAATAATAGATGGGTATTTGGTTGGTGTTTTGGTATTGTCAAATTAACAAATGGAGGCAATTTGGGAAGAAACCCTGACATGAGAAGCCACTAGGCTTTTTTTTTTAATATGCATAGTCTCATACATTAACAGTGAATATCCAATTTTATCTGTATATTTATGTCAAATTGCTGGTTTATGAACTTCTAATATCTTGACCCCAGGACATACACATAATGATTACTTGGTCGTACACTTGAAACGGAGTGCCATTACCTTTGTTCTTACTAATCTAATATTTTCCCAAGATACATTTTGAAACGTGATAAGTAACATTAAATTATGTGAAATTATAGTAATTTCAAATGCATTGTCGACATGTAGGCCTTTTTCAATATATCGCTGTGGGTTTCTATATTTTCTAGTCATCTGACCCCCTCGCCCCCCTACCCCAAAGTCTTGTTTCTGTGTTTGTCATGAATCATGTTTCTAAATGCGGACAGTGTGCTTGCATTGTGGGCTGTGACGAAAAAAAGTCAAAATGCACTGCCACTAAATAAGGCATGAGATTATCAGCCAAAGATGTTTGATGCCTTTGGGGGAAGCGAAACAGGATGTGGGAGAAAATGGAGGAGGGTCAGAAGTAACAAAGGGGCGCAGGTGGAGAGATCAAAATTGCCAAAAGAATAATATGAAGCTGGGGGAGAAAACACATGGGTGAGAGAGGACTAAAAGGAGTGCAGGTGTTGGGGGGACACGAGGAAGAGAGCGGGAAAACAAATGCTGTCAGAGTGCTTAGGCAAAAAGAAAAATATAGAACCAGAAAAGGTGAGCAGTGGGAGGCAACAATAATGCACCCATGATCAGTGGACGGGACAAACAAATGCAGGAAAGCCCACATAGTTAACTAATGAGAACCCAGCAAATGAGAGTGACACTGAAGCCAACCAATGGTAAGCAATGGGAGGGCAATAAGTCCACTGTAAAATAACACACATGCGCTGCCTTACAGGAAACCTAAAAAACACATAAAGAAACAATAAGGGCACCAGGAAACAAATGACCTAGTACCTCTAGACACCCACTCTTCCAGGGACAGGTCAGAATGTACGCCACGTGGTCAAAAGTATTCGAAAGGAAAGTATATTTGAAATTTCCGACCCTAAAATACCCCGCATTTCCTCAGAGCATTGACGTTTGTTTGCAGGGTATGTCATTTAACAGGAAACAGGAGCTTCAAGGCGTTGAGACGAGTTTATGATTTGTCTTGCATCCATCTACGGAATGTCGAGGGCCATTTCCCGGAATGCAACAGTGGATGGCGTTGTGTCATGAGAGAACTTATTTATTTTCGGGTTTTTTAAAAGTGACGGTTTCCTTGGAAAGAACACTCGTGCAAGAAAAGTGGCCCTGCCGTTCCAATCACCCCACCCACCTCTACTGAAGGGCTGGGCCACTCTCTGTGAGAAGTAAAAGGGTGAATGCGACCTCATAGATACGTACCCCAGGTTCCATGAGTCAGTAAAGACAAGACTACAAACCCCAGAATGCAAGCAAAAGACTGGACTGGATTGTCCCTCACGCGTGGACCTAAGAACATTACGATAGGAAAGAAAACAAAATGTCAAACCGCACCATGTAAACCAACTGCCGCTATTGGAAACTTCCAGTAATGTACAGTTAAAGGGGCTGCTGTCCCTTTTCCTGCACCCTCAGCCCGTTGGGGCGGAGGGGTGAGACGGGCAGTTGGGGTATTTCCACTCTGCTCACGGGACACGCCCGCCTTGTCCCAGCGTTCGTCAAGTTGGGGGGGGGCTCTTTTGACAACGACACTTCTCCCGGTTAAACGGCCGGACCGGAAGGTCAGCGAACAGAGCGGAACAGCACACCTGCGAGCTGCGTGGCACGGCAGCTTGACCGGTCCCTAGGCAATGGGTCTCCGCGCAGACCACCTTTCTGGCAATAAACAATCGCCATTATTATCGCGTCCATTTTTGCCGCACAGCGCCTTTCACAGGGAAGTTGCAAAATGCCCGCGTTTTGAGGGGGGGGGGGGGGGGCAACAACCTTTATCTTTTGGTCACAAAATGCGCCTGTTCGGACTTTACAGATTTGTAGATGGAGGCCCGGGTTGTCTCCCTCTGAATAAAAGACACTTACCATCCTTCGGAGTGGTTCCTTCTTCTTCCTGTGCTGTAGCTGTTCTCTGGGCCGGATGGAGGGTGCGCAGCGCTTTCACTTCCTCGCTTCGAAATGATGCCTGCAGCTGTGGGAGGAAGTGGGAGGGAAAGCTATCAGAACCACAGAAATACACACGCTCCAGTATATTCAGACATATTACAGTGCACAGCGCCCCTGAAAGAAGCTATCCTCCCACAGCAATTGTTTTGTCATATTATCTCCCACCCGACACATATTCCAAAATAAATATCCATACGCCACCCTGCAGCTGGGTCAACATAGCTGTCATGCGTCTTAAGTAATCACTGAACCTCATTCTTCCCTTATTTTGTAGTCAAGAGCTTATGATTATGGGGCTTATTAAAGTTGTTTGTATGTGTTCTAAAACCCCTGCTTGCAAATTGCTGTTCGCTAAAAAATAAATAAAAAAAAGACTGAAGGTACACTCTGCACATAAGCCAGCTTGTAAGATACATATTCCATTACCTTTGCATAGTTGTCAAGTGGCCCAAGGTCATTGCGTACCATTAGTTGGCTTTTCTTGTCATTCACACTCACCTGCATCTTACTGGTGTACTAGCTTGTCAACCTTGTGTTTGTCCCACACATGGAGCTTTGCCTGTTTACAGTCCCTGACTGACTGACATTGTTGCTTCCACTGCTTGCTTTTCAAGCACTATTGTTTTTGTTGTTGTGTGAAGCACTCCATTACAATGTGATCGTTTTTGAGCTGTCTCCCTTGTGCAGACCTCCTCCCTATACTTAATGTTGTTCTGGTACCTGACTGCTTCTGCTCGCGTCTTGTATTTATTAGCCCATTTGCTTCTCCCCCACATACTGTCTGTGTTCCTTTCCCCAAGCCCTTGTGTTGCTTTTGCTAACGCGTCCCTTTATGATAACTTATTACACATCAGGACTCGTTTTAGGCCAATGAATCTTTTGACCCAGTTGAGAGACACCTTAGGACGAGATAGCTAATCAGTATGTCAATCAGTACGTCAATAATGTCATCAATATTTATTACCACAATGCATTTCACTTTAGTCAAAGACATTAATCAACTCGAGACACCACCATGACCTTGCAGTCATGAATAACCACACCAGTTTAGTAGAATTTTTATGAGTTTTATTCCCTATTAATTACAATTCTAAAAGCAGGTGTGTTAATCTCAAAACCAAACACTCAACAACATTGTCATAATTTGGCAACTCGAATAAGACTTTATCAAAGCAAGGTAAGCAATTAATAAAACATATCACAGTGTCAACATAGATTGATTTTAGCAGAGTGTCATCAACGCGTCAGTTCAACAAAGCATGGATTCAGTTGTTTGTCTATTTGCGTCAGTTTAGTGAACCCCTGTCCTAACCACTGATTAGCATTGGCATGTTGGGCTTCATGCAAAACAATTTAGAACACAAATTTCAAAAACATCTAGCTATGGTCACTGTCAAAAGTAAGTAGTTGGTACCTAGAAAGGAAAAGCAAACAGACAAATCACAATTTCATTGTCATAGTTACCCTCCAAGGTTTAGGTCAGCACTCAGGCTCAGTCTTCGTCTTCAGGACATCAGTCTATTCACCATCAGCCAACGATTCAGCTCTCGGGGAAAATAGGGGCACTTCCCTCATAAGGAGGTAAAGTGTAACTGGGCAATCTAAGGAAAAGGATGGTTTAAGTAAAACCATATAAGTCACTAAACAGAGTTTCTGGATCAAATCAATAACATCTCCCTAACCCACCTAAATGGCTCCCCGTGTCATGGGTTTTTATCCCTTTTTCATTGTGCATTCCCCTAAAATCTAATTGGCTAAGGGGCTGCACCCCACTATCTCTACCCAATTAACTTTGAATTAGCTCATCAAATTTGTCACCCCACAACAGTTCACAAGCATTTTATTGGTCCATATGATTGACGTCTTCAGAGGTAGCACGTCCGGTATGATTTCATCCTTCTGTAATATTTTGCACATCTTTTGGTCAGTAGCTCCATTGTATGTACCGGTTTGAACGACCTTGTACATTATACTAATCTACACTGTTGCATTTTAGTTATTACATTTCTACAAGCAATATGAATTTCATGAGAACGGATCTACTATAGTTACATTCAGCTTCTAGCTTGAAGGAAAAACAAGAGTTCATGTCCTTTTGCGAGTCAGCACACTGCATGTTAGAAAAACACATTTAATATGAAAGCCAGGAAGCTAGGCCTCGACTCATACTAACTATGGCCTATAACATTTATTTAGCAAACTTTAATAACACAATCATTAATAATTAGTATAAAACCATTTAAATGCAATAATTCATAAACATTAGACATTTTCATTAGTCTCCGTATAAATTAGCAGCCACTCCCCGTGGTCACATTTCAAGTGCATGTTTTAGCAAAATACAGTTTCTATGCGGCATTATTACACATTAGTTCATAAACATTTCATGTTAATATAGATTATATAAGCCACGCTCTCTCAGTCCCTCCTCTGATGACGTTCGTCATCACACAAACCTTTCCCTTTCAACCTTTCACTTTAAAATTTTCACTTTGCGCATAATGCGCATTTCAACATCTTGCCCCTTGTGTGAACTTTCCCAAATTCCATTAAACATTTTCTCCCTTTCATTTTTTTCGTTTCTTTTATTTCGTTTCGTCCAATTTCTTCTAATTCTTTCATTAATTTTGCATGCTCCCCATAAACCCAATAAACAAATCAAAACAATTAATAGACCTCCTAATATTTTTGCGAGAACCCCGTTCCAAATGTTACTAAACCAGCTCCCTACTCTGGCAATTCCTTTTCCAATTTTCTCCCAAACTCCAGGTTCTTTCAAATCTTTTAAATCTGCACTATCTCTAGTTAGGTTAGTAAGCATACCTCTAATCTTTTTGCTGTTGTCCAGAATGAACGAGCAACAATGGTGCTCGTTAAGCATCTTGCAGACTCCGCCGCTCTTTGCTAAAAGAATGTCTAACGCAAGCTGATTTTGAAGAGTCATAGCTCTTTCCGCAGCAAGTTCAGTATCCATCAGGAGTATAGCCCCTGTGAAGTTTGTCAGCATGTTATCCACAATAGCAGACAACTTTTGAATCTTTATGGAGTTTAAGATAACCCCTACTGAAGGAATTATGGCTCCAAATATGTCACCAACGACAGCAGCCGCTGTCTCTCGTTTTTGTCTAGCATGTTGTAATTCAGACATTTTAGGTATTTGCTTTAAGTCATCAATCTGGTAAATCTTGGGGAAAACTATCCCCAAATAACATGTCCCATACCATCCCTTAGGGAGACCGTAATAAGCTTTAAGTCCACATATATAATAGATCCCAGGGATCGCTGGATCCTGTCCATTTAACATGAATGTCCACTTACTCTGAAACAAAAACACATGCCTGCATTCACTCGTTCCCACAAATAAAGTGTCATGATCAGATTTTGGCCTATATATACAAAGCCTTCCTACATGTAATGCATCTATAACTAATTTGCCCTGCGTTTTTATTGCGGTGTAAGCATAATCATTTGCATATGTGCATTTTTCTAATCCCTTTTCTAATCTTTCTTTCAATGCTTTGCGTCTATCATCAGTGTGATCTAAAAAGCTTTTCTCTACAGGTGTTAATAAGCAGGTCAGATTGTTGCGGTGTGCATAAGCTGTCCCGAATGTCAGTGTCGGCTCAAAGAAACCTCTAACTAATTTTATACTATGATCTTTAGCTAACTTATTCAGAAACTCAATCACAGGCACAAAGGAAAACACTACATCTAAATTTGAATAAAAATATTGCACATGTTCCTGGTCATAGAATCTTGTTAGTAGCAAACTACAACTTATACCGTAGGTTAAAGGCAGACTATGATAAGTGACCCCCTCTTGTACTGACAAAGGAATCTTTGTGCACACATAACAGTTCCTCTCATCCATAGTAAGTATCAACATACTCATTCAGTAAGCGATAGAAGACATTAGTAGAGAGTTCCCCCTTTGAATTAGTTCCCTCATGCAAATATTTTGTATCTTGCTTGAATTTTTCCCACGGTGTTAATGTAGCAGTCTCAGGTTTTGAAGCATTGTTAGTCACTTTCTTATTCAACCATGGCATTCCCACTATCACACCTACAATTATTGTTGCACACACAATACCCAATATAACACTTAACCAACCACACACTTTACCCCTTTTGCTACTGCCTCTAGCGTAAGCCATGATCTGTAAAGAATCAGACAGCAGAACAAGTCAATACAAACAATCAACTTGAGGACGATTTAAAGCTCTTTATTTTTTTTTCAATGCAAAGTCTTTCTTTCTCTCAGCGTGTATTTACAGCGTTTCACTCACCCCAGGACCCTTTTGTCAAATCAGGTTAGCAGCTTGTCATTATCGGTTCTCAAAGTCAATTCAGGTTATCAATGTCACATCCGGTAATTTATAAATCTCTTTTCTCAGCTTTCAGCTTTCAATTTTCAATCTAAATTTTAACACAGTCTCTTTTTCTGTTTGAATTCAGGTACCGTAATATTGGCCTGGTACTTCTCAATCAAAGCAAAATGCTAAGAATTCTTGCTGCCATTCAGATGTCGTTGCATATGCCCATTCAGGACCTGCGTACCTTCTATTTGCAACTTTCTTTTCAGCCTGCGTTCACTCTGCAGCTCTCCTTCACTTAGATCCTCTTTTCTGGTTGTGTCGATTTCTTCCTCTATTGTTTCACCTGGAACGATCTTTTCCCTTGCAACTTCTTTGGGCAGTTATCACCTTTATGCGTTTTCTTCCTGCTTGGCCTTTCAGGACGCTGAACAGCACCCTCCTCTTGTGCTATTGTGTTTTCTCTTGACGGACCTGCAATTGGCTCAGGGGGTGTCTGTGTGTTTTGACCTCCTTCTGCTCTCTCCCCCTCGACTTCTGGGTCTGTAACGGTTCAAGCTCTAACCCTTATTCGTCTACTTCTGGGAGAACCTCTCCATGTTGCGGTTCTCCTGCTGCCTCTAGTGAGATATGCTCACCGTCACCTCTCTTGAACTCGTTTACTGTTTGAGGGACTAGGCCGTCCTCAGTGGGCTCTACTACAGTCTCAGTTTTCCTTTGAATACTCTCCGGCCCTGAGACTCCCCTCTCTGGAGCTGTTATTTCGGGCACTTCCAGTTCCTCATCAGTTGGACATGTCACCTTCTTTGTGTGACTGGCATGTATCCAGTTTGGAACGCCTGCACATTTCACAGCAGTGGTTGTTGTCAGTATTACTTGATATGGCCCCTTCCAGCGCGGCTCCTAGAACGACTTCCTTACATGCTTCTTGACAACCACCCAGTCACCGGCTTGCAGAGTATGACCTGGATCACTGATCGGTGGCAATGTGTTAGCCTCCACCTGGTGGGAAAAAGAGCGGACCACATCAGCCAGACCCTTGCAGTAGTCCAACACCATATCATCCGTGATATTCACAAGAGCATTTGCAGGTACTGCGGGCAACCTCATAGCTCTGCCCATGAGTATCTCATGGGGTCATAGTCCTGTCTTCTTATCAGGTGTTTTTCTCATTGACATTAGCACTAGTAATGCATCTGGCCATTTCATATTGGTAGCTGCACACATTTTTGCCATCCTCGACTTCAAGGTACCATTCATCTGTTCCACTAATCCTGATGCTTCAGGGCGGTAGCTACAATGCAGCTTCTGTTCAATGTCTAATGCAGCACACAAGAGCTTTATCACCTCATTGTCGAAGTGTCTGCCCCTATCTGATTCTAAAGAGACCGGAAATCCGAACCGTGGTATTAACTCCCTAAGCAACAGCTTTGCTACTGTGAGACTGTCATTCCTACGTGTAGAGTAAGCTTCAATCCAGTGACTGAAAACACACACAATCACCAACATATACCTCAAGCCTCCACATACAGGCATCTCAATGAAATCCATATGCATCTTCCTAAATGGACCTCCAGCTCTCCCTATGTGGCTCAAAGTCACCACAGTTCCTTTTCCTGCATTCATTTTTTGACAGATGATGCACCTGTGACAGGTAACCTCTGCGGCTTCTCTGAATTTCAGATTAAACCAGTCAATTTTGAATAACCTGATCATTGCATCTCTCCCAAGATGTGCCTGTCCATGATAAAGCCTTGCAAATTGTGACAAAAGACTGTTTGGCAAAACCAGTTTTCCCTCCTCTGAGACCCACAAGTCGTCAGCTCTCTGTACACACTGCATTCTTTGCCAGGAGCGTTTTTCGTCCCTGCTTGCACAACCCTGCAGTGATTTTAGATCATCTAATGTATCAACTACTCTTAATGCAAAATTCAAACATGTTTCATTTTCAGTTTGCGGTAACAATTCTCACTGATCTTTGAACGATATACAGTTCAATGCGCAAAACCTTGCGACTTGATCTGCATAGCCGTTTCCCATTGACACTAAGGGGGTTATTCCAACTTTGGAGGAGGTGTTAATCCGTCCCAAAAGTGACGGTAAAGTGACGGATATAACACCAGCCGAGTTCCATAGGATATAATGGACTCGTAATATGGCTGGTGGTAAATCCGTCACTTTTCCGTCACTTTTGGGACGGATTAACACCTCCTCCAAAGTTGGAATAACCCCCAAAGTCCTGTGACTTAGCCTGAGCATTGCATTTCACCACGGCAATTTCAAGAGGTAACTGAATCGCATGCAACAAGTCCTTAATCTGTTCACCATTTTTCACTGGTGAACCAGAAGAGGTCATGATACCCCTCTGTGACCACAATAGGCCAAAATCATGTACAATGCCAAATCCGTATCTGCTGTCAGTATAGATAGTGACTTTCAGATTTTCAGCTGCGTGGCATGCCTTAGTAAGGGCAATTAATTCTGCCACTTGTGCAGAATACACCCTTTCAAGCCAGGAGGCTTCTAAAATACCAGTGATTGTACACACAGCATATGCAGTTCTCAGTATTCCAACTGAGTCTCTCAAACATGATCCATCAACAAACATAATGCAGTCATTTTCTTTTAACTGCGTATCTTTAATGTCAGGTCTGGGTTTGGTGCACAGTTCTGTTACCTCAAGACAGTCCTGCTCCACTTCCTCTGTATTGTTAATCTCAGTGTTTTCAACAGGAAGCAGAGTTGCCGGGTGTAGGAAGTTGGCTCTGTATGCACTATTTCAAAGTAAGGAATAGTATGCACAGAGTCCAAGGGTTCCCCTTAGGGGTAAGATAGTGGCAAAAAGAGATAATACTAATGCTCTATTTTGTGGTAGTGTGGTCGAGCAGTAGGCTTATCCAAGGAGTAGTGTTAAGCATTTGTTGTACATACACACAGGCAATAAATGAGGAACACACACTCAGAGACAAATCCAGCCAATAGGTTTTGTTATAGAAAAATATCTTTTCTTAGTTTATTTTAAGAACCACAGGTTCAAATTCAACATGTAATATCTCATTTGAAAGGTATTGCAGGTAAGTACTTTAGGAACTTTGAATGATTTCATTAGCATGTATACTTTTCACATAAAACACAATAAGCTGTTTTAAAAGTGGACACAGTGCAATTTTCACAGTTTCTGGGGGAGGTAAAATAATGTTAGTTTTAACAGGTAAGTAAGTCACTTACAGGTTTCAGTTTTTGGTCCAAGGTAGCCCACCGTTGGGGGTTCAGAGCAACCCCAAAGTTATCACACCAGCAGCTCAGGGCCGGTCAGGTGCAATGGTCAAAGAGGTGCCCAAAACACATAGGCTATAATGGAGAGAAGGGGGTGCCCCAGTTCCAGTCTGCCAGCAGGTAAGTACCCGCGTCTTCGGAGGGCAGACCAGGGGGGTTTTGTATGGCACCGGGGGGGACACAAGTCCACACAGAAAGTACACCCTCAGCAGCGCGGGGGCGGCCGGGTGCAGTGTGCAAACAAGCGTCGGGTTTCCTTTAGTTTTCAATGGGAGACCAAGGGGTCTCTTCAGCGATGCAGGCAGGCAAGGGGGGGGGGGGCTCCTCGGGGTAGCCACCACCTGGGCAAGGGAGAGGGCCTCCTGGGGGTCACTCCTGCACAGAAGTTCCGTTTCTTTAGGGGCTGGGGGCTGCGGGTGCAGGGTCTTTTCCAGCTGTCGGGAAATGGAGTTCAGACAGTCGCGGTCAGGGGGAGCCTGGGGATTCCCTCTGCAGGCGTCGCTGTGGGGGCTCAGGGGGGACAACTTTGGTTACTCACAGTCGTAGAGTCGCCGGAGGGTCCTCCCTGAGTTGGTTGTTCTCCACCAGTCGAGTCGGGGTCGCCGGGTGCAGTGTTGCAAGTTTCACGCTTCTTGCGGGGAGTTGCAGGGGTCTTTAAATCTGCTCCTTGTAACAAAGTTGCAGTTCTTTTGGAGCAGTGCCGCTGTCCTCGGGAGTTTCTAGTCTTTCTTGAAGCTGGGCAGTCCTCAGAGGATTCAGAGGTCGCTGGTCCCTTGGAAATCGTCGCTGGAGCAGGTTTCTTTGGAAGGCAGGAGACAGGCCGGTAAGTCTGGAGCCAAAGCAGTTGGTGTCTTCTGTTCTTCCTCTGCCGGGGTTTTTCAGCTCAGCAGTCCTTCTTCTTCAGGTAAGTTGCAGGAATCTAAATTCTTAGGTTCAGGGAAGCCCTTAAATACTAAATTTAAGGGCGTGTTTAGGTCTGGGGGGTTAGTAGCCAATGGCTACTAGCCCTGAGGGTGAGTACACCCTCTTTGTGCCTCCTCCCAAGGGGAGGGGGTCACATTCCTAATCCTATTGGGGGAATCCTCCATCTGCAAGATGGAGGATTTCTAAAAGTTAGAGTCACCTCAGCTCAGGACACCTTAGGGGCTGTCCTGACTGGCCAGTGACTCCTCCTTGTTGTTTTCTTTGTTTCCTCCAGCCTTGCCGCCAAAAGTGGGGGCCATGGCCGGAGGGGGCGGGCAACTCCACTAAGCTGGAGTGTCCTGCGGTGCTGTGACAAAGGGGTGAGCCTTTGAGGCTCACCGCCAGGTGTTACAGCTCCTGCCTGGGGGAGGTGTTAGCATCTCCACCCAGTGCAGGCTTTGTTACTGGCCTCAGAGTGACAAAGGCACTCTCCCCATGGGGCCAGCAACATGTCTCTAGTGTGGCAGGCTGCTGAAACCAGTCAGCCTACACAGATAGACGGTTAAGGTTTCAGGGGGCACCTCTAAGGTGCCCTCTGGGGTGTAGTTTACAATAAAATGTACACTGGCATCAGTGTGCATTTATTGTGCTGAGAAGTTTGATACCAAACTTCCCAGTTTTCAGTGTAGCCATTATGGTGCTGTGGAGTTCGTGTAAAACAGACTCCCAGACCATATACTCTTATGGCTACCCTGCACTTACAATGTCTAAGGTATTGCTTAGACACTGTAGGGGCACAGTGCTCATGCACTTGTGCCCTCACCTATGGTATAGTGCACCCTGCCTTAGGGCTGTAAGGCCTACTAGAGGGGTGACTTATCTATACCTGCATAGGCAGTGAGAGGCTGACATGGCACCCTGAGGGGAGTGCCATGTCGACTTACTCGTTTTGTTCTCACCAGCACACACAAGCTGGCAAGCAGTGTGTCTGTGCTGAGTGAGGGGTCTCCAGGGTGGCATAAGACATGTTGCAGCCCTTAGAGACCTTCCTTGGCATCAGGGCCCTTGGTACCAGGGGTACCACTTACAAGGGACTTATCTGGATGCCAGGGTGTGCCAATTGTGGAATCAAAAGTACAGGTTAGGGAAAGAACACTGGTGCTGGGGCCTGGTTAGCAGGCCTCAGCACACTTTCAATTCAAAACATAGCATCAGCAAAGGCAAAAAGTCAGGGGGTAACCATGCCAAGGAGGCATTTCCTTACACAAAAGTCAGGGGGTAACCATGCCAAGGAGGCATTTCCTTACACAACCCCCCCCCCAAACGAAAGAGGATGAGACTAACCTTTCCCAAGAGAGTCTTCATTTTCTAAGTGGAAGAACCTGGAAAGGCCATCTGCATTGGCATGGGCAGTCCCAGGTCTGTGTTCCACTATAAAGTCCATTCCCTGTAGGGAGATGGACCACCTCAACAGTTTTGGATTTTCACCTTTCATTTGCATCAGCCATCTGAGAGGTCTGTGGTCAGTCTGAACTAGGAAGTGAGTACCAAAGAGGTATGGTCTCAACTTCTTCAGGGACCAAACCACAGCAAAGGCCTCCCTCTCAATGGCACTCCAACGCTGCTCCCTGGGGAGTAACCTCCTGCTAATGAAAGCAACAGGCTGGTCAAGGCCATCATCATTTGTTTGGGACAAAACTGCCCCTATCCCATGTTCAGAGGCATCTGTTTGCACAATGATTTGCTTGGAGTAATCTGGAGCTTTTAGAACTGGTGCTGTGCACATAGCTTGCTTCAGGGTGTCAAAGGCCTGTTGGCATTCTACAGTCCAGTTTACTTTCTTGGGCATTTTCTTGGAGGTGAGTTCTGTGAGGGCTGTCACAATGGATCCATATCCCTTCACAAACCTCCTATAGTACCCAGTCAAGCCAAGGAATGCCCTGACTTGAGTCTGGGTTTTTGGAGCTGCCCAGTCCAGAATAGTCTGGATCTTAGGCTGGAGTGGCTGAACTTGGCCTCCACCTACAAGGTGTCCCAAGTAAACCACAGTTCCCTGCCCTATCTGGCATTTGGATGCCTTGATAGAGAGGCCTGCAGATTGCAGAGCCTTCAAAACCTTCTTCAGGTGGACCAGGTGATCCTGCCAGGTGGAGCTGAAGACAGCAATATCATCAAGATAAGCTGCACTAAAGGATTCCAACCCAGCAAGGACTTGATTCACCAACCTTTGGAAGGTGGCAGGGGCATTCTTTAAACCAAAGGGCATAACAGTGAACTGATAATGCCCATCAGGTGTGGAGAATGCTGTCTTTTCTTTTGCTCCAGGGGCCATTTTGATTTGCCAGTACCCTGCTGTTAAGTCAAAGGTACTTAAGAATTTGGCAGCCCCTAATTTGTCTATTAGCTCATCAGCTCTAGGAATGGGATGAGCATCGGTCTTGGTGACAGAGTTGAGACCTCTATAGTCCACACAAAACCTCATCTCTCTCTTTCCTTCTTTGGTGTGAGGTTTGGGGACTAAGACCACTGGGCTAGCCCAGGGGCTGTCAGAGTACTCAATTACTCCCAATTCCAGCATCTTGTGGACTTCCACCTTGATGCTTTCCTTAACTTGGTCAGACTGTCTAAATATTTTGTTTTTGACAGGCATGCTGTCTCCTGTGTCCACATCATGGGTACACAGGTGTGTCTGACCAGGGGTTAGGGAAAAGAGTTCAGCAAACTGCTGCAGGACCTTCCTACAGTCAGACTGCTGTTGGCTAGAGAGGGTGTCTGAGTAGATCACTCCATCCACTGAGCCATCTTTAGGGTCTGATGAGAGGAGATCAGGGAGAGGTTCACTCTCAGCTTCCTGGTCCTCATCTGTTACCATCAACAGATTTACATCAGCCCTGTCATGGAAGAGCTTAAGGCGGTTCACATGGATCACCCTCTTGGGGCTCCTGCTTGTGCCCAGGTCCACCAGATAGGTGACCTGACTCTTCCTTTCTAGTACTGGGTAAGGGCCACTCCATTTGTCCTGAAGTGCCCTGGGAGCCACAGGCTCCAGAACCCAGACTTTCTGCCCTGGTTGAAATTCAACCAGTGCAGCCTTTTGGTCATACCACAATTTCTGGAGTTGTTGGCTGGCCTCAAGGTTTTTACTTGCCTTTTCCATGTACTCTGCCATCCTTGAGCGAAGGCCAAGTACATAGTCCACTATGTCTTGTTTAGGCTCATGAAGAGGTCTCTCCCAGCCTTCTTTAACAAGAGCAAGTGGTCCCCTTACAGGGTGGCCAAACAGAAGTTCAAAGGGTGAGAATCCTACTCCCTTCTGAGGCACCTCTCTGTAAGCGAAAAGCAGACATGGCAGGAGGACATCCCATCTCCTTTTGAGTTTTTCTGGGAGCCCCATGATCATGCCCTTTAATGTCTTGTTGAATCTCTCAACAAGGCCATTAGTTTGTGGATGATATGGTGTAGTGAATTTATAAGTCACCCCACACTCATTCCACATGTGTTTTAGGTATGCTGACATGAAGTTGGTACCTCTGTCAGACACCACCTCCTTAGGGAAACCCACTCTGGTAAAGATACCAATGAGGGCCTTGGCTACTGCAGGGGCAGTAGTCGACCTAAGGGGAATAGCTTCAGGATACCTAGTAGCATGATCCACTACTACTAGGATGTACATATTTCCTGAGGCTGTGGGAGGTTCTAGTGGACCAACTATGTCCACACCCACTCTTTCAAAGGGGACCCCCACCACTGGAAGTGGAATAAGGGGGGCCTTTGGATGTCCACCTGTCTTACCACTGGCTTGACAGGTGGGGCAGGAGAGGCAAAACCCCTTAACCTTCTGGGACATATTGGGCCAGTAGAAGTGGTTGACTAACCTCTCCCACGTCTTGGTTTGTCCCAAATGCCCAGCAAGGGGAATATCATGGGCTAAGGTCAGAATAAACTCTCTGAAACCCTGAGGCACTACCACTCTCCTAGTGGCACCAGGTTTGGGATCTCTTGCCTCAGTGTACAGGAGTCCATCTTCCCAATAGACCCTATGTGTTCCATTTTTCTTGCCATTGGACTCTTCAGCAGCTTGCTGCCTAAGGCCTTCAAGAGAGGGACAGGTTTCTTGTCCCTTACACAACTCTTCCCTTGAGGGTCCCCCTGGGCCTAAGAGCTCAACCTGATAAGGTTCCAGCTCCATAGGCTCAGTTCCCTCAGAGGGCAGAACTTCTTCCTGAGAAGCGAGGTTCTCTTTTTCTTGCTGTGTTGCAGCTGGTTTCCCAGCTGACTTTCCTTTCCTCTTGGTAGGCTGGGCCTTTCTTCCAGACTCCAGCTCTACTTTTTCACCCTGAGCCTTGCACTGTGCCCTTGTCTTGACACACACCAGTTCAGGGATACCCAGCATGGCTGCATGGGTTTTCAGTTCTACCTCAGCCCATGCTGAGGACTCCAGGTCATTTCCAAGCAAACAGTCTACTGGGATATTTGAGGAGACCACCACCTGTTTCAGGCCATTGACCCCTCCCCACTCTAAAGTTACCATTGCCATGGGATGTACTTTAGTCTGATTGTCAGCGTTGGTGACTGGATAAGTTTGTCCAGCCAGGTATTGGCCAGGGGAAACCAGTTTCTCTGTCACCATAGTGACACTGGCACCTGTATCCCTCAGGCCCTCTACACTTGTCCCATTAATTAAGAGCTGCTGCCTGTATTTTTGCATGTTAGGGGGCCAGGCAGCCAGTGTGGCTAAATCCACCCCACCCTCAGAGACTAATGTAGCTTCAGTGTGACACCTGATTTGCTCTGGGCACACTGTTGATCCCACTTGGAGACTGGCCATTCCAGTTTTAGCTGGATGGGAGTTAGAAGTGGTATCTTTCTTGGGACAGGCCTTGTCTCCAGTTTGGTGTCCAGACTGACTACAGCTACGACACCAGGCCTTTTTGGGATCAAAGTTTTTACCCTTGTACCCAGAATTGTTTTGTGAAGAGGCTCTGGGCCCACCCTCCTGTGCAGGATTTTGGGGGCCTGTAGAAGACTCTTTACTATTTTTGTTTTTGGCTGTCTCACCACCTTTCCCCCGGGGAGGTTTTGTGACCCCTTTCTTTTGGTCACCCCCTGTGGAAGTTTTGGACACCCTAGTCTTGACCCAATGGTCCGCCTTCTTTCCCAATTCTTGGGGAGAAATTGGTCCTAGGTCTACCAGATGCTGATGCAGTTTATCATTGAAACAATTACTTAATAGGTGTTCTTTCACAAATAAATTGTACAGCCCATCATAATTACTTACACCACTGCCTTGAATCCAACCATCTAGTGTTTTTACTGAGTAGTCTACAAAGTCAACCCAGGTCTGGCTCGAGGATTTTTGAGCCCCCCTGAATCTAATCCTATACTCCTCAGTGGAGAATCCAAAGCCCTCAATCAGGGTACCCTTCATGAGGTCATAAGATTCTGCATCTTTTCCAGAGAGTGTGAGGAGTCTATCCCTACACTTTCCTGTGAACATTTCCCAAAGGAGAGCACCCCAGTGAGATTTGTTCACTTTTCTGGCTACACAAGCCCTCTCAAAAGCTGTGAACCATTTGGTGATGTCATCACCATCTTCATATTTAGTTACAATCCCTTTAGGGATTTTCAACATGTCAGGAGAATCTCTGACCCTATTTATGTTGCTGCCACCATTGATGGGTCCTAGGCCCATCTCTTGTCTTTCCCTTTCTATGGCTAGGATTTGTCTTTCCAAAGCCAATCTTTTGGCCATCCTGGCTAACTGGATGTCCTCTTCACTGGAGTTATCCTCAGTGATTTCAGAGAAATTGGTCCCTCCTGTGAGGGAACTAGCATCTCTGACTAGTATTTGTGGAGTCAGGGCTTGAGAGGCCCTGCCCTCCCTAGATAGGACTGGTAGGGGGGAATCTTCCTCCAAGTCACTATCCTCATCCTCTGTGTTGCCATCCACAGAGGGGTTGGCTCTTTCATACTCTGCCAACAGCTCCTGGAGCTGTTGTTTGGTAGGTCTAGAGCCCATTGTTATTTTCTTGATTTTACAGAGTGACCTTAGCTCTCTCATCTGTAGATGGAGGTAAGGTGTGGTGTCGAGTTCCACCACATTCACATCTGTATTAGACATTATGCTTCTAAAAGTTGGAATACTTTTTAAGAAACTAAAACTAGTTCTAGAATCTAATTCAAACTTTTAACAAACTTTTAAACTGTAAAAGAAATGCTAACAGGGACTAACACAAGGCACTAGCAGGACTTTAAAGAATTTAGAAAAATTTCAAATTGCAAAAATCAATTTCTAATGACAATTTTTGGAGTTTGTCGTATGATCAGGTATTGGCTGAGTAGTCCAGCAAATGCAAAGTCTTGTATCCCACCGCTGCCACCAATGTAGGAAGTTGGCTCTGTATGCACTATTTCAAAGTAAGGAATAGTATGCACAGAGTCCAAGGGTTCCCCTTAGGGGTAAGATAGTGGCAAAAAGAGATAATACTAATGCTCTATTTTGTGGTAGTGTGGTCGAGCAGTAGGCTTATCCAAGGAGTAGTGTTAAGCATTTGTTGTACATACACACAGGCAATAAATGAGGAACACACACTCAGACACAAATCCAGCCAATAGGTTTTGTTATAGAAAAATATCTTTCCTTAGTTTATTTTAAGAACCACAGGTTCAAATTCTACATGTAATATCTCATTTGAAAGGTATTGCAGGTAAGTACTTTAGGAACTTTGAATCATTTCATTAGCATGTATACTTTTCACATAAAACACAATAAGCTGTTTTAAAAGTGGACACAGTGCAATTTTCACAGTTTCTGGGGGAGGTAAAATAATGTTAGTTTTAACAGGTAAGTAAGTCACTTACAGGTTTCAGTTTTTGGCCTAAGGTAGCCCACCGTTGGGGGTTCAGAGCAACCCCAAAGTTATCACACCAGCAGCTCAGGGCCGGTCAGGTGCAATGGTCAAAGAGGTGCCCAAAACACATAGGCTATAATGGAGAGAAGGGGGTGCCCCGGTTCCAGTCTGCCAGCAGGTAAGTACCCGCGTCTTCGGAGGGCAGACCAGGGGGGTTTTGTAGGGCACCGGGGGGGACACAAGTCCACACAGAAAGTACAACCTCAGCAGCGCGGGGGCGGCCTGGTGCAGTGTGCAAACAAGCGTCGGGTTTCCTTTAGTTTTCAATGGGAGACCAAGGGGTCTCTTCAGCGATGCAGGCAGGCAAGGGGGGGGCTCCTCGGGGTAGCCACCACCTGGGCAAGGGAGAGGGCCTCCTGGGGGTCACTCCTGCACAGAAGTTCCGTTTCTTTAGGGGCTGGGGGCTGCGGGTGCAGGGTCTTTTCCAGCTGTCGGGAAATGGAGTTCAGACAGTCGCGGTCAGGGGGAGCCTGGGGATTCCCTCTGCAGGCGTCGCTGTGGGGGCTCAGGGGGGACAACTTTGGTTACTCACAGTCGTAGAGTCGCCGGAGGGTCCTCCCTGAGTTGGTTGTTCTCCACCAGTCGAGTCGGGGTCGCCGGGTGCAGTGTTGCAAGTTTCACGCTTCTTGCGGGGAGTTGCAGGGGTCTTTAAATCTGCTCCTTGTAACAAAGTTGCAGTTCTTTTGGAGCAGTGCCGCTGTCCTCAGGAGTTTCTAGTCTTTCTTGAAGCTGGGCAGTCCTCAGAGGATTCAGAGGTCGCTGGTCCCTTGGAAAGCGTCGCTGGAGCAGGTTTCTTTGGAAGGCAGGAGACAGGCCGGTAAGTCTGGAGCCAAAGCAGTTGGTGTCTTCTGTTCTTCCTCTGCAGGGGTTTTTCAGCTCAGCAGTCCTTCTTCTTCAGGTAAGTTGCAGGAATCTAAATTCTTAGGTTCAGGGAAGCCCTTAAATACTAAATTTAAGGGCGTGTTTAGGTCTGGGGGGTTAGTAGCCAATGGCTACTAGCCCTGAGGGTGAGTACACCCTCTTTGTGCCTCCTCCCAAGGGGAGGGGGTCACATCCCTAATCCTATTGGGGGAATCCTCCATCTGCAAGATGGAGGATTTCTAAAAGTTAGAGTCACCTCAGCTCAGGACACCTTAGGGGCTGTCCTGACTGGCCAGTGACTCCTCCTTGTTGTTTTCTTTGTTTCCTCCAGCCTTGCCGCCAAAAGTGGGGGCCATGGCCGGAGGAGGCGGGCAACTCCACTAAGCTGGAGTGTCCTGCGGTGCTGTGACAAAGGGGTGAGCCTTTGAGGCTCACCGCCAGGTGTTACAGCTCCTGCCTGGGGGAGGTGTTAGCATCTCCACCCAGTGCAGGCTTTGTTACTGGCCTCAGAGTGACAAAGGCACTCTCCCCTTGGGGCCAGCAACATGTCTCTAGTGTGGCAGGCTGCTGAAACCAGTCAGCCTACACAGATAGACGGTTAAGGTTTCAGGGGGCACCTCTAAGGTGCCCTCTGGGGTGTAGTTTACAATAAAATGTACACTGGCATCAGTGTGCATTTATTGTGCTGAGAAGTTTGATACCAAACTTCCCAGTTTTCAGTGTAGCCATTATGGTGCTGTGGAGTTCGTGTAAAACAGACTCCCAGACCATATACTCTTATGGCTACCCTGCACTTACAATGTCTAAGTTATTGCTTAGACACTGTAGGGGCACAGTGCTCATGCACTTGTGCCCTCACCTATGGTATAGTGCACCCTGCCTTAGGGCTGTAAGGCCTACTAGAGGGGTGACTTATCTATACCTGCATAGGCAGTGAGAGGCTGACATGGCACCCTGAGGGGAGTGCCATGTCGACTTACTCGTTTTGTTCTTACCAGCACACACAAGCTGGCAAGCAGTGTGTCTGTGCTGAGTGAGGGGTCTCCAGGGTGGCATAAGACATGTTGCAGCCCTTAGAGACCTTCCTTGGCATCAGGGCCCTTGGTACCAGGGGTACCACTTACAAGGGACTTATCTGGATGCCAGGGTGTGCCAATTGTGGAATCAAAAGTACAGGTTAGGGAAAGAACACTGGTGCTGGGGCCTGGTTAGCAGGCCTCAGCACACTTTCAATTCAAAACATAGCATCAGCAAAGGCAAAAAGTCAGGGGGTAACCATGCCAAGGAGGCATTTCCTTACACAAAAGTCAGGGGGTAACCATGCCAAGGAGGCATTTCCTTACACAACCCCCCCCCCCCCAAACGAAAGAGGATGAGACTAACCTTTCCCAAGAGAGTCTTCATTTTCTAAGTGGAAGAACCTGGAAAGGCCATCTGCATTGGCATGGGCAGTCCCAGGTCTGTGTTCCACTATAAAGTCCATTCCCTGTAGGGAGATGAACCACCTCAACAGTTTTGGATTTTCACCTTTCATTTGCATCAGCCATCTGAGAGGTCTGTGGTCAGTCTGAACTAGGAAGTGAGTACCAAAGAGGTATGGTCTCAACTTCTTCAGGGACCAAACCACAGCAAAGGCCTCCCTCTCAATGGCACTCCAACGCTGCTCCCTGGGGAGTAACCTCCTGCTAATGAAAGCAACAGGCTGGTCAAGGCCATCATCATTTGTTGGGGACAAAACTGCCCCTATCCCATGTTCAGAGGCATCTGTTTGCACAATGATTTGCTTGGAGTAATCTGGAGCTTTTAGAACTGGTGCTGTGCAGATAGCTTGCTTCAGGGTGTCAAAGGCCTGTTGGCATTCTACAGTCCAGTTTACTTTCTTGGGCATTTTCTTGGAGGTGAGTTCTGTGAGGGCTGTCACAATGGATCCATATCCCTTCACAAACCTCCTATAGTACCCAGTCAAGCCAAGGAATGCCCTGACTTGAGTCTGGGTTTTTGGAGCTGCCCAGTCCAGAATAGTCTGGATCTTAGGCTGGAGTGGCTGAACTTGGCCTCCACCTACAAGGTGTCCCAAGTAAACCACAGTTCCCTGCCCTATCTGGCATTTGGATGCCTTGATAGAGAGGCCTGCAGATTGCAGAGACTTCAAAACCTTCTTCAGGTGGACCAGGTGATCCTTCCAGGTGGAGCTGAAGACAGCAATATCATCAAGATAAGCTGCACTAAAGGATTCCAACCCAGCAAGGACTTGATTCACCAACCTTTGGAAGGTGGCAGGGGCATTCTTTAAACCAAAGGGCATAACAGTGAACTGATAATGCCCATCAGGTGTGGAGAATGCTGTCTTTTCTTTTGCTCCAGGGGCCATTTTGATTTGCCAGTACCCTGCTGTTAAGTCAAAGGTACTTAAGAATTTGGCAGCCCCTAATTTGTCTATTAGCTCATCAGCTCTAGGAATGGGATGAGCATCGGTCTTGGTGACAGAGTTGAGACCTCTATAGTCCACACAAAACCTCATCTCTCTCTTTCCTTCTTTGGTGTGAGGTTTGGGGACTAAGACCACTGGGCTAGCCCAGGGGCTGTCAGAGTACTCAATTACTCCCAATTCCAGCATCTTGTGGACTTCCACCTTGATGCTTTCCTTAACTTGGTCAGACTGTCTAAATATTTTGTTTTTGACAGGCATGCTGTCTCCTGTGTCCACATCATGGGTACACAGGTGTGTCTGACCAGGGGTTAGGGAAAAGAGTTCAGCAAACTGCTGCAGGACCTTCCTACAGTCAGACTGCTGTTGGCTAGAGAGGGTGTCTGAGTAGATCACTCCATCCACTGAGCCATCTTTAGGGTCTGATGAGAGGAGATCAGGGAGAGGTTCACTCTCAGCTTCCTGGTCCTCATCTGTTACCATCAACAGATTTACATCAGCCCTGTCATGGAAGAGCTTAAGGCGGTTCACATGGATCACCCTCTTGGGGATCCTGCTTGTGCCCAGGTCCACCAGATAGGTGACCTGACTCTTCCTTTCTAGTACTGGGTAAGGGCCACTCCATTTGTCCTGAAGTGCCCTGGGAGCCACAGGCTCCAGAACCCAGACTTTCTGCCCTGGTTGAAATTCAACCAGTGCAGCCTTTTGGTCATACCACAATTTCTGGAGTTGTTGGCTGGCCTCAAGGTTTTTACTTGCCTTTTCCATGTACTCTGCCATCCTTGAGCGAAGGCCAAGTACATAGTCCACTATGTCTTGTTTAGGCTCATGAAGAGGTCTCTCCCAGCCTTCTTTAACAAGAGCAAGTGGTCCCCTTACAGGGTGGCCAAACAGAAGTTCAAAGGGTGAGAATCCTACTCCCTTCTGAGGCACCTCTCTGTAAGCGAAAAGCAGACATGGCAGGAGGACATCCCATCTCCTTTTGAGTTTTTCTGGGAGCCCCATGATCATGCCCTTTAATGTCTTGTTGAATCTCTCAACAAGGCCATTAGTTTGTGGATGATATGGTGTAGTGAATTTATAAGTCACCCCACACTCATTCCACATGTGTTTTAGGTATGCTGACATGAAGTTGGTACCTCTGTCAGACACCACCTCCTTAGGGAAACCCACTCTGGTAAAGATACCAATGAGGGCCTTGGCTACTGCAGGGGCAGTAGTCGACCTAAGGGGAATAGCTTCAGGATACCTAGTAGCATGATCCACTACTACTAGGATGTACATATTTCCTGAGGCTGTGGGAGGTTCTAGTGGACCAACTATGTCCACACCCACTCTTTCAAAGGGGACCCCCACCACTGGAAGTGGAATAAGGGGGGCCTTTGGATGTCCACCTGTCTTACCACTGGCTTGACAGGTGGGGCAGGAGAGGCAAAACCCCTTAACCTTCTGGGACATATTGGGCCAGTAGAAGTGGTTGACTAACCTCTCCCACGTCTTGGTTTGTCCCAAATGCCCAGCAAGGGGAATATCATGGGCTAAGGTCAGAATAAACTCTCTGAAACCCTGAGGCACTACCACTCTCCTAGTGGCACCAGGTTTGGGATCTCTTGCCTCAGTGTACAGGAGTCCATCTTCCCAATAGACCCTATGTGTTCCATTTTTCTTGCCATTGGACTCTTCAGCAGCTTGCTGCCTAAGGCCTTCAAGAGAGGGACAGGTTTCTTGTCCCTTACACAACTCTTCCCTTGAGGGTCCCCCTGGGCCTAAGAGCTCAACCTGATAAGGTTCCAGCTCCATAGGCTCAGTTCCCTCAGAGGGCAGAACTTCTTCCTGAGAAGCGAGGTTCTCTTTTTCTTGCTGTGTTGCAGCTGGTTTCCCAGCTGACTTTCCTTTCCTCTTGGTAGGCTGGGCCTTTCTTCCAGACTCCAGCTCTACTTTTTCACCCTGAGCCTTGCACTGTGCCCTTGTCTTGACACACACCAGTTCAGGGATACCCAGCATGGCTGCATGGGTTTTCAGTTCTACCTCAGCCCATGCTGAGGACTCCAGGTCATTTCCAAGCAAACAGTCTACTGGGATATTTGAGGAGACCACCACCTGTTTCAGGCCATTGACCCCTCCCCACTCTAAAGTTACCATTGCCATGGGATGTACTTTAGTCTGATTGTCAGCGTTGGTGACTGGATAAGTTTGTCCAGCCAGGTATTGGCCAGGGGAAACCAGTTTCTCTGTCACCATAGTGACACTGGCACCTGTATCCCTCAGGCCCTCTACACTTGTCCCATTAATTAAGAGCTGCTGCCTGTATTTTTGCATGTTAGGGGGCCAGGCAGCCAGTGTGGCTAAATCCACCCCACCCTCAGAGACTAATGTAGCTTCAGTGTGACACCTGATTTGCTCTGGGCACACTGTTGATCCCACTTGGAGACTGGCCATTCCAGTTTTAGCTGGATGGGAGTTAGAAGTGGTATCTTTCTTGGGACAGGCCTTGTCTCCAGTTTGGTGTCCAGACTGACTACAGCTACGACACCAGGCCTTTTTGGGATCAAAGTTTTTACCCTTGTACCCAGAATTGTTTTGTGAAGAGGCTCTGGGCCCACCCTCCTGTGCAGGATTTTGGGGGCCTGTAGAAGACTCTTTACTATTTTTGTTTTTGGCTGTCTCACCACCTTTCCCCCGGGGAGGTTTTGTGACCCCTTTCTTTTGGTCACCCCCTGTGGAAGTTTTGGACACCCTAGTCTTGACCCAATGGTCCGCCTTCTTTCCCAATTCTTGGGGAGAAATTGGTCCTAGGTCTACCAGATGCTGATGCAGTTTATCATTGAAACAATTACTTAATAGGTGTTCTTTCACAAATAAATTGTACAGCCCATCATAATTACTTACACCACTGCCTTGAATCCAACCATCTAGTGTTTTTACTGAGTAGTCTACAAAGTCAACCCAGGTCTGGCTCGAGGATTTTTGAGCCCCCCTGAATCTAATCCTATACTCCTCAGTGGAGAATCCAAAGCCCTCAATCAGGGTACCCTTCATGAGGTCATAAGATTCTGCATCTTTTCCAGAGAGTGTGAGGAGTCTATCCCTACACTTTCCTGTGAACATTTCCCAAAGGAGAGCACCCCAGTGAGATTTGTTCACTTTTCTGGCTACACAAGCCCTCTCAAAAGCTGTGAACCATTTGGTGATGTCATCACCATCTTCATATTTAGTTACAATCCCTTTAGGGATTTTCAACATGTCAGGAGAATCTCTGACCCTATTTATGTTGCTGCCACCATTGATGGGTCCTAGGCCCATCTCTTGTCTTTCCCTTTCTATGGCTAGGATTTGTCTTTCCAAAGCCAATCTTTTGGCCATCCTGGCTAACTGGATGTCCTCTTCACTGGAGTTATCCTCAGTGATTTCAGAGAAGTTGGTCCCTCCTGTGAGGGAACTAGCATCTCTGACTAGTATTTGTGGAGTCAGGGCTTGAGAGGCCCTGCCCTCCCTAGATAGGACTGGTAGGGGGGAATCTTCCTCCAAGTCACTATCCTCATCCTCTGTGTTGCCATCCACAGAGGGGTTGGCTCTTTCATACTCTGCCAACAGCTCCTGGAGCTGTTGTTTGGTAGGTCTAGAGCCCATTGTTATTTTCTTGATTTTACAGAGTGACCTTAGCTCTCTCATCTGTAGATGGAGGTAAGGTGTGGTGTCGAGTTCCACCACATTCACATCTGTATTAGACATTATGCTTCTAAAAGTTGGAATACTTTTTAAGAAACTAAAACTAGTTCTAGAATCTAATTCAAACTTTTAACAAACTTTTAAACTGTAAAAGAAATGCTAACAGGGACTAACACAAGGCACTAGCAGGACTTTAAAGAATTTAGAAAAATTTCAAATTGCAAAAATCAATTTCTAATGACAATTTTTGGAGTTTGTCGTATGATCAGGTATTGGCTGAGTAGTCCAGCAAATGCAAAGTCTTGTATCCCACCGCTGCCACCAATGTAGGAAGTTGGCTCTGTATGCACTATTTCAAAGTAAGGAATAGTATGCACAGAGTCCAAGGGTTCCCCTTAGGGGTAAGATAGTGGCAAAAAGAGATAATACTAATGCTCTATTTTGTGGTAGTGTGGTCGAGCAGTAGGCTTATCCAAGGAGTAGTGTTAAGCATTTGTTGTACATACACACAGGCAATAAATGAGGAACACACACTCAGAGACAAATCCAGCCAATAGGTTTTGTTATAGAAAAATATCTTTTCTTAGTTTATTTTAAGAACCACAGGTTCAAATTCTACATGTAATATCTCATTTGAAAGGTATTGCAGGTAAGTACTTTAGGAACTTTGAATCATTTCATTAGCATGTATACTTTTCACATAAAACACAATAAGCTGTTTTAAAAGTGGACACAGTGCAATTTTCACAGTTTCTGGGGGAGGTAAAATAATGTTAGTTTTAACAGGTAAGTAAGTCACTTACAGGTTTCAGTTTTTGGCCTAAGGTAGCCCACCGTTGGGGGTTCAGAGCAACCCCAAAGTTATCACACCAGCAGCTCAGGGCCGGTCAGGTGCAATGGTCAAAGAGGTGCCCAAAACACATAGGCTATAATGGAGAGAAGGGGGTGCCCCGGTTCCAGTCTGCCAGCAGGTAAGTACCCGCGTCTTCGGAGGGCAGACCAGGGGGGTTTTGTAGGGCACCGGGGGGGACACAAGTCCACACAGAAAGTACAACCTCAGCAGCGCGGGGGCGGCCTGGTGCAGTGTGCAAACAAGCGTCGGGTTTCCTTTAGTTTTCAATGGGAGACCAAGGGGTCTCTTCAGCGATGCAGGCAGGCAAGGGGGGGGCTCCTCGGGGTAGCCACCACCTGGGCAAGGGAGAGGGCCTCCTGGGGGTCACTCCTGCACAGAAGTTCCGTTTCTTTAGGGGCTGGGGGCTGCGGGTGCAGGGTCTTTTCCAGCTGTTGGGAAATGGAGTTCAGACAGTCGCGGTCAGGGGGAGCCTGGGGATTCCCTCTGCAGGCGTCGCTGTGGGGGCTCAGGGGGGACAACTTTGGTTACTCACAGTCGTAGAGTCGCCGGAGGGTCCTCCCTGAGTTGGTTGTTCTCCACCAGTCGAGTCGGGGTCGCCGGGTGCAGTGTTGCAAGTTTCACGCTTCTTGCGGGGAGTTGCAGGGGTCTTTAAATCTGCTCCTTGTAACAAAGTTGCAGTTCTTTTGGAGCAGTGCCGCTGTCCTCGGGAGTTTCTAGTCTTTCTTGAAGCTGGGCAGTCCTCAGAGGATTCAGAGGTCGCTGGTCCCTTGGAAAGCGTCGCTGGAGCAGGTTTCTTTGGAAGGCAGGAGACAGGCTGGTAAGTCTGGAGCCAAAGCAGTTGGTGTCTTCTGTTCTTCCTCTGCAGGGGTTTTTCAGCTCAGCAGTCCTTCTTCTTCAGGTAAGTTGCAGGAATCTAAATTCTTAGGTTCAGGGAAGCCCTTAAATACTAAATTTAAGGGCGTGTTTAGGTCTGGGGGGTTAGTAGCCAATGGCTACTAGCCCTGAGGGTGAGTACACCCTCTTTGTGCCTCCTCCCAAGGGGAGGGGGTCACATCCCTAATCCTATTGGGGGAATCCTCCATCTGCAAGATGGAGGATTTCTAAAAGTTAGAGTCACCTCAGCTCAGGACACCTTAGGGGCTGTCCTGACTGGCCAGTGACTCCTCCTTGTTGTTTTCTTTGTTTCCTCCAGCCTTGCCGCCAAAAGTGGGGGCCATGGCCAGAGGAGGCGGGCAACTCCACTAAGCTGGAGTGTCCTGCGGTGCTGTGACAAAGGGGTGAGCCTTTGAGGCTCACCGCCAGGTGTTACAGATCCTGCCTGGGGGAGGTGTTAGCATCTCCACCCAGTGCAGGCTTTGTTACTGGCCTCAGAGTGACAAAGGCACTCTCCCCATGGGGCCAGCAACATGTCTCTAGTGTGGCAGGCTGCTGAAACCAGTCAGCCTACACAGATAGACGGTTAAGGTTTCAGGGGGCACCTCTAAGGTGCCCTCTGGGGTGTAGTTTACAATAAAATGTACACTGGCATCAGTGTGCATTTATTGTGCTGAGAAGTTTGATACCAAACTTCCCAGTTTTCAGTGTAGCCATTATGGTGCTGTGGAGTTCGTGTAAAACAGACTCCCAGACCATATACTCTTATGGCTACCCTGCACTTACAATGTCTAAGGTATTGCTTAGACACTGTAGGGGCACAGTGCTCATGCACTTGTGCCCTCACCTATGGTATAGTGCACCCTGCCTTAGGGCTGTAAGGCCTACTAGAGGGGTGACTTATCTATACCTGCATAGGCAGTGAGAGGCTGACATGGCACCCTGAGGGGAGTGCCATGTCGACTTACTCGTTTTGTTCTCACCAGCACACACAAGCTGGCAAGCAGTGTGTCTGTGCTGAGTGAGGGGTCTCCAGGGTGGCATAAGACATGTTGCAGCCCTTAGAGACCTTCCTTGGCATCAGGGCCCTTGGTACCAGGGGTACCACTTACAAGGGACTTATCTGGATGCCAGGGTGTGCCAATTGTGGAATCAAAAGTACAGGTTAGGGAAAGAACACTGGTGCTGGGGCCTGGTTAGCAGGCCTCAGCACACTTTCAATTCAAAACATAGCATCAGCAAAGGCAAAAAGTCAGGGGGTAACCATGCCAAGGAGGCATTTCCTTACACAAAAGTCAGGGGGTAACCATGCCAAGGAGGCATTTCCTTACACAACCCCCCCCCCCCCAAACGAAAGAGGATGAGACTAACCTTTCCCAAGAGAGTCTTCATTTTCTAAGTGGAAGAACCTGGAAAGGCCATCTGCATTGGCATGGGCAGTCCCAGGTCTGTGTTCCACTATAAAGTCCATTCCCTGTAGGGAGATGGACCACCTCAACAGTTTTGGATTTTCACCTTTCATTTGCATCAGCCATCTGAGAGGTCTGTGGTCAGTCTGAACTAGGAAGTGAGTACCAAAGAGGTATGGTCTCAACTTCTTCAGGGACCAAACCACAGCAAAGGCCTCCCTCTCAATGGCACTCCAACGCTGCTCCCTGGGGAGTAACCTCCTGCTAATGAAAGCAACAGGCTGGTCAAGGCCATCATCATTTGTTTGGGACAAAACTGCCCCTATCCCATGTTCAGAGGCATCTGTTTGCACAATGATTTGCTTGGAGTAATCTGGAGCTTTTAGAACTGGTGCTGTGCACATAGCTTGCTTCAAGGTGTCAAAGGCCTGTTGGCATTCTACAGTCCAGTTTACTTTCTTGGGCATTTTCTTGGAGGTGAGTTCTGTGAGGGCTGTCACAATGGATCCATATCCCTTCACAAACCTCCTATAGTACCCAGTCAAGCCAAGGAATGCCCTGACTTGAGTCTGGGTTTTTGGAGCTGCCCAGTCCAGAATAGTCTGGATCTTAGGCTGGAGTGGCTGAACTTGGCCTCCACCTACAAGGTGTCCCAAGTAAACCACAGTTCCCTGCCCTATCTGGCATTTGGATGCCTTGATAGAGAGGCCTGCAGATTGCAGAGCCTTCAAAACCTTCTTCAGGTGGACCAGGTGATCCTGCCAGGTGGAGCTGAAGACAGCAATATCATCAAGATAAGCTGCACTAAAGGATTCCAACCCAGCAAGGACTTGATTCACCAACCTTTGGAAGGTGGCAGGGGCATTCTTTAAACCAAAGGGCATAACAGTGAACTGATAATGCCCATCAGGTGTGGAGAATGCTGTCTTTTCTTTTGCTCCAGGGGCCATTTTGATTTGCCAGTACCCTGCTGTTAAGTCAAAGGTACTTAAGAATTTGGCAGCCCCTAATTTGTCTATTAGCTCATCAGCTCTAGGAATGGGATGAGCATCGGTCTTGGTGACAGAGTTGAGACCTCTATAGTCCACACAAAACCTCATCTCTCTCTTTCCTTCTTTGGTGTGAGGTTTGGGGACTAAGACCACTGGGCTAGCCCAGGGGCTGTCAGAGTACTCAATTACTCCCAATTCCAGCATCTTGTGGACTTCCACCTTGATGCTTTCCTTAACTTGGTCAGACTGTCTAAATATTTTGTTTTTGACAGGCATGCTGTCTCCTGTGTCCACATCATGGGTACACAGGTGTGTCTGACCAGGGGTTAGGGAAAAGAGTTCAGCAAACTGCTGCAGGACCTTCCTACAGTCAGACTGCTGTTGGCTAGAGAGGGTGTCTGAGTAGATCACTCCATCCACTGAGCCATCTTTAGGGACTGATGAGAGGAGATCAGGGAGAGGTTCACTCTCAGCTTCCTGGTCCTCATCTGTTACCATCAACAGATTTACATCAGCCCTGTCATGGAAGAGCTTAAGGCGGTTCACATGAATCACCCTCTTGGGGCTCCTGCTTGTGCCCAGGTCCACCAGATAGGTGACCTGACTCTTCCTTTCTAGTACTGGGTAAGGGCCACTCCATTTGTCCTGAAGTGCCCTGGGAGCCACAGGCTCCAGAACCCAGACTTTCTGCCCTGGTTGAAATTCAACCAGTGCAGCCTTTTGGTCATACCACAATTTCTGGAGTTGTTGGCTGGCCTCAAGGTTTTTACTTGCCTTTTCCATGTACTCTGCCATCCTTGAGCGAAGGCCAAGTACATAGTCCACTATGTCTTGTTTAGGCTCATGAAGAGGTCTCTCCCAGCCTTCTTTAACAAGAGCAAGTGGTCCCCTTACAGGGTGGCCAAACAGAAGTTCAAAGGGTGAGAATCCTACTCCCTTCTGAGGCACCTCTCTGTAAGCGAAAAGCAGACATGGCAGGAGGACATCCCATCTCCTTTTGAGTTTTTCTGGGAGCCCCATGATCATGCCCTTTAATGTCTTGTTGAATCTCTCAACAAGGCCATTAGTTTGTGGATGATATGGTGTAGTGAATTTATAAGTCACCCCACACTCATTCCACATGTGTTTTAGGTATGCTGACATGAAGTTGGTACCTCTGTCAGACACCACCTCCTTAGGGAAACCCACTCTGGTAAAGATACCAATGAGGGCCTTGGCTACTGCAGGGGCAGTAGTCGACCTAAGGGGAATAGCTTCAGGATACCTAGTAGCATGATCCACTACTACTAGGATGTACATATTTCCTGAGGCTGTGGGAGGTTCTAGTGGACCAACTATGTCCACACCCACTCTTTCAAAGGGGACCCCCACCACTGGAAGTGGAATAAGGGGGGCCTTTGGATGTCCACCTGTCTTACCACTGGCTTGACAGGTGGGGCAGGAGAGGCAAAACCCCTTAACCTTCTGGGACATATTGGGCCAGTAGAAGTGGTTGACTAACCTCTCCCACGTCTTGGTTTGTCCCAAATGCCCAGCAAGGGGAATATCATGGGCTAAGGTCAGAATAAACTCTCTGAAACCCTGAGGCACTACCACTCTCCTAGTGGCACCAGGTTTGGGATCTCTTGCCTCAGTGTACAGGAGTCCATCTTCCCAATAGACCCTATGTGTTCCATTTTTCTTGCCATTGGACTCTTCAGCAGCTTGCTGCCTAAGGCCTTCAAGAGAGGGACAGGTTTCTTGTCCCTTACACAACTCTTCCCTTGAGGGTCCCCCTGGGCCTAAGAGCTCAACCTGATAAGGTTCCAGCTCCATAGGCTCAGTTCCCTCAGAGGGCAGAACTTCTTCCTGAGAAGCGAGGTTCTCTTTTTCTTGCTGTGTTGCAGCTGGTTTCCCAGCTGACTTTCCTTTCCTCTTGGTAGGCTGGGCCTTTCTTCCAGACTCCAGCTCTACTTTTTCACCCTGAGCCTTGCACTGTGCCCTTGTCTTGACACACACCAGTTCAGGGATACCCAGCATGGCTGCATGGGTTTTCAGTTCTACCTCAGCCCATGCTGAGGACTCCAGGTCATTTCCAAGCAAACAGTCTACTGGGATATTTGAGGAGACCACCACCTGTTTCAGGCCATTGACCCCTCCCCACTCTAAAGTTACCATTGCCATGGGATGTACTTTAGTCTGATTGTCAGCGTTGGTGACTGGATAAGTTTGTCCAGCCAGGTATTGGCCAGGGGAAACCAGTTTCTCTGTCACCATAGTGACACTGGCACCTGTATCCCTCAGGCCCTCTACACTTGTCCCATTAATTAAGAGCTGCTGCCTGTATTTTTGCATGTTAGGGGGCCAGGCAGCCAGTGTGGCTAAATCCACCCCACCCTCAGAGACTAATGTAGCTTCAGTGTGACACCTGATTTGCTCTGGGCACACTGTTGATCCCACTTGGAGACTGGCCATTCCAGTTTTAGCTGGATGGGAGTTAGAAGTGGTATCTTTCTTGGGACAGGCCTTGTCTCCAGTTTGGTGTCCAGACTGACTACAGCTACGACACCAGGCCTTTTTGGGATCAAAGTTTTTACCCTTGTACCCAGAATTGTTTTGTGAAGAGGCTCTGGGCCCACCCTCCTGTGCAGGATTTTGGGGGCCTGTAGAAGACTCTTTACTATTTTTGTTTTTGGCTGTCTCACCACCTTTCCCCCGGGGAGGTTTTGTGACCCCTTTCTTTTGGTCACCCCCTGTGGAAGTTTTGGACACCCTAGTCTTGACCCAATGGTCCGCCTTCTTTCCCAATTCTTGGGGAGAAATTGGTCCTAGGTCTACCAGATGCTGATGCAGTTTATCATTGAAACAATTACTTAATAGGTGTTCTTTCACAAATAAATTGTACAGCCCATCATAATTACTTACACCACTGCCTTGAATCCAACCATCTAGTGTTTTTACTGAGTAGTCTACAAAGTCAACCCAGGTCTGGCTCATGGATTTTTGAGCCCCCCTGAATCTAATCCTATACTCCTCAGTGGAGAATCCAAAGCCCTCAATCAGGGTACCCTTCATGAGGTCATAAGATTCTGCATCTTTTCCAGAGAGTGTGAGGAGTCTATCCCTACACTTTCCTGTGAACATTTCCCAAAGGAGAGCACCCCAGTGAGATTTGTTCACTTTTCTGGTTACACAAGCCCTCTCAAAAGCTGTGAACCATTTGGTGATGTCATCACCATCTTCATATTTAGTTACAATCCCTTTAGGGATTTTCAACATGTCAGGAGAATCTCTGACCCTATTTATGTTGCTGCCACCATTGGTGGGTCCTAGGCTCATCTCTTGTCTTTCCCTTTCTATGGCTAGGATTTGTCTTTCCAAAGCCAATCTTTTGGCCATCCTGGCTAACTGGATGTCCTCTTCACTGGAGTTATCCTCAGTGATTTCAGAGAAGTTGGTCCCTCCTGTGAGGGAACTAGCATCTCTGACTAGTATTTGTGGAGTCAGGGCTTGAGAGGCCCTGCCCTCCCTAGATAGGACTGGTAGGGGGGAATCTTCCTCCAAGTCACTATCCTCATCCTCTGTGTTGCCATCCACAGAGGGGTTGGCTCTTTCATACTCTGCCAACAGCTCCTGGAGCTGTTGTTTGGTAGGTCTAGAGCCCATTGTTATTTTCTTGATTTTACAGAGTGACCTTAGCTCTCTCATCTGTAGATGGAGGTAAGGTGTGGTGTCGAGTTCCACCACATTCACATCTGTATTAGACATTATGCTTCTAAAAGGTGGAATACTTTTTAAGAAACTAAAACTAGTTCTAGAATCTAATTCAAACTTTTAACAAACTTTTAAACTGTAAAAGAAATGCTAACAGGGACTAACACAAGGCACTAGCAGGACTTTAAAGAATTTAGAAAAAATTCAAATTGCAAAAATCAATTTCTAATGACAATTTTTGGAGTTTGTCGTATGATCAGGTATTGGCTGAGTAGTCCAGCAAATGCAAAGTCTTGTATCCCACCGCTGCCACCAATGTAGGAAGTTGGCTCTGTATGCACTATTTCAAAGTAAGGAATAGTATGCACAGAGTCCAAGGGTTCCCCTTAGGGGTAAGATAGTGGCAAAAAGAGATAATACTAATGCTCTATTTTGTGGTAGTGTGGTCGAGCAGTAGGCTTATCCAAGGAGTAGTGTTAAGCATTTGTTGTACATACACACAGGCAATAAATGAGGAACACACACTCAGAGACAAATCCAGCCAATAGGTTTTGTTATAGAAAAATTTATTTTCTTAGTTTATTTTAAGAACCACAGGTTCAAATTCTACATGTAATATCTCATTTGAAAGGTATTGCAGGTAAGTACTTTAGGAACTTTGAATCATTTAATTAGCATGTATACTTTTCACATAAAACACAATAAGCTGTTTTAAAAGTGGACACAGTGCAATTTTCACAGTTTCTGGGGGAGGTAAAATAATGTTAGTTTTAACAGGTAAGTAAGTCACTTACAGGTTTCAGTTTTTGGCCTAAGGTAGCCCACCGTTGGGGGTTCAGAGCAACCCCAAAGTTATCACACCAGCAGCTCAGGGCCGGTCAGGTGCAATGGTCAAAGAGGTGCCCAAAACACATAGGCTATAATGGAGAGAAGGGGGTGCCCCGGTTCCAGTCTGCCAGCAGGTAAGTACCCGCGTCTTCGGAGGGCAGACCAGGGGGGTTTTGTAGGGCACCGGGGGGGACACAAGTCCACACAGAAAGTACAACCTCAGCAGCGCGGGGGCGGCCTGGTGCAGTGTGCAAACAAGCGTCGGGTTTCCTTTAGTTTTCAATGGGAGACCAAGGGGTCTCTTCAGCGATGCAGGCAGGCAAGGGGGGGGCTCCTCGGGGTAGCCACCACCTGGGCAAGGGAGAGGGCCTCCTGGGGGTCACTCCTGCACAGAAGTTCCGTTTCTTTAGGGGCTGGGGGCTGCGGGTGCAGGGTCTTTTCCAGCTGTCGGGAAATGGAGTTCAGACAGTCGCGGTCAGGGGGAGCCTGGGGATTCCCTCTGCAGGCGTCGCTGTGGGGGCTCAGGGGGGACAACTTTGGTTACTCACAGTCGTAGAGTCGCCGGAGGGTCCTCCCTGAGTTGGTTGTTCTCCACCAGTCGAGTCGGGGTCGCCGGGTGCAGTGTTGCAAGTTTCACGCTTCTTGCGGGGAGTTGCAGGGGTCTTTAAATCTGCTCCTTGTAACAAAGTTGCAGTTCTTTTGGAGCAGTGCCGCTGTCCTCGGGAGTTTCTAGTCTTTCTTGAAGCTGGGCAGTCCTCAGAGGATTCAGAGGTCGCTGGTCCCTTGGAAAGCGTCGCTGGAGCAGGTTTCTTTGGAAGGCAGGAGACAGGCCGGTAAGTCTGGAGCCAAAGCAGTTGGTGTCTTCTGTTCTTCCTCTGCAGGGGTTTTTCAGCTCAGCAGTCCTTCTTCTTCAGGTAAGTTGCAGGAGTCTAAATTCTTAGGTTCAGGGAAGCCCTTAAATACTAAATTTAAGGGCGTGTTTAGGTCTGGGGGGTTAGTAGCCAATGGCTACTAGCCCTGAGGGTGAGTACACCCTCTTTGTGCCTCCTCCCAAGGGGAGGGGGTCACATCCCTAATCCTATTGGGGAAATCCTCCATCTGCAAGATGGAGGATTTCTAAAAGTTAGAGTCACCTCAGCTCAGGACACCTTAGGGGCTGTCCTGACTGGCCAGTGACTCCTCCTTGTTGTTTTCTTTGTTTCCTCCAGCCTTGCCGCCAAAAGTGGGGGCCGTGGCCGGAGGGGGCGGGCAACTCCACTAAGCTGGAGTGTCCTGCGGTGCTGTGACAAAGGGGTGAGCCTTTGAGGCTCACCGCCAGGTGTTACAGCTCCTGCCTGGGGGAGGTGTTAGCATCTCCACCCAGTGCAGGCTTTGTTACTGGCCTCAGAGTGACAAAGGCACTCTCCCCATGGGGCCAGCAACATGTCTCTAGTGTGGCAGGCTGCTGGAACCAGTCAGCCTACACAGATAGACGGTTAAGGTTTCAGGGGGCACCTCTAAGGTGCCCTCTGGGTTGTAGTTTACAATAAAATGTACACTGGCATCAGTGTGCATTTATTGTGCTGAGAAGTTTGATACCAAACTTCCCAGTTTTCAGTGTAGCCATTATGGTGCTGTGGAGTTCGTGTAAAACAGACTCCCAGACCATATACTCTTATGGCTACCCTGCACTTACAATGTCTAAGGTATTGCTTAGACACTGTAGGGGCACAGTGCTCATGCACTGGTGCCCTCACCTATGGTATAGTGCACCCTGCCTTAGGGCTGTAAGGCCTACTAGAGGGATGACTTATCTATACCTGCATAGGCAGTGAGAGGCTGACATGGCACCCTGAGGGGAGTGCCATGTCGACTTACTCGTTTTGTTCTCACCAGCACACACAAGCTGGCAAGCAGTGTGTCTGTGCTGAGTGAGGGGTCTCCAGGGTGGCATAAGACATGCTGCAGCCCTTAGAGACCTTCCTTGGCATCAGGGCCCTTGGTACCAGGGGTACCACTTACAAAGGACTTATCTGGATGCCAGGGTGTGCCAATTGTGGAATCAAAAGTACAGGTTAGGGAAAGAACACTGGTGCTGGGGCCTGGTTAGCAGGCCTCAGCACACTTTCAATTCAAAACATAGCATCAGCAAAGGCAAAAAGTCAGGGGGTAACCATGCCAAGGAGGCATTTCCTTACACCGGGTTCAATACAGTACATTGTTTCAAGGAGACATTAGGCGACCCCAAAATAATTGTCTCATATCGGGTAAGTCGGGCATTTGTCGTATGCTGGGTTTTAGTTCGGGTCAACAGAATTTCAACTGAATGCGGAACCATTACTGTTAAGGGATGTCCCATCACTATGCCTTCACACTGTGTGAGGCTCTGACCAACTGCTGCAACTGCTGCAACTGCGCGCAAACAACCCGGTAAGGCTGCTGCGACTGGGTCCAAAGTAGCTGAAAAATATGATACTGGGCGATTTGCACCTCCATGGACCTGTGTTAAGACAGACAAAGAACAAGCATCACGTTCATGACAAAACAGTAGAAAAGGTTTAGTGTAATCAGGCAATCCTAAGGCTGGTGCCCTACACATGCACTCTCTCAAATCCATAAATGACTCAAGCTCTTCCTCGGACAAGATTATGGTATACGGTTCATCCTTAGTTTCCTTGCTTGTCAGTTTTATCAGTGGTTTAGAGATAATCGAAAAGTTGGGAATCCACTGACGACAGTAGCCCACCATTCCCAAAAACATTCTGACATCTCTCTTTGTTGTCGGGGGGGTTCATCTGTAGTATGGCTGCCACCCTCTGCTTTGATATTCTCCTGGACCCTTTCTCAATCAAATGCCCTAAGTATTTCACCTCTTTCTGACAGTACTGCAGCTTCTTTGGGAACACTTTATGTCCGTTCTTTCCCAAATGGTTCAGTAAGGCTATTGTGTCATACCTACAGTCGTCTTTCGTTCTGGATGCATTCAGCAAGTCATCAATGTACTGCACTAGAGTCGAACTGAAAGGCAGTTATAACAACTCTAAGTCTTTCTTCAATATCTGATTGAAGATGGATGGTGACTCAGAAAACCCCTGAGGAATTCTGCACCAACTGTACACCTTGTCCAGGGATTTGAAACTGAAGAGAAATTGGCTATCCTCATGAAGAGGCACCGAAAAGAACGCTTTTGACAAGTCCACAACTGTGAACCACTCTGCATCACACGGAACCTGGAACATGATTACTGCTGGATTCGGCATTATGGGGCAACATTTTACCACAATCTTGTTTATTTTCCTCAAATCCTGCACAATTCGGACTTTCCCACAAGGCTTTTTCAAACCCATTATTGGTGAATTACATGGGCTGCTCAATACCTCCTTCAGGACTCCTTGCTTTACAAAGTCTGCAATTATCTGCGACACCTGAATAAGGACATCTTGTGCCATGTGGTACTGTGGCACCTGAGGAAACACTGCATTTGGCTTCACTTGTACTTTAACCAGTTCTACTCCTTTTATCAGTCCCACTTCTTTTCCTGTCAGATCCCACTCTCTGTCACTGTTCCCTGCAACTCAGCTGGCAAGTCAGTTACTGGAAGCATCGGGAATAAGGTTATCAAAGGGTAGTCTTAATTTGCGGTCTCTGTTTCTGATTCTGAAAACTGCCCATCATCCCCTTCATCATCACTGTTTGTTTGTACTTCAATTCCTTCATTAGAACAGGTAATTGAACATTTCGTCTTACACAGTAAGTCTCTTCCCAGTAAGGACACAGGACTAGAATCACAGACTACAAATTTATGCAGTCCCTGAAAGTTGCCAATCTCAACTTGAACTGGGTCTGTGATCGGGTTTGTCAAGTACTGGTTTGCTACTCCTACCACTCTTATGGTATGCCCTGACAGTGGCAATTTCAGAACCTCTGCACTTCTGACTGTAGAGCGTGTAGCTCCTGTGTCCACCAAGAATGAAACCTTATGACCCATCACCTTTCCCTCTACATAGGGTCCCCTCTGATCTACTTCTAGGGACGCAGCAAGCCTGCACTCTTCACTGTCTGACCTATCATCCGACCATTCATCATTCATTCCATCCTCACCACGCAAAGGGAATTGCTGCACTGTGTTGTTTTGGCTCATCATTTGACCTGTGACCTGCTGAGGAAGCATTACCTGTTGCTGTCCCATTGGAGCTAATGGTAATTGCATTTGCTGTCTACGTACCATTGGAACCTGCTGTTGTACTTGCTGCATTTGTGCTGGTTGAACACGCGGCATTTGTATCTGCTGCATGGGGTGTAACCCCTCCATCTGAACCATGTTATTCTGGAAGTTTTGATTTTGACCTCTCAATTTTGGTCCCCTCAAATTTTGAAATGTACCGACATCAGTGCCTTGTTGAACGACACCATCATGCACCGCATTTGGGCATTCCCGCTTCCAATGCCCCATGCCCCCGCACGCGTGACATGGTGACATCTTTTTCATCCCTTGCGCATCATTTTGAACCACAACAGTATTCAAGTCTGGACCGCGATTCACAAAACCTCGGCCTACGGTTGCGTCTGAAACACGCCATTCCCTTAAGGTTGTTGTTGTACCATCTGCTGGATTCCATTTCCTTGCATACCTGCCTGCGCTGCCTTAATCTGCATCACCATCACTTTCTCCTTCAACTTTCTCTGCTTCAGCTCAATCTCGTCGCTACAGTACTTCGCATACTGCAACACCTCATCAATCGGCTTTGCTTGCCAACAAATCAAATGATTCTTAATCATCTGGCTAACTTCTGGTCTCAACCCTTCAACAAATCTAAACACAAGATGGTTCATGTCTTTCGGCTCAATAGTCTCTGTGCCACTGTAATGCTTGAACGCTTTCAACAACCTCTCATAATAAGCATGGATCGATTCCTTGACCTCCTGTGAGGTCCGGTCGATTTTCTGCCAATCAGTCACTTTCAGCGACACTTTCTGCTTCAAAAACTCAATCACTTTATGATAGTACTTCATCACCTCCTCAGATGGTGCTCCAGTCACCTTATCCCTTGCCGGTTCCTGCGTCGGCCAATCCACACCCCTCTTGCACTTAAGCCTTAAGTCAGGTGGAACAATGATCTCAAACAAGGTATTAAAATCCTCCCAGAGACACTTCATAAGCTTCACAAATCTGTCTGTGTGCTGATACCACTCTATCGGTTTCTCCCTCAACCTGGGATAATCATTTGTAAATGACAGTATGTCTCCCCTAGACCACGGTACATGGACTAGAACCCCTCCAGCTGTCTCTCTCATAGGTAATATTTTTACTGTCCCAGTGTCCGGTGAGGTTTTAGTCTGGCTTGATCCCGGACTGTCACCTTTCTCCTTATCTCTTTTCTTTACCCATCTGCCTTCCCATTTTTCTAAGGCTCCACAAATCTGCGCACTTTGCAGTATTTCTTTAAGATGCGCTTTTATTCCGGCCGATCTCATGTGATCAAAATCTTTAGTGTCGAAGTCTAGTCTGTAACTTCTCTTCAAATGTTTAGTATTCTCAATATCAATAGTATATTTGTCTGCCAGGTTCGCCAACCTCTGATGCACCTTGCCCACTTCTTTAGTGATTTTGGGGCACAGATACCTTAACTCTGCTTCTGTGTATGATTCCAATCTGTTTACCCCTATTGTTCCTTCCACTAGTTCAGCAGCTTCCACACCCAGTCTTACAAAGTTTAGGTAATCATCTCTCTCTGACCTTTCTGCGGTCACTGCAGTAGTTTGCGAAGCATGAGTCTTTTCTAACCACTCTTTCAACTGTTGCACAGAGAAACCTTGCAGTGAAATATTCCCTGCATGCATCATTGGCGACTGTGAGGTGTTCGTACTTATTGTCTGTGGGGTTAACACACCTAGCCCTGCCTGTCTCATTGCCTCCAAAGGTGCTTCAACCGGACTAAGGTCCAACAAGGACCTGGGTCCTTCAACTGATTGCTCTCCTGGAGCCATTAACTGGGGGGTTCCTAGGGACCCTCCTCTTATTGCATCTTGGGTCATTACCCCCTTATCACACATACCAGGCTTGCCCTGCGCATACAATGGCACCGATGGACCAACAGTAATCGGCAATGATATGGCAGCTGGTGTCTGACCTGATCCCAAACCCAGCGGAGCAGTAATTCCTGAAGCTTGGCTCATTGTGGCTGGTACAGGTACAAACAGAGGTCCTGCTGCTGGACTATAACCCGGAATCAGCTGTTGCTGCGGCTGGGGCAGCAATTGTGGAGTTGGCTTAATCTGCACTAACCTCGATTTTGTATATATCGGATCAGGCGGCACTATCAGATTTGTAGTAGTCTCTAGTACTAGGACGTCTGGATAGATTCTCTGTATCTGTGGCGGAGGTTGCAACTGTATCTGCATGTCTGGCGCAGTGGGTACACTGACACCATTCTGTATCAAACCCGTATCACTAGTCTGTGCTGTATCAGTAACTCCCTTCTCCTGCGTCTGGTTCCCAGGACCGGCACTAGTGCTTGGGGCATTGTCGTCTACTGCATAAGGTGGCGGGCGATCATGTAATAACTGATTAAGAAACTCTTCATCGTCTGAGTCGTCTTCCTCTATCCAAGACCTCTTAGTCTCTTTTGGTTTGCTAGAGTCCTTATCTGTCTTACAGGTGGCTTTCTTTCCCTGTGACTCGTCTTCTTGTGTTATTGCTGGAAACAGTTTAAGTCCGTCAATTATTCCCCTTCTCCACATCTCATTCTCATTGTCCCATCTAGCCTCAGCTAAAGTCTTTTCTGCCCTTCTCATTCTCCTCTCGAATTTCTGCTGTCTTTGTTTAATAGCCATTAAATTCCAGACTGCTAATGCCTCGTACTGAGCTGGCCTCGGAGGTGGCTTTTGTACACTTAACATCCACCTCAAATTCTCAAAAATCCTTGTATTGAACGTTCTGTGCTCTGGAAACATCCCTCCTTCTCTGTCAATTGGCACCACTGTTTCAACTATAAGCAAGGCATGACTCCCTTCTCCTCCATTACTATATAAGCTGGAGTACCCTCAGGCGGTGTAGGCTCCCCTTCACTTGCCATAATGTATGCATCTCCTTTCAGAGCGCTCCTAAAAGCTTTGATAAAATTCATCTTTTGCGTCTTTTCTTTTTTTGTATTTAATCAGGAAGTGACTTTAAATCCCAGGACACTCTTCACCCACCTTTCTCAACCTATTGCCTCTCATGGATGGCTGCCAATCCGTGCGCGACCCGTCTCGGCAACTGACCTATTCCAGCGCTGCACCACTGACGTCACACTCACACACTGCAGCTGACAAAGTCTTGCGGCTCGTCCTCCTCACACTGGATTCACACCAAACTAATGCAAAATTACTGCGAGCACCTTTAACAACAACAATAACTCAAATTTGCTGGTTTACTACAGGAAGGGTATACAATCGCGTCAGAACTTTACAGAGATTTCACTTGAAGCCTCTGCCGCTACTCTCTCTTTCTCAGCTCCCGCATACGCAAGCAGAATTCGACCCGCAAATCCTACTCTTGACTTGTCAATGGTTCGTTCTAGTGCACTTTAGAACTTGCCAAATCTCCATCGAAGGTTTCATTCACACATTTAGACTCAAACTTGACTTGTCAACCACGCCCGATTGACCTATTAAACCGCAGAAATTACAGCAGAAATCCAAGTGTCTCCTACACCTGTAAATATACTCCGGAGCCTTAGACCACAACGGGTCCGTACATTACCAACCAACCACGTGGCTAATTTTTTTTAGCACAAAGCGCCACACTCATATGAAGTACGCCGACTTCCCTACTCTCATACTGCGGAGTACGCCTACTCTTACTAAAACAACATTTACCTGGCCGAAGCACACATAATCCTCACAAATCACCTGCAAAATGCATAAGCTGAGCAAGCGCAAACTCTATACCACACATACTAAGACGCCGAGAACATTCCCAACTCACTTAGGCAGACTCCGAGATCCCGGGAAAGTCATGGGGAATTTAGAAACACATCATATCTCCAATTTGCATTATCTCAGAAAAACAATCTAAACAATAAGTCTCCGTCCTAGGGCCCCAAAGGGCCAAACCGTCCTCTGCTACCAGAACTGCTAACGCGTCCCTTTATGATAATTTATTACACATCAGGACTCGTTTTAGGCCAATTAATCTTTTGACACAGTTGAGAGACACCTTAGGACGAGATAGCCAATCAATATGTCAATCAGTACGTCAATAATGTCATCAATATTTATTACCACAATGCATTTCACTTTAGTCAAAGACATTAATCAACTCGAGACACCACCATGACCTTGCAGTCATGAATAACCACACCAGTTTAGTAGAATTTTTATGAGTTTTATTCCCTATTAATTACAATTCTAAAAGCAGGTGTGTTAATCTCAAAACCAAACACTCAACAACATTGTCATAATTTGGCAACTCGAATAAGACTTTATCAAAGCAAGGTAAGCAATTAATAAAACATAACACAGTGTCAACATAGATTGATTTTAGCAGAGTGTCATCAACGCGTCAGTTCAACAAAGCATGGATTCAGTTGTTTGTCTATTTGCGTCAGTTTAGTGAACCCCTGTCCTAACCACTGATTAGCATTGGCATGTTGGGCTTCATGCAAAACAATTTAGAACACCAATTTGGAAAACATCTAGCTATGCTCTCTGTCAAAAGTAAGCAGTTGGTACCTAGAAAGGAAAAGCAAACAGACAAATCACAATTTCATTGTCATAGTTACCCTCCAAGGTTTAGGTCAGCACTCAGGCTCAGTCTTCGTCTTCAGGACATCAGTCTATTCACCATCAGCCAACGATTCAGCTCTCGGGGAAAACAGGTCCACTTCCCTCATAAGGAGGTAAAGTGTAACTGGGCAATCTAAGGAAAATGATGGTTTAAGTAAAACCATATAAGTCACCGAACAGAGTGACAGAGTTTCTGGATCAAATCAATAACATCTCCCTAACCCACCTAAATGGCTCCCAGTGTCATGGGTTTTTATCCCTTTTTCATTGTACAATCCCCTAAAATCCAATTGGCTAAGGGGCTGCACCCCACTATCTCTACCCAATTAACTTTGAATTAGCTCATCAAATTTGTCACCCCACAACAGTTCACAAGCATTTTATTGGTCCATATGATTGACGTCTTCAGAGGTAGCACGTCCGGTATGATTTCATCCTTCTGTAATTCTTTGCACATCTTTTGGTCAGGAGCTCCATTGTCTGTACCGTTTGAACAACCTTGTACATTATACTAATCTACACTGTTGCATTTTAGTTATTAAATTTCTACAAGCAATATGAATTTCATGAGAACGGATCTACTATAGTTACATTCAGCTTCTAGCTTGAAGGAAAAACAAGAGTTCATGTCCTTTTGCGAGTCAGCACACTGCATGTTAGAAAAACACATTTAATATGAAAGCCAGGCAGCTAGGCCTCGACTCATGCTAACTATGGCCTATAAAATGTATTTAGCAAACTTTAATAACACAATCATTAATAATTAGTATAAAACCATTTAAATGCAATAATTCATAAACATTAGTCATTTTCATTAGTCCTCGTATACATTGGCGGCCACTCCCCGTGGTCACATTTCAAGTGCACGTTTTAGCAAAATACTGTTTCTATGCAGCATTATTACACATTAGTTCATAAACATTTCATGTTAATATAGATTATATAAGCTACGCTCTCTCACTTTCACGTCCTCCCTAGGTCTCCGCCATCATTGCTTTCTTGTCCTCTCCCATGTTGTTTTGGCATTCTTCCCTTCCCTCCCCTGTATTGCTTCACTGTTCCCCTACCCCCACGTTCCCCCATGTTTCTTCTGCACCCACCCATTTGCTCGCTTTAAAAAAAAAACTCTTTTGCACAGTTTCTTTGTTTGTTTTCTTTAGTCACAGATTCAGCTCAGATTGGTAACTAAAAAGAAAAAAAGGCTCCTGTGTAATTTTCTATACACTGCCTGCAAAATGACGAAGGCTGCAGCATCATAGACTTTTGTGTTCTTTTTTTTTTTTACCTGAGACACACTTCTCAGCATTGCATCTGCTGTGTAGTGTGGCGAAAAATAATTGGTAAAGCCAATAAGTCACAAAGGCGAGTCTCTATTGGCTTTGCTGATGCTTGCTGTCTGTCATCCCCAGGAGTGGGCCTTGATTCCTGACGTCCAAACCAATGTGAAGTTTAGAGCACGGTTTGGTTCTCTCCTTGGGGGGTATCACAGAGGGAGGGTGGGTTTTCTGACCATTTGCCTAATCTGAGTCAATTTGCAAGTGGATCCTTTCACTTGGAAGTTGAACTCATACTACTTGGGATGGTTCCTACCTTTTATGCCTGTTTGTGGGCTACTGTACTGCTATTAGAGTAGGTTGTGTAAAATGCTAATAGCCCTGACATAACTGGTTTTAGTTGAGCCTAGAGCTGGCAGATTATGGCAGTAGCCTCATCTCCTTGGATATGGGATTAGGTGTATTCTGTAGCTCAGATAGGGCACTTGAATACTTCAAATGCTCTGAACAGTAGTGCGTCCAGCCCACTATTTCCTGGCTCCCTTATTTCCGGTACCCCCTGTAGGAAAGTACCATCTTACCTGGCATGTTACCCCCATATTTCACTGTATATATGTTGTTTTAGTTGTATGTGTCACTGGGACCCTGCCAGCCAGGGCCCCAGTGCTCATAAGTGTGCCCTGTATGTGTTCCCTGTGTGATGACTAACTGTCTCACTGAGGCTCTGCTAACCAGAACCTCAGTGGTTATGGTCTCTCTCTGCTTTCCAAATTGTCACTAACAGGCTAGTGACCAATTTCACCAATTCACATTGGCATACTGGAACACCCTTATAATTCCCTAGTATATGGTACTGAGGTACCCAGGGTATTGGGGTTCCAGGAGATCCCTATGGGCTGCAGCATTTCTTTTGCCACCCATAGGGAGCTCTGACAATTCTTACACAGGCCTGCCACTGCAGCCTGAGTGAAATAACGTCCACGTTATTTCACAGCCATTTACCACTGCAATTAAGTAACTTATAAGTCACCTATATGTCTAACCTTTACCTGGTAAAGGTTGGGTGCTAAGTTACTTAGTGTGTGGGCACCCTGGCACTAGCCAAGGTGTCCCCACATCGTTCAGGGCAAATTTCCCGGACTTTGTGAGTGCGGGGACACCATTACACTCGTGCACTATACATAGGTCACTACCTATGTATAGCGTCACAATGGTAACTCCGAACATGGCCATGTAACATGTCTAAGATCATGGAATTGTCACGGCATTGGGGAGACAATTCCATGATCCCCCGAGTCTCTAGCACAGACCCGGGTACTGCCAAACTACCTTTCCCGGGGTTTCACTGCAGCTGCTGCTGCTGCCAACCCCTCAGACAGGTTTCTGCCCTCCTGGGGTCCAGCCAGGCTTGGCTTAGGACGGCAGAACAAAGGACTTCCTCAGAGAGAAGGTGTTACACCCTCTCCCTTTGGAAAAAGGTGTCAGGGCTGGGGAGGAGTAGCCTCCCCCAGCCTCTGAAAATGCTTTGATGGGCACAGATGGTGCCCATCTCGGCATAAGCCAGTCTACACCGGTTCAGGGATCCCCCAGCCCTGCTCTGGCGCGAAACTGGACAAAGGAAAAGGGAGTGACCACTCCCCTGACCTGCACCTCCCAGGGGAGGTGCCCAGAGCTCCTCCAGTGTGCTCCAGACCTCTGCCATCTTGGAAACAGAGGTGCTGCTGGCACACTGGACTGCTCTGAGTGGCCAGTGCCAGCAGGTGATGTCAGAGACTCCTTCTGATAGGCTCTTACCTGTGTTGCTAGCCTATCCTCCTTCCTAGGTAGCCAAACCTCCTTTTCTGGCTATTTAGGGTCTCTGCTTTGGGGAATTCTTTAGATAATGAATGCAAGAGCTCATCAGAGTTCCTCTGCATCTCTCTCTTCACCTTCTGCCACGGAATCGACCGCTGACTGCTCAGGAAGCCTGCAAAACCGCACCAAAGTAGCAAAGATGACTACTGCAACCTTGTATCGCTGATCCTGACGCCTTCTCGACTGTGTTCCTGGTGGTGCATGCTGTGGGGGTAGTCTGCCTCCTCTCTGCACTAGAAGCTCCGAAGAAATCTCCCGTGGGACGACGAAATCCTCCCCCTGCAACCGCAGGCACCAATAGAAATGCATCACCGGTCCTCTGGGTCCCCTCTCAGCATGACGAGCGTGGTCCCTGGAACTCAGCAACTCTGTCCAAGTGACTCCCACAGTCCAGTGACTCCTCAGTCCAAGTTTGGTGGAGGTAAGTCCTTGCCTCCCCACGCTAGACTGCATTGCTGGGTACTGCGTGATTTGCAGCTGCTCCGGCTCCTGTGCACTCTTCCAGGATTTCCTTGGTGCACAGCCAAGCCTGAGTCCCCGACACTCTAACCTGCAGTGCACAACCTCCTGAGTTGTCCTCCGGCGTCGTGGGATCTCCTTTTGTGACTTCGGGTGATCTCAGGTTCACTCCTCTTCGTAGTGCCTGTTTCTGCACTTCTGCGGGTGCTGCCTGCTTCTGTGAGGGCTCCCTATCTTGCTGGGCGCCCCCTCTGTCTCCTCACGTAATTGGCGACATCCTGGTCCCTCCTGGGCCACAGCAGCATCCAAAAACCCTAACCGTGACCCTTGCAGCTAGCAAGGCTTGTTTGTGGTCTTTCTGCGTGGGGACACCTCTGCAAGCTTCTTCACGACGTGGGTCATCCATCCTCCAAAGGGGAAGTTTCTAGCTCTCTTCGTTCTTGCAGAATCCACAGCTTCTACCATCCGGTGGCAGCTTCTTTGCATCCTCAGCTAGCATTTCCTGGGCATCTGCCCAATCTCGACTTTGTCGCAACTCTTGGACTTGGTCCCCTTGTTCCACAGGTACTCTCGTCCGGAAATCCACCTTTGTTGCATTGCTGGTGTTGGTTTTCCTTGCAGAATTCCCCTATCACGACTTCTGTGCTCTCTGGGGAATATAGGTGCACTTTACACCTACTTTTCAGGGTCTTGGGGTGGGCTATTTTTCGAACCCTCACTGTTTTCTTACAGTCCCAGCGACCCTCTACAAGCTCACATAGGTTTGGGGTCCATTTGTGGTTCGCATTCCACTTTTGGAGTATATGGTTTGTGTTGCCCCTATACCTATGTGCTCTCATTGCAATCTATTGTGACTGTACATTGCTTTGCATTACTTCCTTTTGCTATTACTGCATATTTTTGGTATTGTGTACATATATCTTGTGTATATTTGCTATCCTCATACTGAGGGTACTCACTGAGATACTTTTGGCATATTGTCATAAAAATAAAGTACCTTTATTTTTAGTATATCTGTGTATTGTGTTTTCTTATGATATTGTGCATATGACACCAGTGGTATAGTAGGAGCTTTGCATGTCTCCTAGTTCAGCCTAAGCTGCTCTCCATAGCTACCTTCTATCAGCCTAAGCTGCTAGAAACACCCCTTCTCCACTAATAAGGGATAACTGGTCCTGGTACAGAGTGTAAGTACCCCTTGGTACCCACTACAAGCCAGGCCAGCCTCCTACATTGGTTATGCAGCGGTGGGATAAGTACTTGCAACTACTTACCACTTTGTCATTTTGTACTTTTCATAAGAGAAAAATATACAAAACAAGTTCAGTGTATGTACACCTAACCAAAAAGTTTTGCTTTTCTTCTCTTACTCTATTGCTAAGTGCTGAAAAGTACCTCTAAACTTTCAAAAAGTTTCTTAAAAGTTGAAAAAGTTTTTTTCTGTTTCCTTAAAAAGTTCTGAAACTTTTTCTTTCTTTTTCTGTCCCTTAAACCTTATTCTATCATGTCTGGTACAGGTCCTACTCTTGATCTGGCCAGCACTGCTTATGACCACCTTAGCTGGAAAGGTGCAAGGAGTCTCTGCATTGATAGAGGTTTAGGGGTAGGGAAGAATCCCTCTAGAGAATTGTTGATTAACATGCTCATTGAAAATGATAAGGCCTTAGGTGCCACATCAGGTGAGAAGTTAGCAGATGGTTCACACTCTGATTCTGGGGTAGCCCCAGTAAGAATGTTAGATGGTATTCTTTCCAACCAGCCCCTCAGCAGGCCACCTAGCATAACTGGTACTAATGTGAGCTCTCATCACAGTAGGGATATCATTCGTGCAGGTCAGGTTGTTAGAGTGCAAACTGTTGGGGACAGGTCTGCCTCTCTTCATTCACACCATTCTTCTGTGTCAAAGCATGCCCAACCCACCCACCCTGATGACAGAATGTTAGAAAGGGAGCTCAATAGATTGAGAGTGGAAGAGTCCAGGCTGAAGCTTAAACAGCAACAGCTGGCTCTAGACAGGGAATCTTTAGACTTAGAAAAAGAAAGACAGAGGTTGGGGTTAGGACCCCATGGTGGCATCAGCAGTATTACAGATAGTAATCCTGTGAAAGAGCATGATTCTAGGAATCTGCATAAGATAGTTCCCCCTTATAAGGAGGGGGATGACATTAACAAGTGGTTTGCTGCACTTGAGAGAGCCTGTGTTGTACATGGGGTCCCTCAAAGGCAGTGGGCTGCTATCCTATGGCTATCTTTCAGTGGAAAGGGTAGGGATAGGCTCCTTACTGTGAAGGAAAGTGATGCCAATAATTTTGCAGTTTTAAAGAATGCACTCCTGGATGGTTATGGCTTAACCACTGAACAATACAGGATTAAGTTCAGAGAAACCAAAAAGGAGTCTTCACAAGACTGGGTAGACTTTGTTGACCATTCAGTGAAGGCGTTGGAGGGGTGGTTACATGGCAGTAAAGTTTCTGACTATGAAAGCCTGTATAACTTGATCCTGAGAGAGCATATTCTGAATAACTGTGTGTCTGATTTGTTACACCAATATCTAGTGGACTCAGATCTGACCTCTCCCCAAGAATTGGAAAAGAAGGCAGACAAATGGGTCAGAACAAGAGTGAACAGAAAAGTTCATACAGGGGGTGACAAGGATGGCAAGAAGAAGGATGGTAAGTCTTCAGACAAGGGTGGGGACAAATCTAAAAATGAGTCTTCATCAGGCCCACAAAAACACTCTGGTGGGGGTGGTGGGTCCAAATCCTCTTCTAATCAAGTAAAGAAACCATGGTGCTATTTATGTAAAGTAAAAGGCCATTGGACAACTGATGCCAGTAGTCCAAAGAAAAGCACCAAGCCTCCCACTACCACAACCCCTACTGCTACACCTAGTGCCCCTAGTAATAGCAGTGGTGGTGGGAGCAAACCTACTAATAGCCAATCCAAGGGAGTAGCTGGGCTCACTTTTGGTAATTTAGTTGGGGTTGGTCTTGTTAGGGAGACCACAGAGGCTGTGTTAGTCTCTGAAGGTGCCATTGATTTGGCCACCTTGGTTGCATGTCCCCTTAATATGGATAAGTACAAGCAACTACCCCTAATAAATGGTGTTGAGGTTCAGGCCTACAGGGACACAGGTGCCAGTGTTACCATGGTAATAGAGAAACTGGTCCACCCTGAACAACACCTACTTGGTCACCAGTACCAAGTGACTGATGCTCATAACAACACTCTTAGCCACCCCATGGCTGTTGTGAATCTCAACTGGGGGGGGGTTACTGGTCCAAAGAAAGTTGTGGTTGCCTCAGATTTACCTGTAGACTGTCTACTAGGGAACGATTTAGAGACATCAGCTTGGGCAGAAGTGGAGTTGGAGGCTCATGCAGCAATGCTGGGCATTCCTGGGCATATTTTTGCTTTGACAAGGGCTCAGGCCAAAAAGCAAAAAGGACAGGGTGACTTGGATCCTGGAACAATGGACCAAGTGCTCCCTAAAGCTAGGGTTAGTAAAGGTAAATCCCTACCTACTATCCCTCCCTCTACAGTAGATTCAACTTCTGAGGAAGAAGAATTTCCCCCCTGTGCAGAACCTTCACCAGAGGAGCTGGAAGCAGACACTGCTGAGCTTTTGGGTGGAGGGGGGGCTGCCAGGGAGGAGCTGAGTGTGGCACAGCAGACCTGTCCCACACTAGAGGGTCTAAGACAGCAAGCTGTCAAACAGCAGAATGGGGATGTCAGTGACTCTCACAGAGTTTACTGGGAGGACAATCTCTTGTATACAGAGGCAAGGGACACAAAACCTGGAGCTGCCAGGAGATTGGTTATTCCCCTGCAATACAGAGAGTTCCTCCTAACTCTAGCCCACGACATTCCCTTGGCTGGACATTTAGGGCAGATGAAAACATGGGGTAGGCTTGTCCCCCTGTTTCATTGGCCTAGAATGTCAGAGGACACAAAATAATTTTGTAAGTCCTGTGTCACCTGTCAAGCCAGTGGCAAGACTGGTGGCACCCCAAAGGCTCCCCTTATTCCACTGCCTGTGGTTGGGGTTCCCTTTGAAAGGGTAGGGGTTGACATAGTTGGCCCCCTGGACCCTCCTACTGCTTCAGGCAATAGGTTTATCTTGGTGGTAGTGGACCATGCCACAAGATATCCTGAAGCAATTCCTCTAAGGACCACTAAAGCTCCTGCAGTGGCAAAGGCCCTCCTGGGAATCTTTTCCAGGGTGGGTTTCCCAAAAGAGGTGGTGTCAGACAGAGGTAGCAACTTTATGTCTGCATACTTGAAGGCCATGTGGAAGGAATGTGGTGTAACATACAAATTCACCACACCTTATCATCCACAAACAAATGGACTGGTTGAGAGGTTTAACAAAACTCTCAAAGGAATGATAATGGGACTCCCAGAAAAACTCAGGAGGAGATGGGATGTCCTGTTACCTTGCCTCCTTTTTGCTTACAGGGAGGTACCCCAGAAAGGAGTGGGCTTCAGCCCCTTTGAACTCCTATTTGGGCACCCTGTAAGAGGTCCTCTAACACTTGTAAAGGAGGGTTGGGAACAACCTTTAAAAGCTCCTAAGCAAGACATAGTGGACTATGTACTTGGCCTAAGATCCAGAATGGCTGAGTATATGAAAAAGGCCTGCAAAAACCTTCAGGCCAGCCAAGAGCTCCAAAAGCAATGGCATGACCAGAAGGCTGTTCTGATTCAGTACCAACCAGGGCAGAAAGTGTGGGTCTTGGAGCCTGTGTCCCCAAGAGCACTCCAAGACAAAGGGAGTGGACCCCACATTATTGTTGAAAAGAAGGGAGAAGTCACCTACTTGGTTGACTTGGGCACTGCCAGGAGTCCCCTTAGGGTGCTCCATGTCAATCGCCTAAAACCCTACTATGACAGGGCTGATCTCACCCTGCTCATGGCAACAGATGAAGGACAGGAAGAAGAGAGTGACCCTCTCCCCGATCTCTTCTCTTCCACAAAACAAGATGCTCTAGTGGAAGGTGTAGTTTTAGAAGATTGTCTTACTGCTGAGCAGAAAGTCCACTGCATAAATCTCCTGGGTCAGTTTTCTGAACTCTTTTCTACTGTGCCAGGCACCACTTCTTGGTGTGAGCACACTATAGATACTGGAGACAGCATGCCTGTCAAAAGTAAGATCTATAGGCAGCCTGACCATGTCAGGGACTGCATAAAACAAGAGGTTCAGAAAATGCTTGAACTGAGAGTGGTTGAACACACTGAAAGTCCATGGGCCTCTCCTGTGGTACTTGTACCAAAGCCTCACTCTAAAGATGGGAAAAAGGAAATGAGGTTTTGTGTAGATTACAGAGGTCTCAACCAGGTAACTAAAACTGATGCTCACCCTATACCCAGGGCAGATGAGCTAATAGATACACTGGCATCTGCCAAGTATCTAAGCACCTTTGATTTGACTGCAGGGTATTGGCAGATCAAGTTATCAGAGGATGCTAAAGCAAAAACTGCATTTTTGACTATTGGAGGGCACTACCAATTCACAGTAATGCCCTTTGGTTTGAAAAATGCACCTGCCACTTTTCAGAGGTTGGTGAATACAGTCCTGCCAGGGTTGGAGGCTTTTAGTGCAGCATATCTAGATGATATAGCTGTCTTTAGCTCCACCTGGGATGATCACCTGGTCCACCTGTGGAAAGTTTTGGAGGCCCCGCAAAAGGCAGGCCTCACTATCAAGGCTTCAAAGTGCCAGATAGGGCAGGGGAAAGTGGTTTATCTGGGACACCTTGTAGGTGGAGAACAGATTGCACCACTTCAGGGGAAAATCCAAACTATCATAGATTGGGTTCCCACTACAACTCAGACCCAGGTGAGAGCCTTCTTAGGCCTCACTGGGTATTACAGGAGGTTCATAAAGAACTATGGCTCCATAGCAGCCCCTCTTAATGACCTCACTTCAAAGAAAATGCCTAAAAAGGTATTATGGACAGCTAGCTGTCAGAAAGCTTTTGAGGAGCTGAAACAGGCCATGTGCTCTGCACCTGTCCTAAAAAGCCCATGTTACTCCAAGAAATTCATTGTTCAAACTGATGCATCTGAATTAGGGGTAGGGGCAGTCTTATCACAACTCAATTCTGAGGGCCAGGATCAACCTGTTGCTTTTATCAGCAGGAGGTTGACCCCTAGAGAAAAGCGTTAGTCTGCCATAGAGAGGGAGGCCTTTGCTGTGGTCTGGGCACTGAAGAAGTTGAGGCCATACCTGTTTGGCACTCACTTCATTGTTCAGACAGACCACAAACCTCTACTTTGGCTAAAACAAATGAAAGGTGAAAACCCTAAATTGTTGAGGTGGTCCATATCTCTACAGGGAATGGACTATACAGTGGAACTTAGACCTGGGAGTACCCACTCCAATGCAGATGGACTCTCCAGATATTTCCACTTAGACAATGAAGACTCATCAGGTCATGGCTAGTCTTATTGTCCTTCGTTTGGGGGGGGGGTTGTGTAGGAAAGTACCATCTTGCCTGGCATGTTACCCCCATATTTCACTGTATATATGTTGTTTTAGTTATATGTGTCACTGGGACCCTGCCAGCCAGGGCCCCAGTGCTCATAAGTGTGCCCTGTATGTGTTCCCTATGTGATGACTAACTGTCTCACTGAGGCTCTGCTAACCAGAACCTCAGTGTTTATGCTCTCTCTCTGCTTTCTAAATTGTCACTAACAGGCTAGTGACCAATTTCACCAATTCACATTGGCATACTGGAACACCCTTATAATTCCCTAGTATATGGTACTGTGGTACCCAGGGTATTGGGGTTCCAGGAGATCCCTATGGGCTGCAGCATTTCTTTTGCCACCCATAGGGAGCTCTGACAATTCTTACACAGGCCTGCCACTGCAGCCTGAGTGAAATAACGTCCACGTTATTTCACAGCCATTTACCACTGTACTTAAGTAACTTATAAGTCACCTATATGTCTAACCTTTACCTGGTAAAGGTTGGGTGCTAAGTTACTTAGTGTGTGGGCACCCTGGCACTAGCCAAGGTGCCCCCACATCGTTCAGGGCAAATTCCCCGGACTTTGTGAGTGCGGGGACACCATTACACGCGTGCACTATACATAGTTCACTACCTATGTATAGCGTCACAATGGTAACTCCGAACATGGCCATGTAACATGTCTAAGATCATGGAATTGTCACCCCAATGCCATTCTGGCATTGGGGAGACAATTCCATGATCCCCCGAGTCTCTAGCACAGACCCGGGTACTGCCAAACTACCTTTCCTGGGGTTTCACTGCAGCTGCTGCTGCTGCCAACCCCTCAGACAGGTTTCTGCCCTCCTGGGGTCCAGCCAGGCTTGGCCCAGGAAGGCAGAACAAAGGACTTCCTCAGAGAGAGGGTGTTACACCCTCTCCCTTTGGAAAAAGGTGTCAGGGCTGGGGAGGAGTAGCCTCCCCCAGCCTCTGGAAATGCTTTGATGGGCACAGATGGTGCCCATCTCGGCATAAGCCAGTCTACACCGGTTCAGGGATCCCCCAGCCCTGCTCTGGCACGAAACTGGACAAAGGAAAGAGGAGTGACCACTCCCCTGACCTGCACCTCCCAGGGGAGGTGCCCAGAGCTCCTCCAGTGTGCTCCAGACCTCTGCCATCTTGGAAACAGAGGTGCTGCTGGCACACTGGACTGCTCTGAGTGGCCAGTGCCAGCAGGTGACGTCAGAGACTCCTTCTAATAGGCTCTTACTTGTGTTGCTAGCCTATCCTCCTTCCTAGGTAGCCAAACCTCCTTTTCTGGCTATTTAGGGTCTCTGTTTTGGGGAATTCTTTAGATAATGAATGCAAGAGCTCATCAGAGTTCCTCTGCATCTCTCTCTTCACCTTCTGCCACGGAATTGACCGCTGACTGCTCAGGACACCTGCAAAACCGCAACAAAGTAGCAAAGACGACTACTGCAACCTTGTATCGCTGATCCTGCCGCCTTCTCGACTGTTTTCCTGGTGGTGCATGCTCTGGGGGTAGTCTGCCTCCTCTCTGCACTAGAAGCTCCGAAGAAATCTCCCGTGGGATGACGGAATCCTCCCCCTGCAACCGCAGGCACCAAAAGAACTGCATCACTGGTCCTCTGGGTCCCCTCTCAGCACGACGAGCGTGGTCCCTGGAACTCAGCAACTCTGTCCAAGTGACTCCCACAGTCCAGTGACTCTTCAGTCCAAGTTTGGTGGAGGTAAGTCCTTGCCTCCCCACGCTAGACTGCATTGCTGGGTACTGCGTGATTTGCAGCTGCTCCGGTGCACTCTTCCAGGTTTTCCTTGGTGCACAGCCAAGCCTGGGTCTCCGACACTCTAACCTGCAGTGCACAACCTCCTGAGTTGTCCTCCGCCATCGTGGGATCTCCTTTTGTGACTTCGGGTGATCTCCGGTTCACTCCTCTTCGTAGTGCCTGTTTCTGCACTTCTGCGGGTGCTGCCTGCTTCTGTGAGGGCTCCCTATCTTGCTGGGCGCCCCCTCTGTCTCCTCACGAAATTGGCGACATCCTGGTCCCTCCTGGGCCACAGCAGCATCCAAAAACCCTAACCGCGACCCTTGCAGGATTTCCTTGGTGCACAGCCAAGCCTGGGTCCCCAACACTCTAACCTGCAGTGCACAACCTCCTGAGTTGTCCTCCGACGTCGTGGGATCTCCTTTTGTGACTTCAGGTGAGCTCCGGTTCACTCCTCTTCGTAGTGCCTGTTTCTGCACTTCTGCGGGTGCTGCCTGCTTCTGTGAGGGCTCCCTTTCTTGCTGGGAGCCCCCTCTGTCTCCTCACGTAATTGGCGACATCCTGGTCCCTCCTGGGCCACAGCAGCATCCAAAAACCCTAACCGCGACCCTTGCAGCTAGCAAGGCTTGTTTGCTGTTTTTCTGCGTGGGAACACCTCTGCAAGCTTCTTCACGACGTGTGACATCCATCCTCCAAAGGGGAAGTTTCTAGCCCTCTTCGTTCTTGCAGAATCCACAGCTTCTACCATCCGGTGGCAGCTTCTTTGCATCCTCAGCTGGCATTTCCTGGGCATCTGCCCAATCTCGACTTTGTTGTGACTCTTGGACTTGGTCCCCTTGTTCCACAGGTACTCTCGTCCGGAAATCCACCTTTGTTGCATTGCTGGTGTTGGTCTTCCTTGCAGAATTCCCCTATCACGACTTCTGTGCTCTCTGGGGAATATAGGTGCACTTTACACTTACTTTTCAGGGTCTTGGGGTGGGCTATTTTTTGAATCCTTACTGTTTTCTTACAGTCCCAGCGACCCTCTACAAGCTCACATAGGTTTGGGGTCCATTCGTGGTTCGCATTCCACTTTTGGAGTATATGGTTTGTGTTGCCCCTATACCTATGTGCTCTCATTGCAATCTATTGTGACTGTACATTGCTTGCATTACTTCCTTTTATTATTACCGCATATTTTTGGTATTGTGTACATATATCTTGTGTATATTTGCTATCCTGTGGGTACTCACTGAGATACTTTTGGCATATTGTCATAAAAATAAAGTACCTTTATTTTTAGTATATCTGTGTATTGTGTTTTCTTATGATATTGTGCATATGACACCAGTGGTATAGTAGGAGCTTTGCATGTCTCCTAGTTCAGCCTAAGCTGCTCTCCATAGCTACCTTCTATCAGCCTAAGCTGCTAGAAACACCCCTTCTCCACTAATAAGGGATAACTGGTCCTGGTACAGAGTGCAAGTACCTCTTGGTACCCTCTACAAGCCAGGCCAGCCTCCTACACCCCCTTCCCTCTGTGCTTTCCAAAGCCTGATTTTCATAACCCCATTTATATTAAAAAGCAATTGGTCTGATTTTTTTTTTGTATGATCTTTTTATTGAAAACTTGGAAAGTGCATGGAAAATAGAGAACACACGTACCATGAGTGAAAGGTCAAGTGACAGCGGAGTACTCACAATATTACTTAACATGCTCACCCCTCCCACTCTTCCAATCCGTTGATACAGTCAGACTGAATTGGTCAGAGTTCAGTGTTGTGGTAGAGTCCGAAGTGGGAGAGGTTCAAAGATTCCCTCTGTGAGTGTTACCCTTATTGTCACTGTAGGAGGCTCTGAAGAATACCGCAGAGGAGAGACCCTAAATAGCCAGAAAAGGAGGTTTGGCTACCAAGAAAGGAGGTTTGGCTACCAAGAGAGGTAAGAACCTATCAGAAGGGGTCTCTGACGTCACATGCTGGCCCTGGCCACTCAGAACAGTCCAGTGTGCCCCCAACAACTCTGAATCCAAGATGGCAGAGGTCCGGGACACACTGGAGGAGCTCTGGGCACCTCCCCAGGGAGGTACTGGTCAGGGGAGTGGTCACTCCCCTTTCCTTTGTCAAGTTTTACGCCGGAACAGGGCTGGGGGATCCCTGAACCGGTGTAGACTGGCTTATGTAGAGATTAGCACCATCTGTGCCCATCAAAGCATTTCCAGAGGCTGGGGGAGGCTACTCCGCACCCAGCCCTTCACACCTATTTCCAAAGGGAGAGGGTGTAACACCCTCTCTCAGAGGAAATCCTTTGTTTTGCCTTCCTGGGCCGGGGCTGCCCAGACCCCAGGAGGGCAGAATCCTGTCTGAGGAGTTGGCAACAGCAGCAGCTGCAGTGGAAACCCCAGAAAGGCAGTTTGGCAGTACCCGGGTTCTGTGCTAGAGACCAGGGGGATCATGGAATTGTTCCCCCCAATACCAGAATGGTATTGGGGTGACAATTCCATGATCTTAGACATGTTACATGGCCATGTTCGGAATTACCATTGTGACGCTACACATAGGTAGTGACCTATGTGCAGTGCACGCGTGTAATGGTGTCCCCGCACTCACAAAGTTCGGGGAATTTGCCCTGAACGATATGGGGGCACCTTGGCTAGTGCCAGGGTGCCCACACACTAAGTAACTTGGCACCCAACCTTCACCAGGTGAGGGTTAGACATATAGGTGACTTATAAGTTACTTATGTGCAGTGAAAATGGCTGTGAAATAACGTGGATGTTATTTCACTCAGGCTGCAGTGGCAGTCCTGTGTAAGAATTGGCTGAGCTCCCTATGGGTGGCAAAAGAAATGCTGCAGCCCTTAGGGATCTCCTGGAACCCCAATACCCTGGGTACCTAAGTACCATATACAAGGGAATTATATGGGTGCACCAGTGTGCCAATGAGAATTGGTAAAATTAGTCACTAGCCTGCAGTGACAATTTTAGAAAGCAGAGAGAGCATAAACACTGAGGTTCTGGTTAGCAGAGCCTCAGTGATACAGTTAGGCACCACACAGGGAACACATACAGGGCATACACTATGAGCACTGGGGTCCTGCCTAGCAGGATCCCAGTGACACAAGGGCAAAAACAAACATACATACAGTGAAAATGGGGGTAACATGCCAGGCAAGATGGTACTTTCCTACAGTCACCCATTTTTGTGGGCACCCCAGGCTTTCATAAGCCACTTTCTCTGCCATAATGCACCAATCCATGTTGTTTTCCCAGTCTTTCAGTTGTGGTGCTGAAACATCCCCCACTGTTGTGCTATGTTACATTTGGCCAGCCAGCCCTAAGGTCATCCAGATCTTTTCCATTCTATCAAAGTCCATTTCAACCCATATATTCAACAAACACCATCTCACAGAGGACTACATCTTGCCCCACATACCTTGTTCATACAGGCAACCACTGAAACCCAATATCTCTGTACTGCTGGGCAGTCCCCTATTATATGCAGGAAAGATCCCTCTTGGCCCCACGCCTAAAGCAGCTTGTGTCTGCTGCCCTGCCCATTTGTACCTTGACTATACAAGTGAAATGGGATCTGTGTAGTATTTTCAGTTGTACCAGGCGGAACCCAGATTTAATTGCGACTCCCCACGGGGAAGCCAGGGCTTCGAGCCACTCGTCATCTTCAATTTCTCTCAAGCCACACTCCCAGTGCACCCTCAAAGTTTGCAGTGTGTCTGGTGTTTTGTTGACTAATAAGTGAGGGATGTCGCTTTCTGGTGCATATATTCCTCCAGTAGCCTATTCTCTAGGGTGAGAAATCTGGGAGGTTAGTCCATTGTAGAAATGCTGTCTGCAGTGTGTGCCACACTTGGAGGTAGCAGTAGCATTTCGTGGGTGCTAGGCTAAATTCCTGTTGTACATCAGCAAAAGAAAGGACCTGCCTCTGGGACCAAAGATCCCACACCTTGCAGAGCCCAATAAGGTCCCATTTGGCAAATCAAGGTTGTTTCCCCAGCACACCGTTTTTCCATATGCCAGAGAAGGTTAGCCTGCGTTATCTTTCCCTCCCACCCCAACAAATGATGCCTTAATAAATGATGCACTGTGTGCCAGAGGCCGACTATAACCACTGTCTAGCCGCTAAGGGTCATTTGCCTAGGGTTAGCATAGAGGGCTCTGAGGTATCCTCCCAACTGCATGATATGTCTATCCGTGAGATAGGATGGTTTGTCTGGAGGAGAGTGAGCCCAAGAATTGATGCTCATAAGTTGCGCCACCCAGTAATATTTTTGGATGTCGGGCAGGGGGATGCCCCCGTCATACCATTCCCTAGTCAATTTAGCGACTGCAATTCTCGCCAGCCCACCATCCCAAAGTAGGGTTCTAAGTTCAGTATCAACTGCTGTGAAGTAAGTCGCTGAGACGGGGAAGGGTGTATTGTGCAGAGCATTCAGAAAGCAGGGAATGTCCATCATCTTTAAGAGTGCGGTTTTGCCCAGCACCGACAGCAGCAAAGCTTTCCAGTCATGGACATCATTGTTCCGCCATGTTAGCAGAGGAAGTAAATGAGAAAGGGAATAGCATTGGCCGGGGTCAGTGGTGATGTGTATTCTCAGATAGAAGAAACCTGCCTTTCTGAGCCTCACGCTCGAGGCAAATTTGGCGCTCTCCTATTAAGGAAGTAAATCATGGGCTTCGTCCAGTTTACGGTATAACTGGAGTACCGTCAAAACTGGGCCAGAATGTGCATAATCCTATCTTGGGTAGGGAGTGGGTCTGCTATATATAACAAGATGTCTTCAGCATATAGTGATATTCTGCCCTCCCATTGCTCTGTCCAACCCAGACCACGACCAGTGGATCCATTCTGATTCAGGCCGCGAAGGGCTGTAACACAAGAGGAAAAAGTAAGGGGGAAAACTGGGACCCTTGACTGGTGCCACGCTGGAGATCGAATACCTTAGACATCTTACCATTGACCACCGCCTGAGCCAGAGGAGAGATATACAGGAGCCGTATACCTAGGTCCGAAACCCAGTCATGTCAGGACCTCAAAGAAGTAGGGCCATTCAACAGTGTTATAAGCCACACAAGCATAGCGATGACTGGGATAAGTCGGGAGGGCAACACTCAGGCTAAAATCTTGATTACAGTGTTAAGGAGGGAAATGGGCCTAGATGTGGCCACTGTAGAGGCCAGTCTTTGGTCTTTTGGGAGTAATCCCACCTTGCAACTCTCTTCGTACATCCGCTCCAGATGCAGGGCAAGTTTAGTGGCCGTGAGCTTATACAGCTTAATCAGGATGCTGTTGAGACCTAGCACTTTGCCTGACCTGAACTCCTTTATCACTCCCACTATTTCCTCTTCTGTGAAGACCCTTTCCTGGAGCTCCCTATCTTTAAGGGTGAGAGTCGAAAGCTGAATGCCGACCATATGTTCTTGGGTGTCTGCCCCTGCCTTGGTCGCCATTGGGGGAATGCAACTGAGCGTAATACGTGGCAAAGACCTCCGCCACATCCTTTCTATCACACACTAATGTTCCGGCATCAGAGCGAATGTCACTTTCTGCTCTCTCCTTTCTTTCAAGCCAGGCCAGGAGTTTCCCGGCTTTATCACCTACCTCGTGCTGCACCACCTTGTGTCTCACCCTGGCTGCATCAGTCTCCACATTTTGATATTCCTGTTGTTTAAGAGCCAAAACGTGAGTAGTGTTAGTCCCTTGATGTGTAATTGTAGCCTCAAGGTATAGTATCTTTTCTTCTAGTGTGTCCAGTTTTGCTCTGTTTTCTTTTTTATGCCTTACCATCAGGGAAAGTCCTTGCTCTCTAATCACCATCTTATTGGCTTCCCAGAGCGTTTGTGTCGAGTGTACTGAGGATTCATTTTTCTCAAAATAGCTTTCAGTTGTTTCTGTTAGTTCCATCTTAATTTTCAGTGTTACAAATGGGGTCTCTAGTTGGCAGTGGTTTGCACCCTGTCCAAGTGGGGATCCTCACTCTAGTCAGGGTAAGGGAGTCACACAGATAGGACAACCCCTGCTCACCCACTTGGCAGCTTGGCACAAGCAGTCTGGTTTATCTCAGAGACAATGTGTAAAGTATTTGCACACACAAACAGTAACACAGTGAAAACAGCACAAAAGTACTCCACACCACTTTAGAAAAATAGCCAATATTTATCTGAGTGAAACAAGACCAAAACGACAAAAATGTAACATGCACAAGCAAAGATATGAACTTTCAAAGATGAAATCTTAGATAAGCGCTTAGAAACACAATCTTTCCAATTGGGGCCAGCATGGCATCTTGACTGAGTCGTTTCCAACAGTCTGACACCACTCGCTGGGGAGTGCTGTCCAGTCACACAGACCCCATGTACAGTACCTTGGAAAACGATGATGAAACAAAGATGTTGCACAGAGTCAGGTGTTGAGGCAGTGCTGGAGCAGGTGCAGTGTTGGTTCCTTACTGCTACTCAGAAGGTGAGGCGTCAGTACCTTACTGCTAGGCAGGGGAGGTCAGGTGTCAGTTCCTTTCGGTTGCAGGGGAGGTGATGCAGCGTCATTGGCGAGGCAACGGTTCCTTATGACAAGGCGGGGTCAATGAATCCAGCAGGTCAACATGCGAAGTGTCACCTTTGCGGTGTCACAATCACACCATAGGGCCATAGGTGGTGCAACAGAGTTCTGCCCCTAACTGTTCCATTGTAGCCTGCATGGCCTTGACTTGCTTCTTTAAGTCAGTTGCACGATCTGTGAGGGTCAGTAAGGGTTTTTCAGTTTCTTTTTTGCATCCGGGAATGTCCAAATTGCAAATGTCCGCTCTCATCAATGTGAGTTCTGTTGAGACCGTATCAATCTTAGTCTCAAGGGTCCCCTAGACGCTTTGTATCACCTCCATGATGTCTTTCAGAGTCAGGCTGTCACCCTCTTGTGGAGTTTGATCTGTCAGAAGCTGCATCCCTCCATCCTCAGCAGCTCCAGTCAAGCCTTTGGGGAGTATGAAGTTCTCCAACTTGGTTTGGTGCCTACCGCATGCAGTATTTCAGCCTGTCATTATGCACTGTGAATATGGTCAGTGGCCTCAACGGGTGGCGGTAGCAAGGTGAGGCTCGGGGGGGCACCACAGTGTTATTCACTGCCACCTGCCAAGGGGCATGAATGAGGGAGGAAGTCAACGGCCCCCCAGTCCCCTTATGGCTTAAGTTTCACACAACAGTGCCCTGGATCCCCCAAGTCGTATGGCGAGGCTCAGCAGCATGCGAGGGCAACTTTGAGTGGCATATTTAAAAGTGATTGCTGCCCACTATGGAGTTTGTATGCAGGCTACCTGTCTTTCACTGCAGTCATATTGATGGTGTTAGTCCCAACGATTATACAGCTTAAAATACAGGAGGGGGTTTCCTGCCCTGCCCCGGCGCTAGCTGAGGTATCGCTATTGGTGGCAAGTAAGCAATGGGCGGCATATTCAAGTGAAGTGTTTTTAGCAGTGCTCCCATTAGGGGGTTCACTCTCTCAAGCATGTTGTGGAAGTTTGGGCCTCCCCTACCCTACTGCAGACCCAGCACTCACCCACTGTTCCATTGTCATTAGAGCCGATGTCCACTAGGCAGCCGCATCACAGCACCGCATGCTATGATCACCGGGATTGCCAGCAGGCAGCCGGTGAGCAGTTTTGATGGCATGAGGTGCGGCCTTTCCCCCATAGATGTCGTGCCACTCTCGGGGGCAGGGATTTCTGGTGCGGCTCAGTTGTGGTGTCTAGGCCACCCGCCTCGCCAGGGCCGGTGAGCTCTTCAGCGTAAAAGCTCTCTGTAGTGCCAGTCCGATAGACAGATTTGCGGGTTCCAGCACATTCTGTCAGGGGCACCAATATCTTGATCCTCACAGGGTCCTGCATGTCTATCTAGATAGTCGTGGAGCCATGGGACTATATCGTATGAGCCTGAATGCTGTTCCTTAACTTTGGCCTTCAGTCGAGACTTGATCGGCCAGCTGTTGGTGATCAGGGCTGCTGCTCTCATCTCCCAGGTAGGCCTCACCATTCAATTGAGCCAAAGCAGTACCAACCGCCAAAAATGGTGCCTCAGCACAAGGGCGTAGGAGACAATACATTTCTTGGGGGGACAACAACACCCTTGGGGACTTCTCAATTGACCCTAAACAAAATTTCCTATACATTGTATGAGAAATGCAGGCTCCGATAAATGTACATAATCATATAGTTTGGACGTGAAATAGGGAGAAAAGAAGGCATGTTGCCAGTTTGAAAGTATGTTTTATTGTTATTTACATTCACTAAGTATTTAGACCAAATGTGAAAAAAACATGTTGATTAACCTTGCATCTTCATGCACTAAGCAAATAAAGGTAGGAGGGAGAAAAGGAAGAACATCTCTGTTGTGCCCGCACCAATCATGCTTCTCACCTCATGCAAATTGAAACCACACTAGAGATATCAAAAGCGATCAGGTACAATATTTGTAAACTGTGCTCTGAAACTGTAGTTCTAATAACACTTCTGCTCCTCTGTGCGATACTGGGCAGGTCAGCTCCACATCAGTCAAAAACTGGGAGCATTTACACTGAAGAAGCTTTTGGTGTTACAGACTATTTAATATTTAATACATGGGATTCTGTGATCCCTGTATAAACAGCAGTCATTCATTTCTATATGATCAGGTACTTCTGATGCATCATGTCACCGATTATGAAGAAAAGACGTCAGAACTCGACTATTATAAAGGTACTTGGCCCACCTACACAAGTGAGGTATCATTTTTACCGGGAGACTGAGGGGAATGTTGGGTGGTAGGGAATTTCTCCCGGTGTGTTGATCCCACAAAGAAATGTGATAAAAATGTGATTTGTTTAGCTAAATTTGAGGTTTGCTGAGGATTCTGGGTAAGACAACATTGGGGTATCCATGCAAGTCACACCTCTCTGGATTCCCTCGGGTGTGTAGTTTTCAGAAATGTTTGGGTTTGGTAGTTTTCCCTATATGGCTGCTGAGCCCAGGACCAAAAACGCAGGCACCCCCGCAAAAATAGGTAGTTTAGTATTTGATAATTTTGATGTGTCCGCATAGTGTTTTGGGGCATTAGTTTGTGGTTCCTCTCAGATTCCAAAACTTTCTGTCACTGAAATGTGAGGAAAAAGTGTGTTTTGGGCCAAATTTTGAGGTTTGCACAGGATTCTGGGTAACAGAACCTGGTGAAATCCTTGATTCCTCTTGGTGTCTAGTTTTAGAAAATGCACAGGTTTGGTAGGTTTCCCTGGGTGCCGGCTGAGCTAGAGGCCAAAATCTACAGCTAGACACTTTGCAAAAAACATGTCAGATTTCAATGTAAAAATGTGATGTGTCCATGTTGCGTTTCCTGTCACGAGCATTAGGCCATCCACACCAGTGAGGTACAATTTCTATCGGGAGACTTGAGGGAACACAGAATAGCAAAACAAGTGTTATTGCCCCTTGTCTTTCTCTACATTTTTTTCTTTCAAATGTAAGACAGTGTATAAAAAAGAAGTCTATTTGAGAAATTCCCTGTAATTCACATGCTAGCATGGGCACCCCGGAACTCAGGGATGTGCAAATAACCACTGCTTCTCAACACCTTATCTTGTGCCCATTTTGGAAATACAAAGGTTTTCTTGATACCTATTTTTCACTCTTTATATTTCAGCAAATGAATTGCTGTATACCCGGTATAGAATGAAAACCCATTGCAAGGTGCAGCTCAGTTATTGGCTCTGGGGATCTAGGGTTCTTGATGAACTTACAGGCCTTATATATACCCGCAACAAGAAGAGCCCAGCAGACGTAACAGTATATTGCTTTAAGAAATCTGACATCGCAGGAAAAAGTTACAGAATAAAACGTGGTTCACCTAAATTTCAATATTTATTTATTTCAGCTGTTATTTTCTGCAGGAAAACCTTCAAGGATCTACACAAATGACCCCTTGCTGAATTCAGAATGTTGTCTACTTTTCAGAAATGTTTATCTTTCTGGGATCCAGCATTGGGCGTACACCCATTTCTGTCACTAAGTGGAAGGATGCTAAAAGCACAAAAAATAGTAAAAATGGGGTATGCCCAGTAAAATGCCAAAATTGTGTTGAAACATTTGGTTTTCTGATTCAAGTCTGCCTGTTCCTGAAAGCTGGGAAGCTGGTGATTTTAACCCTTTGTTGATGCCGTTTTCAGGGAAAAAAACACAAGGCTTCTTCTGCCGCCCTTTTTTCCCATTTAAAGAAAAAACACGAAAATGTTGCTGTATTGTGGCTAATTTCTTGGCCTCCTTCAGGGGAACCCACAAACTCTGGGTACCTCTAGAATCCCTAGGATGTTGAAATAAAAGGACGCACATTTGGCATGGGTAGCTTATGCGGACAAAATGTTATGAGGGCCTAAGCGCGAACTGCCCCAAATAGCAAAAAAGAGGCCTGGCACCTGAAGGGGAAAAGGCCTGGCAGCGAAGGGGTTAGCACCTCATGACATATGTTTAGCAGGTCTATCATGAGTACATTTGAGTGCATTACTATATTTAAGAAATGAGATTTTGCTTTGGGGTTGTACCAAAAAAGTTAGGCAACCTTGACACAAAATCTGGGCCTCAATTTATAAATGTATTTTTTAGAGGCTCTGCCACTAAGAAACTGGCATAAGGGAGAAATGTGGCAATAAATCAGTTCTGCTTAATTGGTACAAAGTCTGCATTTTAAAATATCTTGTGAGGGCTAAGGCCTCTGCTGAAGAGTTCTTTGTGTGCCCAATATATCTCACGGATTAATAATAATGTGTATGATGTAGAGCGCTTGGCCACCCTGCATTGGGTTGAGTAACGCTATAAAAGTAATAAAACATTTATTTATTTAAATTGTTATTTGTGTAAATACTGGGGCAGACCAGCACATCTGGCATTCTTACAGTGCACACCTACCTCTTACATGCAGGGACTGAACAAAGTGAAAACTGTGCCTTCTTAAGTACCTGTAAAGTAATAGCAAGCTGTGTGCTTTTGTTTCCTATATAGCAGCTAGGTGTGAGGCTCCAAATAGCTTCCAGTTAGCATAATCAAACAAAAGGAGGCCTGATGGCCCCTTAATTTCAACCTTTGCCCTGGGCCAGCAGAAATTTACAATTGGAAAGCCCTCTTTCAAGTTGCCCAGAAGGAATGAAAGCGCTTCTGAAAGTCTATGCAGGCGCTCCTGAAAATGTCAAAATACATCGGGATGAAATGGCCCTGCAAGATAGAAGTGAGAGGGGAATTTATTTTGTCCCCTTGTCCCCCCCACCCTCGTCCCCCGTGTCCCTGCACTCCAAAATCTGAGGGGGAAACATCCCCCTCATCCCCCACACTTCCTACGCCCATGCCTCAGCATCCCAACTGCCAGCTGAACATATCTGTACCTTTTCCCTTGCACGGATGTGATGACTGATATTAGGGGATAGGGCTGGCGGGCTGCGGGAGCTTTCCTAAGATGCGGCCATCTTATGAATGAATGACCAGGGTGGATTGCCAGTATTCTGGCAGCAAAGTTTTAAATGCAAATACGGAGAGTCAGCCTACCTCTCAGCTGGTACAGGTACAGGAACAGGCTGTTCTCGGATCCATAATCATAAGGGAATCATGATATGATTACCTTTCTGCTCTAGTACAGGGTTATCCTCTCTGAGCATCTTGTTATGCGGGTACAGAGTGGAAGCAGAGTTGTACCCTATGAGTACGAGGATAACAACTAATTGGGTTATCATCCACTTTCTCCTCCACAGGACTTCCATCATCTGTGGCAGCCATTGGTTCCAGGCCCCAGGTGGGCACTACAGGAAAGCTCCCTGGATGTTGTAGCCCATCATGACCATAACCTAGCCACCACTGTGATGGTCTGGGGTGTGATCAAGTAATTCCTTCAGCAATTGGAAAGTTATGTGGTGTCTCAATGCCAAATCCTTAATTTTTCAGAATTGTTGGCCGCCCTGTCATTGTTATGGTGGTCTGTCGTCCATTTGGAGCTTTGATGGAACTCTGGGAGGCTCTAGTATTTTGTCCTGTTTGGCTTAGTTCTCTTTTTACATCACGTTGTTTAGGATATCCATTTTGCCTTCAGTCTGTGGTGCTCGCAGTGGATTCTAACATATATCAAGATGCCATTGATCAAACTGAGGGCTTTGGGGTGTCGTACCTGCTGTTTAGTAACACCGTAGTTGATTACATACCCCGAATCAGGAGCAGTAGTATGTATATTCAGGATGCTATATGCATTGAGAAAGCAATTAAGTACAGCAATTAGGAGTAGTTCCCTTTGATGGTGGGGTGTACTCTGCATTGAGATTCCAGCTTTGTGAACCTATGGCACCCATCAATGCTTGCCAGTATGTCCTTTACCTTGAGGGCAATGTCTGTTTCCCGTTAGATGGTACAGTTGGGGGAACCTCATATCCACACACATTGTCAATTGGCCAGGCTGTGTAGACGTGCACATGATAACGAATAAAATGTCCAAAAACTGTAGGCCAGAAATTATGATATACATTTTAAGATATCTGCCAAGAAAATAATACCTGTGTGCTACTAGATAGGTTATGACTTTACGTCCTAAAGCATGCATGGTTCAATCAGTATCAGGCATCTTGTGTAGGATCCTCATCCTTATTACGCCATAATGTTCACATTCCATGACTGCAGGATTCTCACCGTGTATTTTAGCTAGTACATGGGTGATATATTTTCAATGATTGCACATTTGCATAACCTCAAATCCATTACTGTGGAGTGTATTATGGATACATAAACAACTGGTGTGATTTTTGTGCAGCATAACGAGTTTCTAAGGTGGGGGTTTAATTGCTCTACATTGTTCTGATATTCAGTTTATGATCCTGCAAGTTGCCCTTTTGAAATGGGAAGCACGTGCACTAGGATTAATGTGAACAGTAAGAACTTTTATCAAAACATATTCTCTAGGAAGAGGGAAAAGGAACAATACTCCTATTTAAGATATTTGGCTAATTTCAAAACGTTTACATATAGGTGTAAGTGCAGTAAAGGTGAGAACGTCCACCAGTTTTCACCATTTTCATAAGAGGTGTGTGGTAGGAAAATTTCAAGGCAAATCATTTTCCATAAAAAATAGCAAAATATATATTTTCCAGACTTCTATAATGTCACAACCCTATTCATTTGGATGACTGAAGATGGCCCAAGAAAGTGTGCCAATAGTCGTCAGATTCATTGAGATGTGTTGAGCAAGGAAACATTCCGGTCTTTAATAGTTGTTGATCAAAATGGACATGAAATCTGTGTTTTTAAATGTCATAAATTATATTTATTTCGCAAAGGAAACAGCGATTTTTAATCCAGAGTTTTGTGAACTTGTTTTTTTCAAGTTTCTGTTGATTTCTATTACTTTTATTGAAACCGCCGTTTTGTTTAATTGCAGCCATTTTGTATACCCGTTATTCTAGTAATAATAATAATAATAATGATCTTAATTGCAAAGTTAAGTAAAACTACAATTAACAAATCAAACATAAAAATAGCTGTAGTGGTATCAAATAGTTTTATATGAGAAAATATATAATCATGCAGAAAAAGGTCCATTCAAGACCATAAAAGATAAAGCAGTCATAAATTATCAAAAGGTAACTAGCTGTCGTTTTCTTGGAGCTTCAGCAAATTTCATGAATTTTACATATGAGTTTAGCTGTGTGTATTGACTATCCTGGCAGTGAATATGTGCTTGGCTGCATGTCTAAATCTTCAACAAATTAAGGGAATGACGGATAAGCCTTTTATGTTCTCTCAAAAATGAAGGACAAGCACATAAAATGCATAAAATGAAATTACACATAAAATCACAGAGCTTGCATCTCTTTGTGTCAAAAGGCACGGCACACAGTGGAGGTTGGTGTTTTGTTGGAAACGCTCCACATCGGTAATATATTAACTTAAGTTTTATATTGGGAGAAAAGTATTTACCAAAAAAAAGCTTATCTGTCATGAGCTGCCAACTAATATTGGCTTGTTTACTACCATTCGGGCCCAGCATGTAGAAAAGTCTGCAATTGCTGGACGAAGATTGGTTAGATGAGAACTTGGGTGACGTCCTGCTTAGGCCAGCCAATACGGAAAGTCAGGCAGGACTAAAGACTGGATGAGTCTTTACACGTGTGCATGCTGTTCAGAACTTGATGTTGGAATCAGGGTAGGGCGATCCACACTGTGACTGTGCCTGTCAAACTTATGGCTACTGGCTCTAAGCCTTCAATTTCCAAATGGATGTTCGTCGCACGTGTAGCCAGTGCTCAATTTGTAAAACAAATAAAAATAAAAATAACAAGTGCCAGTGGCCTTATAAGGATGCCACTGAAGCTTGCACCATCCATTGCCACTTCCAGCCTTGCTAAAGGCAGTACAAACACAACTATTAACTATCACACTACCACAAGTGTGACAATTCAGACTGTTCAAAGCCCCCAAAGCTATAAGAATGGCTTGGTACCAGGTATTAGTTGTTTTAGTTGTTTTAAATATATATTGAAATAATAATGTTCTGTTGTTCTGCCTATCTTTATATTACTCAAAACAGCGTCACCATGCGGCAGCTGTCATAAGTGCTTGTGTTGACAATTAAGTGCTGGTGCTGCTAAAGCAGGTGTTGTAATAAAAATATTAATTAATATTCATACATTCTGAGTAATGGATTTGCGTAGAAAATGTATTAATATAAAGAAAAATAATGCATGTATTTGAAAATGTGTCCACGTGAGTGGCCGACAATATTCACAAAATGTACTTTTTAATGGCTTATTAATATAAAACATGGAGCTTATGTTTGATTAATGTAGTAATATGTCATATTAAGCGTTATGAATTATGTATTAACTTTATTAATTGTAGGCCTCAACTTAGCAGAGGTCTTGGCCTAGTTGCACGGCCTCATGTCGAGCTGTATTTCCGAACCAATGAATAAAATGTCTGCTTAGAGAATTAAAATTGTAATTTTCCACTGTGCTGACCAAACATGCTCGTAGCTAAAAGTCTTTCTCATGAGAACTATGTGTTGCTTGACACTTCAGAATAACAGAACTATGCAATTCAGAACAATTTAGGGCACAATGTGAAACAATCAATCTCAAACACCTTAATAAGTAGAATAATCAAGTTTATTTATGGGACAAGTTCTCAAAACTGACCATACTAAAATATCATGAAAAATAACATGAGAATAACTGCAAGAATATAAGCACTCTGTGATATGAAAAATAACCTGAAAGTAGCTGCAAGAACAAATGCATACTACACATACACACACAATATGCTCAAATGACTATAAAGTGAAAGGCTTCACCAAAAAGAGATTCTGCATCCCTCCACCGTACACCAAGCCAGGGAACCCAAATCGACCTGCGCAGGGAGTCTCGTTCAGGACAATCAGTACTCCTGGCGTTGAGTCCAACCCAGAAGAGAGTTCCTGAGCTAGTCCATAAGGGCTCCTGACCTTTATAGTATTTACTAGCGCCCAGGAGTCTTTTTGAGAAAAAGACCCCCTCCCTTACAAATTGTGCAGTCGGCGGTACCTTGTTCACCCTTCGAGACGTCTCCTCGGAATGGGCCAGGTTCCCAGAATAGGGCTCCAAGGTGAAGCTTACATTCCTCCTTGAGTACAGGCGCATCCCCCTGTCCTAACTGATAGCTCATGGAGTGTAAATAGTGCCCTACGTACCAGGCAGGTGGAGCGTAGTTGAGCAGAAAAACACCCCATCCTGCAGCTTGCAGAAGCTTGTGGAAAAACACACAACAGTGCTTCACACACAGAACCAGACTCAACAAGATGGAGTTGTGAGCCAATGTAAAATGGAAACAGAGGCCAATGGTCCATCGTATATTTCATTGCCCTTACACTGCACCACTGATCATCCTTGCACGTAGTGCATGTAGCAATACAAACCGCTTGCTAGAAGATGCTGTTCTTGTAAAATGTAACATTATAGGTGTAATGTGTGTAAGACTGACTTTCTCAGGAGGAGAACAATAGAGGCACTCACTGGAGTATTAGCTGCAACAGTATTGTTACCTGACAAGCTGGATGATGAGGACATTACGAGAAAAGCCAATCAGCGACATGTGAACCGAGTACTAGTAGAAATTATAGATTTGATATTTTAGTTTTATTGGATGGAGTGTGAACATGTGATCCCATGACCAATCGGGACTAGGGAAGAAGTTTTAGGAAATCTAACTTAACCGGACTGCACTGAGAAGAATTTGCCATTGCGCTTTTGCCTTTTGCCACCGTCATAATTTCTTGAGCGTCTTGACAAGATACGTGCTTTACTATAATGCTTAAAGACGTTGCGTTTCCTAAACTTTGATGCTGAATCCTGATGCCTTGCTGTCCAAACTGATGTCCTGATGACGAAGACTATTTTAGCTTGCCAATCCTATTGAGGAGAGGTATACTGTTAGGCTTATGTTTTGTTATGCCTATTTGCTTTTTCTCTCTACGTACAAACCACACTATTTTGATAGAGCCATAGTTAGATGTTTTTCTAAATTTGTGTCGACTAAATTGTTTTGCATGAAGCCGAACATCCTAATGCCAATCTGGTGTTAGATAAGGATTCCTCACTAATAAAAGTCTGCTATATGGAGTAACACTCCATGTCTTTCCTTTGCTGAATAAATGTATTGTTTGGGCAATTGTTCCTGTTATTAATTTGCACCGTAACCTTAGAATGTGTAATTGTTCAAGCTTTGATTCGATTATGTTTCTTTCGCCGCTTTGGACAGCCAGTGATGCTTCTGTATGTCTGTCATTTGATATTGAGATTATTTTACATGACATTAGCATTGTTAATATAGGGAAATACATATTCTAACATTTACTTAAAGGTGTGGTTATTCATGACTGAAAGGTCATGGTGTGTGATAAGTACTGACTCCAATTGATTACTAATGCTACTGATTATCATTGATTATTGATGTTATTGATTGGTTATTGATTATTGATCTGCATGTACTGGATCTATGGTGGGAATATCTTAAATGCGAGTCAAAAGGTTAATCTACCTATTTGCGTCCCCTTGTTAGTTTACTTATTAAGGTTTGACGCGCTAACAGTGCTGAGCACCAGAAACCACCAAATTAAGCACTGCATCTAGCCTGGTACCGGTAACCTACTCTTAGACAGTATAATGTGGTGCCTGCTGCGTTTTTGACTATTCTGGGGCACGTTTTGGTTTATGGATTTGCTTCAGCTCTTAAAATATGTTTATTTTAGTTTTTTCTTCTCACACCTTGGATAATCTGTAATCTGGAATTCCTTTTGGATTCAACAGTTGAAGATTGAATTGTGCATGGAAAGACTTTCACTTTTTAGATGCATTTGATGTGCACAGAAAAGAACTGGCGTATTTAACAGTTAGCTGAATTAAAATGTCAATATTAAATCTTAGTGATGAACTGTTTAACATGAATAGTAATGTTTCCTTCGTTCTTTTTCAGTTGCTAATATGCAGTCTTAAAACTAGTGAGATGAATGAGACATTGCATGTCCAATGACTCATGGGGTTCTTTTGCCACGAATAGACCAATGCCATCTTCCTATAAAAGTTCCTAATTTCTAGGTGATAATTATTAAACCAAACGAGTATTTAGCCTCGGTATTGAATAAATTATCAACGGTGTTAACCATAACTCTTTCTCATTACAGATTAAAAGGCTCTGAGCAGAAGTTAGAGATGTCTAGCATGAAGGTTCTACCAAAGAATGACTTTGAAGATTCCGGTGTCCAGTGTCTCTCTCTTTTTCTGTCATCCAATACCCCTTCTCCCTGCAAGTTTCCACGCGCCCCTAGTTCATTAGCTGGAGGCGCAGTTACGATGTGGGGGAAAGCAAAAAAAACAACTGCTCGGAAAATGCACAGTTCCTCTTCAAAACTGCATTCAGTAAGTACTTGATTTTGAGCTTATCTCAGTTCAGAAATGTAGGTATTTACCGGCATCTATGCCTGCATTGCTTGCCAAAAGCTAGTTTATCCTCTGTATGAGAGATTATCTTTAGATTTTGTTGACTGTTTTTTTAATGTATTAATAAATATTTTCACATCCCAAATTTCAAGGGGCAATTAAATGTAATCTCCCTAAGAGTTAATTTTCCCTAATCTTGTTTTTTTCTATTTCTGTCCATAAATAATAGTTTAACGTTAAAGCAACAGTATTTTTCAGTTTGTAACAAAGCTTTAAAAAGGCTGCTTGACATGTCATGGATTTCCTTACCAAGCCAAATGCAGGTTTTATCTGAGTCCGGGATCCATGAGAGCGAGGGTGTAAAACATGTTTGTAAACATTGCTTACAGTTACATCCAGGAGGTTAGATGGTTTCCAGCAGTCATTCATTGCCATATGTTAAAATCGGTTAACAGTTTACTTTTCATAGACTTTAAATTTTTCTCTAAGGAAGGTCCACTTAGCTTTTTTTTTGGAAGAGACTTAAAGGCAACTCCCAAGGAGCAGGCCTTCCCTTTAATTGATAGCTAGTGGACCTTGAAGTTTCCACAGTCGTCAAACTAAATCCTGCCATATTTGCAACTGGCTACTCTCGCAATCATTGCTCTGTTTATCTGCCAACAAACTTCATCATCTTTTCTTTTTGTATTTGTTGCCCCAAGTGGGAAGGGTATGCCCAGACGTGGGTCCCGTGCTCACTGCGCAACTGGATTCAAGCTAGCCTAGCTGATGAAGGGTGATACCCTGAAACCAGTTCTAGGATGCTTGTTTCCAGTCCAGGGGGGACCTGGCTTGGCAGTTCGGGCTGGACTGTTCCCATGAGGAACAGGGTCAAGACTGATTTGCATATGGCTTGGTCCAAACTGGGGTGGGGCGGTGAGCAAAAAAACAATGGATTAAACCCAGATCTTTGTGACTGGGGGTGAATGTTTGATTTGCTCTGCATTCCATCCATCATCTTTTCTTTTTGCATTTGTCGGCCCAAGTGGGAAGGGTATGCCCAGACGTGGGTCCTGTGCTAACTGCGCCACTGGCTTCAAGCTAGCCTAGCTGATGAAGGGTGATACCCTGAAACTGGTCCTATGATGCTTGTTTCCAGTCCAGGTAGGACCTGGCCGGGCAGTTTGGGCTGGACTGTTCCCATGAGGAACAGGGTCAAGAGTGATTTGCATATGGCTGGGTCCAAACTTTGGTGGCGTGGTGAGCAAAAAAAAACGATGGATTGAACCCAGATCTTTGTGACTGGGGGTGAATGTTTGATTTGCTCTGCATTCCGTCCATCATCTTTGCTTTTTGCATCAGTTTCAAGTATCGGCACAGCTGTCACAAGACCATCTGTGATATGTGTGTGTTCCAAGGCCTGATGTGACATTCTGGCTACCCCCCACTCTTTCGAACCCCTAATAACTGATCCATTAGTCCCATACTTTATAATTTTTGGGGGGGCAACCCCTACTGGAATATGTTACTTTCTCTGCAGCCATATTGAGGTCCATGCCTCTCTTAAATTCTTGAAGTGTCGGAACCTCTGCCACCCTTCATTTTGGTGTCACATTGCGTTTTGCCACCACAAATCCCAGCACGCTAAAAAGAAGATGTGGTCTAGAAATGTCATTATCATTTGGGATGCCCAGTAGGACATATTTGGGATTCAATTGGAAGCGACGCCTCCAGGAGCGCACTGCCAAGATGGCCTTCCAGTACCCCTGGATGGGGATGAGGCTGTGCTATATTGTATGGATAATGTTCCCTCCATCGTAGTGGCACCTCAGGCATGCTGGCGACACAGCCCATTATGCGTAATTTAGCCCTCTCATAGTACACCCTGTGTAAGATTTTGTACTGGATTAGACGCAGCCGGGACTTGATAGCTACCTCCGTGGGGTGCATGAGCACTGCTTCCCAGTCAATATTGTCTACGGTGCCCACATCCCTCATTCACTGGTCTCGAAAACTGTGCAGGTTGTTCGGCATATTATTGCTTAGGGTATGGAAGATGAGTGAGATAGCACCCTTAGCCAATTAGTTTTGTAGTAGTCTCCCCTCCAGGGGAGAGTATTGCAGAACCTCAATTTTGGAGAGGCCACCAGAAGTGCAGGCATGTTGTAATTGTGCATATTGGATTGGGATTTATGCAGCTTATATTCAGAGCCAAAAGTCACCAAGGATTCAAATTCTCCATTTTCCAGAATGTCTCCTACCATGGAAATACTGATTAGTTCCCACGCCCTGAAGCCTTGCAGTCTGCTAAACCCACTCAACCATGACCCCTTCCAGAGTGGTGTCTTCTTCATGAACGTCCGGGCCCAGCCAATTCTCTTTGTTGCCCTCTAATGGGAGTAGGCCCTGCACACCTTTACCATCATAAAAGTAATGTGAGTATGAGCGGCATGCCAAGGTGCCTTTCTCCAGTCTATATATGGGATGGGCCAGTAGTGAGTATACCCATTCGTTAATCGGGATCAGATGTACTGCCCAGTAGTAGGCATCTATATCTGGGAGAGCTACCCCACCATTGTAGGAGTTTTATTGTAGTGTCTTCAGAGCTATTCTCGGGTGCCCACCCTGCCACAGTAGGGACTGCATGATGTTGGTAAATATATTCCTAAGAAGTGGGAAGTATGTGTTTTGGAGGGCATACAGTAGCTATGGGAGGGTAATTATCTTGAAGAGAGACGCCCGCCCCATCAGCGACAGGGGGAGTCCTCGCCACCTCACCACGTCTTTTTGAAAATTGGTTACCATTCTCTCCAGATTTTGGTGGAAGCAAACATCCCTATTGGGTGTAATGAAAATGCCTAGGTATTTGAAGCCCTCAGGAGCTACTTTTAAATTACCCGGTGGGGGGAGGGACAGCTGTGTGTCGACCCAGGCGAGAAAATAGTTGACTAGTCCCAATGTATTTTATACCCTGAGTGTTGCCCGTATTCCTCTAATGTATGGAATAGGGAGGAGGAGATGGTGGTCTGGGGCTCAGTGATGTACAAAAGCATATCATCTGACCAAGCAGTGTTCTTGGCCAAACTGTCTGAGACCTTATCGCCCTGGAGCAAATTACCCTGGCTCCTGGGAGGAGATTTTAACAGTGTGCTCCAACTTGACCTAGGCCGCTCCTTACCACCCTTCCCTGTACAAGTACCACAACAAACGCCCAAAATCACACAGACTGGCTCAGTTATTGGCCCCTATTTGGCACGCACATAACACCAACACAGGAGGTTACTATTTTTATTTATTTTCCTGTGATTTACACGTTCGCATAGACTGCATCATTGGCTTACTAGATTTTCTGTCACATGTCACTTACGTTGACGATCTTGGGCACACAAACTCTGATCATAATCCACAATTACTGTGATTCAGCTGGAAAGGGCAACCCTCTCCTATTTCCACATGCAGCCGACAGCCCTAGAAGACACCCCTTTTGTTCTTTCCTTGCACTGCTATCACTGAATTTTTCAAGGCCAACACTGACTCTGCATTGTCCTTCATTAAAATGGGAAGCATTTAAGGTTACAGTACTGGGACAATGCATAGGCACACCTGGAACATACGCCGCCAACTGGACAGGGACACTAGCGGCTTTAGGTGTCCACAGCCTTCAGCACAGACCGACCTTGCACCCCATAAAGTCCCACAAAGTACATTCCTTTTGGCTAACTGTAGGTCACTGGCCGCTCACAATCTGGATATTAACCTTCTCCTGTGCGAGCAGAAACCCACAGTTATTTTTCTTATGGAGACTTGGCTCCATGAAGGGTCAGCAGCTGATGTGGCCTTAGCTTTGCCTAACGACTACTTAATAAGTAGGCTTGACAGAGTCTCTGCAAAAGGGGGGTTAGGGGATTGCTATTATCTGTAGGGATTCAGTTAAGGTCACCTCCCTGGAGAGTATGGCTTTTCTATTTTTTTAAACCCTCAGTATAGTTTTTATGGGGCCCTAGTATATCGTCCCCCTGGCCCAGTACAGCATTTCCTACAATCCTTCCCGGAGCAAGTTGCTGAATTAATATGCAACAAGCCAAATTTCACAATGCAGAGAATCAAGATAATGCTGCGGCCAAAAGACTCCTGTCTGATATGATGGCCTTGGACCTAACACAATTGATCAGAGGCCCCACACACAATAAAGCTCACACCATTGACCTACTTTTTAGCAATGCAGCTGATCTAACTGCATAGCCCCCAACCCCACTGGCGTGGTCGGACCATTTTTTAATTTCCCTTAACCTTCCTTCCCCAGCATCCGGTAAATCTTCCCAAATCATAACCCAACCCTACAGGCGCTGGCATACGCTTAATGCCAGTGAGTGGATTGGCATCTTAGAGAGTCTAAAACCTCCCTTGAAGGGGAATATGGCTTGCTCCCTAGAGATATTCAATGATTGGATTACCAAAAGCCTAGACAACATTCTCCTGTATATGTAAAGGCCTGGAGGACATTGGTAAAAAAATGCTCCTTGGTTCTCCACTAACATTGGTCTACTAAAGAGGGACTGTAGACGTCTGGAAAGAAGATGGAGAAAATCCTATGACACTTTACTTAAAGACTACTATAGGAAGTCCATTAGACGGTTTCATGCGGAAATTAAATTAGCAAAAAGGGCTTCTTTTGCGGCCAAAATAGAACAGGGCTCTAACTCTGCTAAATAAATTTTTCATCTACAAAGAGAGCTTGCCCTCCCTCATCCTCATATTGAAGCCGTGGAAGCCTCTTATAAACATAGTAATGATCTGGGACTATTTTTCCAGCAAACAAATCTCAGACATTTACTCAGCCTTCCCGACAGGAACTCACAGTTCCCAAGTTTTAAGTGAGGAAAGTCCCAGTGGCTCGGTGAGGCTTTCACAGCTAACGCCTCTCTCCCCGAAACTGGTCTTAACACTATTGGACACCCTTAAATCGGTTTTCCCCTGGATCCCGTACCCCCTTCAATCTTAGCGCAAGGGTCATCAGTAATAGTTCCTACTCTGACCGAACTGTTCAATCTATCTTTGTCCAGTAGCACCATCCCCCTTCAGTGGAAACACGCAATAGTGAAACCTCATCTTTCCAACTTCCTCGAAGACAATAACATTCTTCATCCTTCTCCGATGGGCTTTAGACCCTTCCATAGCACGGAATTGGCACTCATTGGAGTTACAGAGGAAGTCAGGAAGCGACTTGATCAGATTTCGGTATCAGCAACTGTGCTTCTTGACCTCAGTGCTGCCTTCGACACTGTAAATCACAACATCTTGCTTCAGAGAATGAGGGAGGCTGGAATCACAGGGAATGTCCTAAGTTGGTTTTCCTCATTTTTAGAAGCAAGATCATTTCAGGTACTTGATTTCTCTTTTTACTCTAGTTGCTTCAATAGTCATTGGGGAGTGCCACAGGGCTCCTCTTTTAGCTCACATTATTTAATATCTATATGTTGCCATTGGCAAAGGTGGTGGAGCCATATGGTCTCTCCCTAGGTTCATATGCAGATGACACCCAGCTGGTGGTCTCCTTCTCCACGGAACAGAACTCAGTTGATTCAGCACTTGCACCTTGTTTACGGGCAGTATCCAAATGAATGTCTGATTGTAAACTCAAGCTGAACTGTGACAAGATGGAGGTTACGATCTTAGGCCATCATGCTCGACCCAATCTTATTTCCCCCGTTCTGCATTCGTTAGGAGATCTGCCCCGCCCAAGGGACACATCAAGAGTTTAGGAGTATGGCTCAACCCATGGCTTACCATGGACCATCAGGCGAAGAAAATCTCCTCCATCTGTTTTGGTATATTAAGACTCCTTCGAAAGGTGTTTAAAATACTTCCGCCCATTGCCAAGAGGCTCATCATTCAGGCACTCATCATCTCACGCCTGGATTATGGGAATGCCTCGTATCTTGGTGCTCCAAACTATGTTAAAAAGAAACTGCAGGTGGTGCAGAATACAGCGGCCCGCCTTCTTTTTAATATACCTAGGCATGAATCGACCAACTCAGCTCTCTCTGCTTTGCATTGGCTCCCGCTGGAGCAATGGATAAAGTTTAAAACGTTATGTGGCATTCATAGAGCTCTTTATAACAAAGGCCTGCCATTTTTGCGAACCCTGGCCTCTTTCCATAATCCTGTCAGACATTTTAGGTCTTCATCGGCGACTTTAGCTGTAATACCCTCAATGAAAAAGTCTAGATGGGGCGAAAGATCTATATCTTATCTCAGCGCCAAGTTGTGGAATTCTGTACCTTTTGTCTTTCGACAAACCAGTCACGAATTATCCTTTCGTCGTCTACTTAAAATGTGGTTGTTTTAATCTCTGTCTCTAAGGCAGTGTTTTTAAGATCTCTGTATAGTGCTGGGAGGCCTCTGGGTAGCCATGTGCTCTATAAATTTTCATAACATAACATAACATTATGAAACTAGAGCAAGACATGCTAAGGCATGAGACCTGCACTTTGCAGAATCCCATTCACTGTGTCCACTTAGCACATGCATGTGGAAAACACACTGCAGTATTGGAGGGGCTCCACTGCCTCAACTATATAGCTCACTCTGCTAGAACACATACAGGTGCGGACATGTCCAGGCCCTTACTGACCTGGCTTATTCGACAGGAACAACCCCGTAACCCTATTATGGCATTATGTGCAACTCATTGGGAACTAATCCACAGGCTCACATTCATACATGCTAAGTTCATTAACCATTACCCGACTCATACTAATGAGCAACCTAGTCTTCTACACCTGCTGTGGATACATTTCTGGTTGGTGTTACTATACCCCAAATCACACTGGAGAAAATGCTCTCATCCATCCAGGGTCTCATCCATTACATTGACTGATGCCCCTGTGTCAATGAGTACTGATGCTAACATGCCATTAACTTGTACGTTACTCATGTGAGGCGGCCTCTTCTTCTGTTGCCTCCCGCCAGTAAATTAAATCACAAAAATGTCCTCCTCCTCATCTTCCTCAAAAATGAGTGCACCAGATGCTGTGGGATCTCTCACCTCTTCAGTGTTCTTGGATACACTCCTGACATTGGCATCCTTTCCCTTTTGATCCCCTTGCTTGTTCCTCCTGGACCTGCACACTTTTGCAAAATGATTAACTTTGCCACATCGATTGCAAGACTGTCCTTTTGCCGGGCACCCCATGTTTGCTTTGTGTTCGTACCCACAACTCCCACAGGCACGTTCACCGGGTCTAAAGAGGTTTGGTTGACGCGCCGGTGCCTGGCGTGCTTGAACAGCATCTACCTCCTCTTCTTTCACCTGGACTGGACAGGTAGACGAAGCTGCAGCCAATGACTGACCTCGCACTGCCGCCATGGCGTCTGACCGTACTGCTGACAGTTCGTGAGAGCATACAAGAATTAGGATTTTGTCAAGGGATATACCTTGCTGTCGAAGAATGAGCTTTCGTAAAGCGTTCGACTGGCACCCCTGGATAATCTGAGCCCTGATCTCTTCTTGCTGGTTGAGCCCTGTACACGAACTTGCTAGCTTTCTTAATCTTGCGTAAAACATGTCCATTGATTCAATTTCCGATTGTTGTGCCTGTCGAAGTTTGAAACGTTCATAGTCGGAGTTGAGGATCAAAGTGCCTATTTAAAGCTGTTACAGCCGCATCAAAGTCAGATTTGTCCCCTGTATCTGGGAGTGAATCGAACAACTCTTGTAACTCATCTCCGCCCATCAACAACATTAGAGACCTGCGCACCGCTCCATCCGTTTCCCTTGTTGCACAAAAATAGTTGTCTAGTCGATTTAACCACAGGCGCCATCTTGGCGCGGCAGTGGCTGGATAAAGCAGTTAGCTAAACGGGGGTAACGATGTGACTGAGGAATGAACACTGTTGTTTAACTGCGCTGGGAGCTGGGGATTTCCTTGTGGTGGCGCATTTTCTTGTGGTGGCACACTCATGTTGGCACTCTACAGGTACACTTGTCTGAAAGACCACAGCCTTTTGTATGTAGCTTCTATCTTGAATGCCTCTTTTTTTTCAGTTCAGTTCAACTTCTTTTTTTTTCCACCTTTTTTTTCAGTTCAGCTCAACCTTTTTTTTTTTCTTGGTGTAACTTCTATAATTCTTTCTGCAGTTCAACTTTTTTTTTCAGTTCAGTTCAACTTTTTTTTTCCATAGTTCAACTTTTTTTTTTTCCACCTTTTTTTTCAGTTCAGTTCAACCTTTTTTTTTTCTTTTCACCTTTTTTTTTTCTTTGGTGTAACTTCTATAATTCTTTCTGTAGTTCAACTTTTTTTTTCCACCGTTTTTTTTTTTCTTTCCTTTTATTGAATCCACGGAGCAATGAACATGTCTCCGTTTAAACGTAAGGGATGGACACGCCCCTCCACCGCTATCGACGGCTCAGTTCCTGAGCCTCCAGCCTCCAAGGACGCGACCGGCGTTCAATGTTGCTTTTCCTTAGCAACAAACGCCTCGCGTCTCAGAACGCTCCTCTCCCGCCACGTGAGAACTCCCCTGGGGCGCACCAGGCGTGGCTCACCTTCCGCATTCAGTCTCAGCAGGATGCCGGTCCTCCAGGCTCCGCACGAGACAGGAATTCTCAGCGTCTTCGTTGTTGAGGCAGGGCAGCGCCTCACACCACCCCTCCCTATCACAGGACGCCGCACAGCCCTTCGGACACCGCCCGATCACGGCCAACGGAAGACCACAGGAATACGTTGAGAGAGGAATAGGGCTCATTTACACTTCCCCCTACGTCGTCAACGAGAGGCGCTTATCCCTTTTCCTTGATTTATTTTTTCTCTCTTTGCGTGTTACTACATCACTTCGTCGATCACGCGGGTAAATCTGACATCCCGCCCGTCACCAATGTAGTGAAGGCCTTCGTAGGATGCAGAAACACGTCACGTACACTATTCATGGTTGCCAGCTCATGAGGGACCGCGTCATCGCAGCCCCGACTTTATTTATACACTTGCTCTGTGCCCCGCCTGGATGCGCAGAGCACGTTACAAAATAGAGGAGAGCCCGGATGGCTCTCCGGCTAACTCTGTACACAGGGTTATCGAGTCTCTTGAACATAAGTGCTCATTTTCCAGACCTCTTTGCGTCCTGTCCTTCATATACGAACAATCAGCCTCCTATTGTGCTATGAACACACACATGAACGGCTATGTCTGTTCTACCATTTACAGTCCTGCCAGGATACGAACTGAGGATGTGTGTACTGGAAACAATGTGAGGGAGGAGCAAAACGTGGAAAAGCACAATAGAAGCCGGATGCACACATCAGTTCTCTGACCTTGCAGGAACAGAGAGGGGTGGAAATTAGGCATGTTAGAAATGTAAACTTCACCAGCGAAGTTCACAAATTTTGTGTTGGGCAAAATTTCACACCAAGTTTGGTCACAGAGGACTTGCTTTGATAACAGCTGTACTGTTAAACTCTTATATGGTACATAATATTCACCGGAGTCTCTGGCTTGTTAGCCACATGGCCCACCCCTAGAGAACCCTCAAAGAAAGAGGGCTACAGGCAATCATCCGCATGTACGGTCCAGCTACCATTGCAAAATGACAAAGTATCCATTTGCATAAAGAGAATTGACACACCACCATTGCACTGTTGAATTCACCACAGTGATCAGTGTTCTGTGTGGTCTGGGGCTCAGTGATGTACAAAAGCATATCATCTGACCAAGCAGTGTTCTTGGCCAAACTGTCTGAGACCTTATCGCCCTGGAGCAAATTACCCTGGCTCCTGGGAGGAGATTTTAACAGTGTGCTCCAACTTGACCTAGGCCGCTCCTTACCACCCTTCCCTGTACAAGTACCACAACAAACGCCCAAAATCACACAGACTGGCTCAGTTATTGGCCCCTATTTGGCACGCACATAACACCAACACAGGAGGTTACTCTTTTTATTTATTTTCCTGTGATTTACACGTTCGCATAGACTGCATCATTGGCTTACTAGATTTTCTGTCACATGTCACTTACGTTGATGATCTTGGGCACACACAATCTCAACTCAATTATAAATATTACAGAAAGGTTATAATAATGTTTGTTTTAAATTTCATAGGCCATTCATAGTTGTTTATGTTGGGATGTATGTTAAATTAAAAAACAACTTTTAACGGTTTATCAAATTTAAAACCAACATTATTTTAACCTTTTTCTAATATTTATAATCCAGGCAGATAGAAACATAGAATGCAAAACAAAAAACAAAGGCAAAACCTATTGGCTTTGCCAATGCTTGTTATATTTACCTATCCAACACAGCGTACGCCATGTGCATCAGTAAAGTAAAAAAAAACCTTTTATTAATGCTTAAACTCATATTTTAAGCAAAAAAGCTCCTCTGGTGTGGTTAACAGTGGAGTGAATGGGGGAAGCTGGTGGGGGCGAGGAGGAGAAGATTGTTGCAAGAGAGAGACTGCAACATAGGGGCATAGAGAGCACACATGGAAACAAGAATGCAGCCTGTGGTGGGGGAGAAACACAAAAGTTACAGCAACACGGGTGGGAGTAGAGGCACACGAGGGCTAGAACAACATGGAGCGTGAGGGGGCGGGGCTAGAAGTACACAAAAGTAACATGGAGCGTGGCTTTGGATAGCACATGAGAGATGGCGAGATCTGGAAAACACTTGCACTCACATAGAGTGTTTAACCAAAATTAAAAAAGTTTCCTAAAAGTGAACAGTTAAAGGATAGAAGCTGTAGCGTCCTCCCCAGCCTAGGTTACTCCCAGATGAACACGCCACACACAGAGCTTGGTCAGACACGTTTTTATTTCTCTGAGGGCAAGTGTGAACTCATCATTTTAAAATTGAAATCCAGTCACCACACCCAATAACTCACTTCGCAGGTCTGCAGAGTCCTTCAGGAACCAAAAGGGTCCCATCATTACTATTACACAACATTAAAGAGTCCCAGCATTACTACTCACATGACCCTACATCTCCCTCCACCCAATGAAATAAAGACTACACCTTTCACAGACATATATAAATATATTAAAACTCTTTTATAAGTCTCTTTGGAGATTCTACCAAACGCCCAGATCGTGTCCTTTGAAACTGGGAAGAGAGATGAGGGGCATACACCACTGATACAGGTGACATAGGGACAGATGCATTCAGGGGTTGCTCTTCAGTCTCACTTGAACCAGTCTCAGCTAGGACATTAAGAACAGGTGAAGGTCGAGGCAGAGGCCTGAAGTGCAAAGAGTGTCACATAATGGACTTGCCAGGATGGTGAGCAGTTCCCAAGTGTCCCTTACTAGCTATGACTTCAAATGGTTCAGCATCAAAGGGAGCATCAGATTTATGCTTTCTCTTTTGTTGCACCAAAACTCGATCTCCTTCATGAAAAGTAATGTTCTTGCCACCTCTACATTTGTCAGCATACACTTCCATCTTTTGTTTACAACCCAAGTCTTTCTGATGAAGTTCACCATCAGTGGTCCATTGTGGTAACTTGATCACCATGGCTCTCCCAAACATCAGTGTGGCAGTGTGGCAGGACCTTCACCTGTTGTTGAATGAGGTGTTGATCTTTATGCTCGAAGAGTAGCATGAACAACTGACTTCAAACTAAGCTTCTCCAATTTTGCACGCTGTACAGTCTTTTTCAGTGTGCTCATAAAGTGTTCAACAACACCATTTGCTTGTAGTCAAATAAGTGTGATTTTTTTGATGCTTCACATTGAGTTGTGTAAGAAAGTTTCTGAATTATCGACCTTTGAAAGGTGGACCATTGTCAGATTTCAGAATTGAGGGAACACTCCATAATGCAAAGATTCCATCTAATCTTTCAATGACTTTCTCTTGAGTAATCAATTAAAGATCTTCAAGTGGAAAACGAGAATACTCATCGATAATCACCATCAGGTGATGGCCATTGTCCTGAAGACCACAGAAGTCCACAGCAGCTCTCCCCCATACATGTTTTGGCATGTCTGACATTTTTTAGGGATGTGGAGTGACCTTGGGGCTAAGCAATTGCACAAATAACAGGCTTTCAATGTTTTCCTCGACTCTTTCATCAAGATGAGGAAACCAAACTCTGCCTTGAAGAGCTCGTTTGGTAGCAACAACTCCACAATGTCTTTCGTGGGACACTTCAATCACTTGTTGTCACAGACTCTCTGGCATGACTATTCTTGAACCTCTTAAAACAGTGCCTTCTGGAGTTACTGATAGTTCATCTTTTAATTTCTTGAACTTCTGATATTCACTGTCATGTGTGAGAGGTCGAGTGTATTGTCTCCTGGATTGAGGTGTAATGATATCTTTTAGTATCATCATGTCACTATTTTTGCTCGTTGCATAAATAATTTTTTCAAACAAATAGCAGCAGAAATATTTGACTTGACAGTAAGATTTATGTAGGCTTCATTCGCTTTGGAAGAGGTACCATGAGACTTTACTGGCACTTATGAAAAGTAATCAGCAGGGTTTTGATCCTTTCCTGGTCGATGAACAATAGTGTAGTCATATTCCTGTAGTTGCAAACCCCAACGTTCAATTCTGGGAGAGGCATCTTGGCTTTTGGATTGCCAAGGATAGTAAGCAATGCTTGATGATCAGTTACAAGAGCGAACAGTTTGCATATTAGAATAGATGGAAAGTTCACACTACAAGACTACTGCTAAACTCTCTTTTTCAGGTTATCAGTAGGCACGTTCAGTTTGTGACAAACTTCCGCTTGCATAGACCACAATATATCTTCGGGCATTTGAGTATCCAGTGTGTTGGGCAAGGATCACGCACAAACCTACTGGGCTTGCATCAACAACAATCTCCTTTTGTAGTTTTGGATCAGAGTAGGCCATTTCAGTGGCATTCTCAATTGCATGTTAGATTTTCTTAAAGCATTGTGCACATTAATTTGACCAGTAAAATGGAACATTCTTTTTTGTTAATTCTCTTAAGGGAGTGCGTATGGTGGCAAAGTATTATATGTATCTAGAACAGTAACTTTCGATACCAAGGAATGAGGGTAACATGGTAACATCTTGTGGGGGATTGGTAGCTGATAAGGCTTGTACTTTAGCTGGATCTGGCGTCATACCCTATTGGAAAACATATGGCCAAATAATTAGATTTTTGTTACGTGGAACTCAAACGTTTCTGCATTCAAGGTTAAACCTGTATTAGCATGTAGTTGACAGACTTGTGGAAGAGCTTTATCATGTTCTTATCATGTGGCCCCAAAAACCAATATGTCATCACTGTAATTGAAAGCATTTGTGACAGGTTGTATTGTACATCGAATGACATCCTGAAACAGTTCTGCAGCTGATGATACACTGAAACGTAATCTTGTATATCTGAACAACCCAGTGTATGTAGAAAAGGTAGTAATGTACCTGCCATTTTCTTCAAGTTCCAGCTGATGTTTTCCTTTGCTTAGATCAAGACGAGAGAAGACTTTAGTACCTTTTACCTGTGTGATCATGTCAGCAATGTGCAGACCAGGATATTATTCTTTTTCAATTTCCTTGTTAGCTTGACGCAAGTGAACGCAAATGCATACATCTCCTTCACTGTCCTTTTTAGGTACTACCACTATGGCAGAAAACAATGAAATTGGACCAGTACCTGGCTCAATAATATCATGCTTTAGTAAGGTCTCAAGCTTTTTCTCAACACCTTCTTGTAAATGGAGTGCAATTTGTCTGTCTTTGAGCAGCAGGAAGAATTTCCATATTGATATGCAGTTGCACTTTCATGGTTTTCAGTTTTCCTAATCCATGAAAAAATGAAGAGAACTGACTTGCTGTTTTGTGATGACTACAAGACACACCTTGACAACAACTCTCAAAACAGCAAAGAACACTTCACCATCATTAATGAACTAGCCAAAACCAAAGCCAGCAGCATAGACCCCTCACACACACAGCCCCTATGTGACGCCCTCTCCAACCACTTCCACCACAAAATCCTGGACATCCAAAACAGATTCATACCACACACACCCACCACACACACCCCTCACTCACCCAGCTCAACCCCCACTCATGACCCCCCCACCACACTCACCACCTGGGCCCCCACCACATACAAAGAAACCGAAAAAAACCTGAACTCCATCCACTCCGGATCCCCCTCCGACCCCCGTCCACATCGCATCTACAACAAAGCCAGCCCAACCATCGCCCCCATACTGTGCGACAAAATCAACTCCTCTTTCGACTCCGCCACCTACCCAGACCCCTGGAAGCACGTGGAAATCACTGCTCTCCTAAAAAAAAAACAAAGCCGACCCGGAGACCCTCTCCAACTATTGCCCCATCTCCATCCTCCCTTTCCCCGCCAAGGTTGCCGAGAAACTAGTCAACGCCAGCCTATCCCACTTCCTCGAAAAAAACAACACTCTTGATCCCTCACAGTCCGGGTTCCGCAAGAATCACAGCACGGAAACTGCCCTGATCGCATGCACTGATGACATCAGGACCAAAGTCGACTCATCCTCCTAGACCTCTCCGCAGCCTTTGACACTGTCTGCCACCACACACTCCGCACACGCCTCCACAGCATAGTCCCCCAAGGGTCCTCCCTCAGCCCCACACTCTTCAACATTTACATGATCCCCCTAGCCAACATCCTCCGATCACACGGAATCACTATCCTCTCCTACGCAGATGACACCCACCTCATCCTCTCCCTCACCCGCAACCCCACCACCACCAAAAACCAACCTACACGCTGCTTTCCTCGACATCACCAACTGGATGACAACTAACCACCTCAAGCTTAACCCCAACAAAGCCGAGATCGTCATCTTCGGCCCCAACAAAACCATATGGGAGCAACTCCTGGTGGCCCACCTCCCTAGGCCCCGCACCCACCCCCGCAAACCACACACGCAACCTCGGCATCATCCTGGACCCCCTCCCTCTCCATGACACAGCAAATCAATGCTCTAACCTCCTCCTGCTTCCACACACTCCGCACTCTAAAAAAATCCTTCAAATGGATTCCCCCCAGAGACCAGGAAGAAAGTCACCCATGCACTCATCAGCAGCAGACTCGACTACGGTAATGCCTTCTACGCCGGCACCACACTCAAACTCAAACGCAACCTCCAGAGAATCCAGAATACAGCCGCACTCCTCATCCTTGGCCTCCCCCGCCACGAACGAATCTCACCACACCTCAAATCCCTTCACTGGTTCCCATAGACAAGAGAATCACATTCAAGATCCTCATCCACACACACAAATCCCTCCACAACAATGGCCCAACCTACCTCAACAACAGAGTGAACTTCCACACTCCCACCCGCAACCTCAGATCAGCCGACCTCGCCCTAGCCCCCAAAACCTGGAACTCCCTCCCCACCAACCTCCCCAAAACCAAAGACCTCCTGCTCTTCAGAAAGAACCTCAGAACCTGGTTGTTCGAACAGTGACCCTCCTTGCCCCACCCCCCTTTGCCCCCCCCCCAGCGCCTTGAGACCCTCACGGGTGAGTGGCGTGCTCTATAATTTTGTTTTGATTGATTGATTGATTGATGAGCATTCATGTTGTAGTTCACCGATATCAGTCCCATTTCAGCAACAGTATTGAAACTGAGTAAACAGGCACTTGACACAGTACCTTGAAATACATGAACAGGTGCTTGATCCTTTCTATTTTTATGTTGGAGGGTTGCTACAAATAAACCTTCACTCTTTAATGGAGCTGATGCAGCACACTTTAGTTGTCAATGGTTGAGATGGGGCAGTGGAGACAGTTCATTGTATGTCTCCTCAGGCATAATGTTTATCAATGCCCCATTGTCAATAACAAAAGTTATGGAATAGCCGTTTATCTTGAGTGTGATTTTTGGGCAATGTTTGACTGACTTGTGGTTTTTCTCATAGATTTTTCTTCAACTCAAACTTTTCTTCACATGCAACCAGTCTGATGTACATGTTTTTCTGAAGTAAACATCGACATTTGGCATACATCTTCTTCACTGTCACTTGACACTGAAATTGAAAAACTCTTAGAAGATTTAGATGACGATCAACTTTATTTAGTGTCGATTTACCTCAGCTGATGTTGCCGCTTGACCTTCTGGGCACAGGTAGAACATCGCTTCTGGAGCGTTGGGGCATCTATTTTGTTTTCTCAGTGTGACTCACTTAGCTTTTCCTTCTCCTTACAAACCACTACAAAATGGTTCACTTTCCTGCAGCCTTTGCAGATTTGTCCAATGGCAGGACATTTACCTTCCTGTGGAAATGAACATCTGCATATAAAGCACAATTTCTTTTTCTTCTGAGACATCATTTTGTGTCCTTGAGCCCTGTGTTTCTGCTTACTTTTCATGTTAATGACCGACTTACCTTGGGCGCCTTTGAAGTCCATGTCAGCAGCTTTTCGTTCTGCGCTTTCTTCAACCCTGGCAGCCACGACTACTCACTTCAGACTAAGGCCCTCATTACAACCCTGGCGGTAAATCCCGCTTTCCACCGTGCTGAAGACCGCCAACATACCATTGCGGCGGCGGAATTCCACTACAGGTATTACGATTCACAGCTCGGAATCGGCCACAATACAGACACCCACACAAGTCCGCCACACCAAAGTTCAGTGATAAACTGGCGATACCAAAACCCACACCATCACACCAACAAGAATACGCCCACACTATCACGACCCACGAATCAACACGGCGGTCTTTCAACCGCGGTAATCCATTGGCGGTACACACTGCCGCACTCAAAATACACACACATTTACGAAACACAACCACATTGGACAATTCAAAATACACACACCTGACAACCATACACACACCACATCCACACACCCAATCCAATATAAAGCACACACCCACATCACCCACAAACCCTTACAACCAAAATTTCGAAAGAAGGCCAGAGAGAGAGATTAGCTTACACAACACCAGCATCTACAGACACACAACACCATCACTTATACAACATCCACACACCTCAAACAACACACACCAACACATCCCCTCACACATCACAACAGACAGCACCTCACACATCACCCACACCACATCATGGCACCTCAAAGACACCCCAGGTTTTCTGAGGAGGAGCTCAGGGTCATGGTGGAGGAAGTCATCCGGGTAGAGCCACAGCTATTCGGATCACAGGTGCAGCAGACATCCATTGCTAGGAAGATGGAGCTATGGCGGAGAATCGTCAACAGGGTCAACGCATTGGGACAGCATCCAAGAACCCAGGATGACATCAGAAAGAGGTGAAACGACCTACAGGGGAAGGTACGTTCCGTGGTATCCAGACACCAGATTGCTGTACAGAGGACTGGCGGTGGACCCCCACCTCCTCCCCCATAACTAACAACATGGGAGGAGCAAGTCTTGGCAATACTGCATCCCGAGGGCCTTCACAGGAGTAGCATGAGGACTGGACTCTGGTAAGTCATATCTTAACTACTTTATCCCCCCCACCCCACCTGCATGCCATCACATACTCCCACCCTCACCCTCACACCCATCACACCAACACCCCACAGATACCCCACTACCACAACCCACACATCCCAACACCAAGCCCTGCATGTAACACCAATGCATGGACATGTATCACCAAAGCATGTCCAGTAGAGAGAGACACTCATGCCCCAAAATCACCAATCACACAAGGGCTACGGCAATAATGCAAGCACAGGAGTAGAGGTTAACTCACCCATTGCACAAGATGGCAAACACAGATACTAAGATTATGCATTCACACCCCAAAAGGACCCCTACCCAATGTCACCGGACAGGAGGTGCCAGACATATCCAGTCCCCCCACAGAAGAGGCCTATATTGATGACAGCAGCTCTGCACGCCTGGATCAAGATGACCAGCTCGTCCCATCAAGGACCTCAGGACAGTCGGTTCCCCTGACACAATCAGAAACCACCTCTGAACCTCCCCCCTCAGGAAACACCGCCACAGCACCCCCCCAGCGGGCCCATCCCTCTGTCCCCAGGACACGTCAATCAGCAGTGTGTCCACCACTACAGTATAGGGACCCCAGGCAACCCCACTAACACAGGATGATCAGGGACCTGGGGGTAGTGGCAGTGAGCACACGGTTCAGGGGACAGAGGCACAGGATAACAGGGAAGCTGGGAGGACTGCTGTGCCACAGGGGGAGGACAGGCCCAGGGAACCCACTCTCCACGAGGCACTCTCCAACATCATGGGAGTTTACCACCATTCCCAGGAGACCATGGGCACCGTACTGGCCAAGTTTCAGGAGACCCAGCGGCTGCAGGAGGAACACTACCTGGGGATTAGGGAGGACTTGAAGTCCATCAACACCACCCTGGTCACCACTGCAGGGGTGCTGGCAGACCTTGTCAACACCAGGAGGGACACAGTGGCACAACAACGGGCCCCTGACACTAGCCTGGACGATGAACAGCCCTCCACCTGTGCCGGCGCTAGTGGATAGGAGGCACTGCCACAGGAACAACAGGCCACCAGCACCCCATCCCCTGCAGAAGGAGAGCCACCCAGCAAACGGTCCCTGAGATCCAGGAACAAGACAGAGAACATTGCCAAGACCCCCGCCAGGAAATAAGACCCCCCTGAATGTCACCCTTCTGTCCCACTTTGACACCCTGTCCAGCTTAAACTGCCATTGCTCCACTTCCTATGCCCCATTGGACAATGCACCTGTGAACCAAATAGACTGGACTCTGCCGTGGACATTCCTCCACCATCACCCCAGCCCATTTCACAACCCCCTCCACTTATTTGCACAGAAATAAACACCCTTGAATCACAAAACAATCTGAGTCAGTCTGTGCTTTCATAAATGTGCAATTGCAAAACCTCTGGAATATAGCGACGTCAATGTACTTGTTCACATACCAATGTAACACAGCTGTAGGCCAGCAGTAAGCATAGCAGAGGGCACAAAGTGGGACCTATGTCTGTGAAATGGAAAGGCAAAGTAACAAGTCAGGGTCCATACACTGAGTGAAAATGACAGACTTATGCTAGCTCCAAAAATAGTATGAGATGTGGGAAGCAGTTACATCTTCTTACCTGTGTCTCACTGGAAGTATTGCATGAGGATGTTGTTTCGGTTGTCTACATCTTCTTCTTCTGCCTCCTCTTCTTCACTGTCTACAGGCTCCACAGCTGTCACAAGACCACCATCTGGCCCATCCGCCTTCAGAAAAGGCACCTGGCGTCGCAAAGCCAGGTTGTGCAACATACAGCAGGCCACGATTATCTGGCACACCTTCTTCGGTGAGTAGTATAGGGAGCCACCTGTAAGATGGAGGCACGGAATCTGGCCTTCAGGAGGCCGAAGGTGTGTTCTATAAGCCTCCTAGTTCGCCCATGTGCCTCATTGTAGCGTTCCTCTGCCCTTGTCCTGGGATTCCTCACTGAGGTCAGTAGCCATGACAGGTTGGGGTAACCAGAGTCACCTGCAAAGGTCGAGGGACAACTGTTAGACAGACACTAACCCTTAGGGACAACCCCAGACACCTATGTCAACTGTGTTGGGACCTTGGGCTCACCTATTAGCCACACACGGTGCCTCTGGAGTTGCCCCGTCACATAAGGGATGCTGCTATTCCTCAAAATGTAAGCGCCATGCGCAGAGCCAAGATACTTGGCATTCACATGGGAGATGTACTGGTCTGCCAAACACACCATCTGCACATTCATTGAATGCTAGCTTTTCCGGATTCTGTACACCTGTTCATTCCTGTGGGGGGGTCAAATGCCACATGTGTACCATCAATGGCACAAATGATGTTGGGGATATGTCCCAGGGCATAGAAGTCACCTTTCACTGTGGGCAAATCCTCCACCTGAGGGAAAAAGATGTAGCTGCGCATGTGTTTCAGCAGGGCAGACAACACTCTGTACAACACGTTAGAGAACATTGACTGGGACATCCCTGATGCCATGGCCACTGTTGTTTGAAAAGACCCACTGGCCATGAAATGGACTACAGACAGGACCTGCACAAGAGGGTGGATTCCTGTGGGTTGGCGGATAGCTGACATCAGGTCTGGCTCCAACTGGGCACACAGTTCCAGGATTGTTGCACGATCAAGTCTGTAAGTGATAATGATGTGTCTTCTTCCATTGTCGACAGGTCCACCAGGGGTCTGTACACCGGAGGATGCCGCCATCTCATCACCTGCCCCAGCAGACGTGCACTATGGAGGAGAACAGTGAGCAGAGGGTCATACAACACTTAGGTATCACAATGTGTTATTTGCTAAAACGTTGGAAAATTGCAATGTGCCTTTGTCTGTCCGTATTCCAGGCCTAAATAGGTGTGACACAGTTTTTTTCCCTGCCATTTGGCCCCCTGAAATGGTGGCTGCCTGACCTGTAAGGTGGGACAAGGGGAACTGAGGTAACGGCTCTAGTGTTGTACACCATTGCGGTAGGCGGTGGAAGAACGCGATGCAATTCAGCATTGGTTAACATTGGGCCATATGGGTCCCAGGAGCCAATGACGATGTACGCCTGCGGTGACGGTGCACACCGCTGCGGATGTGGCCACCATTTTCTAACTGTTCCCTCACTTGATACCTGACCTTCAACAGGAGATGACCTACACTGCAAGTGCTGCTGTGACCTGTGTCTGGAAGCGACAATGGCTCATGTGTCTGGGGAAAGGGCCCCTGCCTTCACTTCGGAGGAGTTGGAGAAACTGGTGGATGGGGTCCTCCCCCAGTACACGCAACTGTACGGTCCTCCAGACAAACAGGTGAGTACACTGTGAGCATTGTGGATGGCACATGATTGTATGGAGTGTCGTGGATGGAAGAGGGTGGGGAGGGGGACAGGCCAGCATGTCAGGATTGTGTGTGTATGTATTTCTGGGCCAGGGTGGGTGGTGTTTGGCAATGCATGAGATGAAATGTACGGGATAGAAACAGCCATTCTAACTTCACTTTTCCTCTTGGTCAGCGCCCACCACAAGAAGGGTATTTGGCATGCCATCGCAAGGACGTCTGGACCCTGGGGGTCTACCATAGACGGAGCACCCACTGCCGTAAAAGATGGGAGGATTTGCGCCGCTGGAGCAAGAAGACGGTGGAGGCCCAGCTGGGGATGGCCTCCCAATGTGGAAGGGGTGCCCGTCGCACCATGACCCCCCTGATGTACCGGATCCTGGTGGTGGCCTATCCGGAGTTGGATGGGCGCTTGAGGGCATCACAGCAGCCACAAGGGGGTGAGTACACTCTAATTCAGCTGACTCGTGCGCTTTATGGGGTGTCTGGGTGGGGGAAGTGGGCTGTGGGTTCCCCTAGGCCAGGGTGAACTTGGTAGGCTAGGTCCCTTGTTAGGCAGGCTCTGTGGCACCCCAACCCCATTACTGGTAATAGCCATCTACACCTTGTCAGGCTCCTGTGACTTCCAGGTGTGCTGCAATTGGGCTTAAGCCTCGTCCCCCATGGGCATGTGAATTTGCTAAGAACTGTTAGTGCATCGCGTAGTGGAGAGGGCTGCTCCCTGTGGGGGTCATTCCATTTACCGCCAGGGCCGGGGACCGCGGGAGCACCGCCAACAGGCTGGCGGTGCTCCCTAGGGCATTCTGACCGCGGCGGTTCGGCCGCGGTCAGAAGAGGAAAACCGGCGGTCTCCCGCCGGTTTTCCGCTGCCCTGGGAATCCCCCATGGCGGCGCAGCTTGCTGCGCCGCCATGGGGGATTCCGACCCCCTCACCGCCATCCTGTTCCTGGCGGTTCCGCCTGCCAGGAACAGGATGGCGGTGAGGGGTGTCGTGGGGCCCCTGGGGGCCCCACTTTGTATTTCAGTGTCTGCATTGCAGACACTGAAATACGCGACGGGTGCCACTGCACCCGTCGCACACCCTCCACTCCGCCGGCTCCATTCGGAGCCGGCCTCCTCATGGAGGGCTGTTTCCCACTGGGCTGGCGGGCGGCCTTTTTGGCGGTCGCCCGCCAGCCCAGTGGGAAACCCAGAATGACCGCCGCGGTCTTTTGACCGCGGTACGGTCTTCAGAATGACCCCCTGTGTGTTGTGTCCGCCAACGGTAGTGGTGTTGCATGCACTGAACATGTGTTTCTTCTGTCTTCCCCCCCCTTTTTGTTTTATCTCCCTGTTCTTGCGTGCATTAGCATCATCTGGCGGAGGAGCAGTGGCACCGGAGCAGGAGGGTGCTGAAACCCACATGGCCCTGGAGGGTGAAGCAACGGAGTCTGAAGCTACCAGTAGGATGGAGGGCGAGGGGAGCTCCACAACGGGGACAGGAGCATACACGAGCGACAGCGATTCCTCCTCTGATGGGAGCTCCCTTGCAGTGGCGGGCACCTCTGTGCCCACTGCATCAACAGGTACAGCCGCCACCCCCCCTACCATCACCGCTCTCCCAGCAGCCCCTCAGCATGTGTCCCATGCCCGCTCACCCAGGAGGGTGGCCATCTCCTTCGCCCCAGGCACCTCAGGCCCTGCCCCAGTCAGTCCTGCTGCCCTCAGTGAGGAGGCTATTGACCTCCTGAGATCCCTCACTATTGGGCAGTCTACCATTTTGAATGCCATCCAGGGTGTTGAGAGGCATTTGCAACAAACAAATGCATACACGGAGGGCATTCATTCTGGGCAGGCAGCCCAACAGAGAGCATTTCAGGCTCTGTCCTCAGCACTGATGGCAGCCATTGTCCCTGTATCCAGCCTCTCCCCTCCAGCTTCCTCCACCCAGACCCAATCCCCTGTACCTCAGCCTATCCCAAGCACACCATCAGACCAGCATGCACACTCATCAACACACAAGAGTGGACATGGCAAACATAAGCACCACACATCCCACAAGCACTCACACAAGCACTATCCCCATGCAGACACAGAAGCATCCACTGCCTCCACTTTGTCCCCCTCCTCCACGTCCTCCTCCTCCCTCCCTGTCTCGTCTCCACTCACACCTGCATGCACTACATCCTGAGCCACTACCTACATCACCAGCACGCCCATCACCACTCACCGCTCATGTGCAATCACCACCCCCACTGCCATCCACACATCCCCAGTGTCCTCTCCCAGTGTGTCTGTGAGCCCTCCTCCCATAGTACACAAACGCAGGCACACACCCACCCAACAGCCATCCACCTCACAACAGCCTCCGGCCCATGCACCTTCACCCAAATTCAGCAAACGTACACCTCCTACAACCACTACCTCTTCCTCCACTCCCAAACCCCCTCCATCTTCCCACCCCAGTGTGTCTAAGAAGCTTTTCCTGGCTAACATTGACCTCTTCCCTACACCTCCCCCCGTCCTTCCCCTAGGGCCACGCTTTCCAAGTCCCAGCCCAGCACCTCTGCCACCAAATCCCCAGGCACAGTGGTGCCAGCAACCGCGGTGTCATCGAGTGCGCCACCCATCAGGGCTGCCAGTGTGCCACCTAGTGAGGCCAAGGACATTCCACCACCTACTAAGGTGAAGAAGGTGCCCACATCCCGGAGGGAGAAGCCGCACCAACCGGCCACCAAGGGCTCCTCCAAACCAAAAGGGGACAGTGGCAAGACACCTGCAGCAACATCAAAGGTGGGGAAGGGACACAAGCCGAAGAGCAGGTCAGGACAGGGCACGGTGGCTCCGACTGAGGGACTAGAGTCACCCCTTCTGTCAACTACTACACCAACCTGTACGGCGGCAGACGCCGCCACCTGCACCGCCACCAGAACTGCCAGCTGCACCGCCACCTGCACGTCTCCAGCCTCAGCAACAGTCCCCAGTATCGTCCCCGGTGGGCAGCCGTCCAAGGCTGCAGGAGACATCCTGCTGTGTCCCTCAACAGGTGCTGACACATGCACTACCGCCAGCACCTCTGCCACAGACACCGTCGTCAGCACCGCCACCAGCCCCGTGACATGCTCAGACAGTGCCACTACAGCTGAAATGGCTACCATCACCAGTGGGCAGCCGTCCGAGGCTGGAGGAGACTTCCTGGACCCTGCCCAGCTTCCATGAGGCATGACTCTCATCACTGTTTGCACCTGCAGCTGTCAGGCGAAGCCGCAGCAGGGTGGGGTATGTCTCTGCCTCCATGGCGTATCATGCTACCTGTTCCTAGGCAATCTCATGGCACACACACCCATGTGAGGTAATGGGACCAGCCACACTGCACGTGAAGCACTGTGGGCACAAAGCCCCCTCCAGAACCAGTGGAGAGATACATCCACTACCTCAGTCCTTGGCAGGATGAAGCACTGTGGGCACAAAGCCCCCTCCAGAACCAGTGGAGATTGACATCCACTACCTCAGTCCTTGGCAGGATGAAGCACTCAGGGCACAAAGCCACCCACTGGAAAGACTTGAGAGACGGTGGCTTTGCACTCCCCAGGATACAGCAATGGGCATGGAGCCCCCTGTGCAGCAGTGGTGTCGTGCGTTCATCCGGCTGAGGTGCCCCCCTCCCCTTACCCCTGAGGTGCCTGTTTAATTTCGATCTGATGCCCCTGCAGTGTTCTCTCTGTTTCGAGTCAGGTATCTTGTGTGGGTTTCGCCCATGCATTTTGGGACCACTGGTCCACGGACAATGATTGAAACACTATCCGGACTTGTGTAGTTGGTGTACATATTTGTATATACTGATTGAACTTGCACTATATGATTTTTCTTGATTACAATCGTTACAATAATTTCCTTTTGTCCTTGCGTTCTTCCAGGGGGTGAGGGGGTGTATATGTAATGTTGCTGAATGTATTTGTGTGTATGGTGTTGTGGGTGGGGGTGGGGGTATTGAGTGTTGCGTGTGTGTGTCACTCTCTTTTCCCTCCCCCCACCCCTGTGTTGTAGGTGCAGTACTCACTGTGGTCATCGACGGCGTCTGTCCTGATACAGAAGGAGGAAGACCAGCATGGGCAGGACGTGTAACTTGGGCTCCATGGCGAACTGGTTCCTCGTTGGGTGTCGAGAGGTGAGTGGTTTCCCTTCTGTGTACTGTTTCCGCTGTGCTTTTGATAGCGTTGGTTCCGCCCCAGAAAAGGTGGCGGATAGGCGTGTTGTAATACAGTGGGCAGTACTTTGTCCTCCGCCTGCCTGTTGGCAGTGACCGCCGCGCTGTTTGTTTCTACCGCCGTGGCGGTCGGAGTGTTAAAGTGGCTGTCTATGTTGGCGGTTTCCGCCATGGTCGTGATTCCATTTTTTTTCCATCGGCCTGTTGGCGGTATTACCGCTGCTTTAACACCGACCGCCAGGGTTGTAATGAGGGCCTAAGTGTTTCTCTCAGCATTCATCATCTGAAGGGTCTGACAACCAACCATCCATGACTCCAGTACGTATGGCTTCTTCATCACTGAATAACTTGAACTTACAATGTTTGATGAGCATATCAAGTCTCAACAAATTTTTCAATTGTTTCACTGGCTTTCTTTCCTGATTGCAAAGATATCTTTTGTAATCGACATTCAGCATTGGACTGAATTTGACATTCAGAGCTTTTTTGTTCTGACGGTAGGAGACCTTATCAGTCTTTGTTACTTCTTTTCCTTCTTCACCTGCAAGATTTTTATGATTTTTGATCATCGCATCATCGAAATCATCAAAAGTGTCTATCCAGGCAGCTCATCTCTCACCAGTATTTTGCTTTTTGGCAGTATTGAATGGAAGTGGTGCTTTTAAGAAGGAAGCAGCATTATAACAATTGTGAATCTTACTGACATTGATATCAGAGCTCTCTCCAGCATCATCTGCTGTCTACCAGGACCTGTTTCATTCATACCAATGTGATGTGCTAGCCTCACGATGATCGTGTATGCTCTTTGTCTGTCAGACACTGCTCGCTTCATTAACTGTGAGTAGTGGCTTTGTTTCTTGCATGGATCCTTCATCCTTCTCACCTCCTTGCATTGTATGTAATGCACCTCGTTTTCACTGCCTTTAGCATTTCTTTGTATCTGGTGATCACTGCCTTTAGCATTATCATTCCGTATATCTTTAGCTCTGTGTTGCATTGACGCGGTACCCCTTTTTTACAGATTTACCAGCAGGCATTTGGCCAATATTACATAAATTTCTCTTAAAGGCCTTTGTCTTCTTGGAAAGCTTGGCAGTTGCTGGAGGGGCGCTTTGACTCCGCATATGCCAAACATCAATCTAAACTTTAACTGAGGCATGTGTGGCACACACAAGCAGTTTGCAGAACCATGGCAAACTCTCTGGGAGAGAACTGTCAGTTCTTCAGGTTACGTATTTCTTATCTTGTCCCCAGTTGTAGCATCATCCCCAGCCTGGGTAGTATTAAATGAACACACCACACAGGGAGCTTGGTCTGACACGTCTTTATTCTTCTGGGTGCAAGCACAAACTCAACATTGTAAAACCGAAATTCAGTCACCACACCCAAACACATCTCGGTTCTATGGAGTCCCTAAGGAATCAAAAGGGTCCTGTTATTACTACTTGCACAACACTACAGAAGCCACCCAATCAGAAAAATGGTAAAGCGGCTATGCTCCACAAGAGGGAGAAACAGAAGATGGACAAGGAATCACAAGAAAAGTGAATGAATTAGAAGCAAGCAAATTAGAGTGTCAAAGCGCGCAATAGATCTTTTAAATCCAGACAACGTGTGCTGCCTCGTAGGATTTACCTAAAAAGGATTTCTGTGGGTGAGGAGGCACAATCCTGTGGTACCAGAACCAAGAGTGGGCAGGATTGTGGCGAAATTGATGTTTTTAAATATTTTCCTTGCCTAATATCTCATCAGCCCAACCATTCTCAGCTGCCATCAGTGTGAGTGACTTACCTCCATTATTCTGTTTTCCCTTTCATATGCAATATAGCAAAGACCAAGCAGTCTTTGTTCCTTAAAGGTGCTCTGTGTGTTGGAGACCACTAGATTGTACCATATGTAATAGGTCCTATACCTTTCTCCTTTGTTGATTTGGGTGTTTAGTTATTATACTGGACTATAACTTTACTCTTAAGTATGCACCTCCTCAGTATGAACAGATTATAGTTTCTCGTTCTTTATGTAATAGTACAATTTAGATTATTTTGAATCTACTTTGTATGCATGTTATCTGACTACAATACTTGAGGCACCCCTAGTTACCTGTGCCCCACAGTATTGTGTTTACTACAGTATTTCAGGCTACAAACCTCTCAAGCACAGAAAAGCGATACATACGCCGAACTTGAGGAGAGAATGTTGGAACTTGTACAAACAGATAAATCAGAGTGACAAAAGATAGCCAGGTACAGTTAATGTAGCACAATTTAAAAGGCCAATCTAATCAGTGCAGCAGTAGAGAAGGCATAAGTCTTTATATAAGGTAATGATAGAAAACATTTTAAAGGTGTCAGTAAAGTAATGTGGCATATTATAGGTAAGACTGTATAAACAAGTCACTGTGGATGAAATTGAAGGTAATTCCAGTTTGACAGAATTAAAGCCAAAGCATGGGATGTGCTATTGGTGAGGAGCATGCATCCCTCTTCCAGTACATTGCTTTTCTAAGGGCTACAATAGAGGAGGACAACTGAGCGGGAGAAATTGAACAAGGTAGATCCAAGGATGCCCACAGTGGCTAGGATGTGAAGGACTAGTGTTGACGGATGGGGAAGGTCCCTCTGAGCAGGGCACCGCTACCCTTCATAATCATTCATGTGGCTTTGGTTAGCCTGTTGAGCACACATGCTATTGATGAGGATGATGTTTTCCTTTTCCAACAGCCAGTACCCAGGGAAGTTACTCTTCTTTGCTCCGTTTATCTTTAAGTGAGGTGACTCATTTGAAATATTATTTACCAGCTCGCTGACCCTTCTATGGTATAATAGTACTTTCTAAAAACTCTACACCTATAGTGCGGATTTTATGATGTGTAGGTCTTGAGATCAAAAGTAATGTTTTTTTGTTATGCCATTACTGGCAGGCAAGTTTGTCATCAGCCAGACAATCATCAGCCAATCAGACATAAACATCTGCTGGTTACTTTTTTTTTTCCTGGCATTATCAACTCCTCAAGGGATCTTCACCTTTTCTAGAATATGGTCACTCTGTAGCACACAGACTATGGAAGAGGCTTCAACCTACAAGTGGGGATCTGGGCTCATTAAGTGACAGAACAAGTGTAGCACACAGGCCCAGAAGAGAAGCCTATGCCTGTCTGTGAGGGCATAGGCTCAGTATGTAGTGATGCATGCATTGCACACAGGCTTAAGAAAGAGGCACAGAACAACCATGTCACTGCAGTGGGGCCATGGACTCCTTAATTGGTGTGGTTTAGAATTAGTGTGAGTGGAACCAGTTACGGGTACAGATATGCAACTTGATAGAGCGGAACATGGTAACAATTTACCTGCGTTCGGATGCTCTTTAGGTCGATGAATCTTTTGGCTAAGTGGGAACTCTCTGTACTCTTAATTGATCAATCACCTCTTATCGATAATCAATAACGAACGTAAGCAACACCTTGAACAACATAACACTTAACAATTAATCCAGAATACATTTCGGCGAACCCTGACCTTTCAGCCAGGAATAACCACACCAGTTTATTGCAAAGTTAGTGAATTTATTTCCCTATATTAACAAAGCTAGCACAATATAAATGTGTCTCAACACCAAATGATAAACATAAATGTACATTAATAGCTGTCCATATCGTCGAAACAAGTGTAATCTATGTAGCATTTGAATCACAAGGCATTCGATAGTGGCAATGCAAAGCACTAATACGATAATCTGTAATGGGCTAATTGCGTACATTTAGTCAGCATAACAAGATCTCCAATTGCATCGTGTGACATATGGAATCCTCGTCTAACCTCAAATTAGCATCAGCATGTGGGACTTCATGCAAAAACAATTTGGCAACATCAATTTAGAAAACTCCTAGCTAGGGCCCTTATCAAAAATCAGCAGTTGGTTACCTAAAGGAAACACAATGCAATTTTACAATTTCCTTTCATATTTACCAATTCCAATCAGCAATCAATGAAGTCTTCGTCTCACAGGTACCGTTTCTCGATCAGCATGGGACGGGACAAAGGGGCAGGGGTGAACGGGGCAATTGCCTCACGGCGGCAGGTTAAGGCTACTACTTTATGCAAAGGGACAAGTCAAAGTTAAAGTCTCTAGGGCAAGAATCATTAGAGTCTCTTTCTCCCGACTAGAGAAAGCATCAAAGTCTCTCAAAATGGCGTCGCAGCAAAATGGGTCATAGTAGCTACGAAATCAAAATGGCAGGATGTCCGAAGAGAGAGAGAGCTTCCCTCTCGTGCACCTGGGTTTTATAGGCAACAGTTCAAGTCCTGTAGGGTCTCCATTGGTGGGTTCATAGGTTAGCTTCAAATTGACCAATCAAAAACGACAGTTCTCAAGCTTTTACTTAAGCATACATTATCCTTGGAGATGGGTACGCAATTTGCAACATTGTTTCTCGATTAGCTTACTCTCAGAGGCTCCATTGTCCGCACCTGCAAGCCGACCTTGAATTTAAGAGAAAATATGCCATGCTGGCACCAACTTTAAGATAAGCATGCGAGCAGTCTCTGTGGAAAAGTACAGCTTCAAGCAGAAATACACGTTTAATAGCACAGTGGAAAAATACGAACGTTTAAACCGTGAGACCAGGCAACTAGGCCAAAGCCTCCGCTAAAGTAATGCTAAGCTAAGGCATTTCAAATAAGCAAAATCGTAGCACACGTTTATGATTATGTCGAATTAGTGCATTTCTAATACACCACGTTATATAAAGCACGCGTATAAATGATGGCAAACTACTCTGAGGGCACATTTTGTCCCCGTACAATCTTTATTAATTCGGTTAATGTCACACATGATTATTTCAGCACTACGTTTATGCATTAAAATCAAAACCTTCATTTTCTGCTTCATCAATCCCTCCTCTGATGACTACTTGTCATCACACAAATTTAGCCCACAAATTTTATCTCATTAAAATTCTGTCAGCTCCCTTTTCCTTTTGGTTCCCCTAGTTTGCTCTTTGTATTCTTCTGCCATTCTTTTCATTATTTTCTCCTCCTTTCTTCTTTTAATTCTCTCCATAATCATTATTATTCCCCTTTTTATTCCCCAAATTCCAAATACACAAATTGTCACTATTAATATTCCTTCTATTATTTTCAATAATATTCCATTCCAAATTCCCCCAATCCAATTTCCCACTGAAGCAAGTCCCTTTCCAACCTTCTCCCACACTCCTGGTTCTTTCAGTTCCTTCAAATCTGCACTTTCTTTTGTTAGATTAGCAAGCATAGTTTTAATTTTCACACTATTATCCGGTATGTAGGTGCAGCAGTGACGTGCACCAATCATTTTGCAAACGCCTCCATCCTTTGCTAAAAGAATGTCTAAAGCAAGCCTATTTTGAAGAGTCATAGCTCTTTCCGCTGCAAGTTCAGCATCCATCAGGATTATAGCACCTGAAAACTTTGTCAGCATGTTATCCCTATAGTAGACAACTTCCTTATTTTGATGGAATTCAGCACAACTCCCAATGAAGGAATCATGGCTCCAAATATATCACCTACCACAGCAGCTGCGGTCTCTCTTTTCTGGATACGGTGTGATCCAGGTGTCTTTTTAATCATCGATATGTCATCCAGTTGATAAACCTTCGGAAACACTATACCCAAATAACATCTTCCCCACCATCCCTTTGGAAGACGATAATAGGCATTATGCCCACAAATGTAATACACCCCTGGAATGACAGGGTCAAGTCCGTCCATCATGAATGTCCATTTGGCCTTAAAAATAAACGTATGTTTGCATTCACTCGCTCCTACAAAAATATTGTCATAGTAAGATTCACCTCGATATATACAAAACTTCCCTACATGCCAAGCATCTAAAGCTATTTTCCCTTGTGTCTTTATAGCAGCAAAATCATAATTATCTACTGAAGTCCTCTTATGCAGTTCTTTTTCTAATTTCGCCTTCATTTGAGCCCTTCTATCATCTGTGCGATCTAAAAAACTTATTTCTACAGCAGAGACGGAGCATGTAAGGTTCTCCCTATGAGCATGAGCCGTTTCAAAAGGTTGCATTGGCTCGAAAAAATCCCTCATAATTTTGTAATCCCAATATTTTGCAGTCTCGCTTAGCTGAGCTATTATAGGAACATAAGCAAAGGTAACATCATAATTTGAGAAAAAATACTGTATGTTAGATTGACCATAAAACCTAGACATTACTAAACTACATGTAATCCCATATGTAAGAGGCATGTGGTGATAAGTCACCCCTTCCTTTACTGATGTCGGTATCTGGGTACACACATAACAATCTTTCGCATCCATAGTCTCAACATACTCTGTTAGTAAGCGATAGAAAACGTTATACGAAAGCTCTTTCTTATCATGCAAGAGCCTCTCATCCATTGCTAGTCTTTTCAATGGTGTTAGTTCAGTGACAGTAACAGGAACAATAGTAGAAGCAGTAATAGTCTCATTCTCACCTTTCCCATGCATTCCAAACACAATTGCCATTATTATTAGTACACATGTTATTACCAAGCCTATACACACATATTTACAAAATCTCTTTCTATTGTTTGGCGCCATGATCTGTATAGAATCAGAGAGCTAGAAGCACTTATAAATGAAACTATTTAGCAATTCAGTTACAAAGCTGAACAAGCGCAATGTTCACACCGTCTTCTTCAAAAGGCCAGTCACTTATCGGTTAGCAGCATTTGTCTCAATTCGGCAATAACTCAGTCTTTATCAGTTTAGCAAATGTCTCATCCGGTTTAACAATGTCTCAGCTGGTTGTTTCTTTCACGTTATATTGTAGCGAGCAATATCATTTACTCTTTCAATCGACAGAGTCTATGAAACTTTTCTTTTCTATTTGTATCTCTCCTTCTTCTTCGTTCTCGATGCTTAGAGATACAAACTCATCAGTCCAATCATCATTGACTGCATATGCCCATTCAGGACCGGAATACCTCTTGTTTGGTATCCTTTTCCTTTTCAATTTTGCTTCTCTCTTTGATTCCGCTTCGCTGGCACTCTCCTCCTTTGCCAAGTCCTTTTCTTCACTTGACGATTGTTCCACGACAGTCACTTCCTTTCTTTTCTCTTTCACTTTCGGCCTTCCTCCTTCGTTCAAACCTTCTTTACCCTTTTCTTTTATCGGTGAGATACTTAGTCTTCTTTTTGCACCGTGTCCGTTTGATGGACCTGCGACCTTTTCTGTAGATGTTTGAGCTCTTTCGTTCTGCTCTTCTTTGTCCCCACCTCCAGGGGAATCAGTCACGTTTTCCTTTTCTTTTTCTGTATCGTCTATTTCTGGGAAAGCCCCTTTCTGTTCAGGCTTTCCTGCCTTCTCACTCTCCTCGAGCCCTCCGTCACCGTTACTTTCTTCAGGCTCTGTATCACTTTCAGCGGCTTCAGGTTCCTTGTCACCTTCAGCTGCTTCAGGCTTTTTGCTACCCTCAGCTGCTTCAGGCTCTTTGTCACCTGCAGCTTCGTCGTCGCTGTCTGAACTTTCTCCTTGGTCTTCCCCAAGTGAGTCGGACTCTTCGTTCCCCAATGATATCTCTTTTTCTCCTGCTGTTGCTTGTTCGCTTTCAGTTCGCTTTTGTTCTGTCTCAGCACTCGGCACCGTTTTATCAGGCACTGGTAGTTTCAGCGCTTCAACTTCCTCATCTGTGGGACACAACACCTTCTTTGTATGACTGGCGTGAATCCAGTTGGGAACCCCCGCGCACTTCACAGCGGTTGTTGTCGTCAGGATCACTTGGAAAGGGCCTTTCCAACGGGGTTCCAGGCACGACTTCCTCACGTGCTTCTTTATCACGACCCAGTCACCTGCTTTCAGTGTGTGTCCTGGACCTTGGATCGGTGGCAAGGTGGTCGCCTCCACCTGGTGAGAGAAAGAGCGAACTACGTCAGCCAGACCTTTGCAGTAGTCTAACACCATATCATCTGTAATATTCAAAAGCATGTTTGCGGGAACTGTAGGAAGTCTCATGGCCCTGCCCATGAGAATTTCGTGCGGAGACAATCCAGTTTTTCTATCCGGAGTGTTCCTCATTGACATCAGCACTAAGGGCAATGCGTCAGGCCATTTCAAATTTGTTGATGCACATATTTTTGCCATTCTCGATTTCAGCGTACCATTCATCTGCTCCACCAGTCCTGATGCCTCAGGACGATAGCTACAGTGCAGCTTTTGCTCAATGTTCAGTGCTTCGCAGAGTAACTTCATCACCTCGTTATTGAAGTGACTTCCCCTATCTGATTCTAAAGAGATCGGGAATCCGAAACGTGGTATTAACTCCCTCAATAATAGCTTGGCAACTGTAAGACTGTCATTTCTACGTGTGGGGTATGCCTCAATCCAATGACTAAAAATGCACACAATCACCAACACATATCTTAAACCTCCATGCACAGGCATCTCAATGAAGTCCATCTGCATTCGGCTAAAAGGACCGCTTGCCCTACCAATGTGGCTCGCGTTCACAACTGTTCCCTTTCCTGGGTTCATCTGTTGGCAAGTGACACATCGATGGCAAACTGCTTCCGCAGCTTGGCGAAATCTGGGGTTAAACCAATCAGTTTTGAACAATCTTATCATGGCATCTCTCCCTAGGTGAGCTTGCCCATGATAGAATCGCGCAAGCTGTGATAAGAGACTATTTGGCAAAACAAATTTTCCCTCATGTGAAACCCATAGCTCGTCTTGTCTTTTTATGCATTGTGATTTAATCCAGGAATCTCTTTCATCCTCCCCGACATTACTTTGTAGTGCTTTTAGTTCTTCTATTGTATCTACGACCTTCAAGGCAAATGCTTCAGCTGGTTCGAGTTCTGGTTCACTTATTGTATTCCAATCATCCCTTAACAATATACAGTTCAAGGCACAAAATCTTGCGACTTGATCTGCATAGGCGTTTCCCAAAGACACATAGTCCTGTCCTTTCGTGTGAGCACTGCACTTTACCACTGCAACTTCAGCTGGTACTTGAATGGCATGTAACAATTCCCTTATTCTCTCCCCATTTTTCACTGGGGATCCTGAAGAAGTCAGGAAACCTCTCTGTGACCACAGTTGTCCAAAGTCATGCACAATCCCAAACCCGTATTGGCTATCAGTGTAAATGGTGACTTTCATCAATGCAGACAATTGACATGCTCTAATAAGGGCTACAAGTTCTGCTACTTGTGCAGAATAGACTCCTTGGAGCCATCCCGCTTCCAAGACCCCTGTCACAGTACATACAGCATATCCTGCTTTCAAAATTCCCACCCCATCTCTTAGACATGAACCATCAACAAAAAGAATTTGGTCATTTTCATCAAGTTTTGTATCCTTGATGTCCGGTCGGGGTTTTGTGCAAAATTCAGTCACCTGAAGGCAGTCATGCTCGACGTCTTCAGCGTTCTCAATTTCAGCATGTTCTCCAGGAAGCAAGGTAGCTGGATTCAACGTGGTGCACCTTTTCAGCTGCACATTCGGTGAGCCCAGAATAGTCGTTTCATACCTTGTGAGTCTTGCTCCAGTCATGTGCTGTGTTCGGGAGCGGGTTAAAAGTATCTCAACTGAGTGAGGGACCATGACTGTTACTGGGTGTCCCATCACTATTCCTTCACTCTGAGTGAGGCTGATACCAACTGCTGCTACGGCGCGCAAACACCCTGGGAGTGCTGCTGCAACCGGATCCAGAGTAGCTGAAAAATACGCTACTGGTCTGTTTACGCCACCATGGGCTTGAGTCAAGACAGACAAAGAACATGCATCACGTTCATGGCAAAACAATGTGAAAGGCTTTGTGTAGTCAGGCATACCTAAAGCTGGAGCCCTGCACATGCATTCCTTTAATTCAACAAAAGCATCCATCTCATCCCCTTTCAGTTCAATCTGATCCAAGGCATCCTTCTGGGTCAATTTCAGTAAAGGCTTTGCTAAAGACGAGAAGTTGGGAATCCACTGGCGACAGTATCCCACCATTCCCAAAAACTTCCTCACCTCCTTCCTTGTCTTTGGTGGACTCATTTGAAGTACACTGGTAATTCTTTCCTTCATTATTTTCCGTGACCCTTTCTCTATCTGGTGACCCAAGTATTTCACTTTCTTCTGACAGAACTGCAGTTTGGAAGGAGACACTTTATGTCCATTCTCTCCCAAATGGTTCAACAGAGCAATGGTATCGGCTGTGCAGCCACTTTCTGTCTTTGATGCAACCAGTAAGTCATCAATGTACTGTACTAGGGTTGACTCGAATGGCAACTCTAACTCTTCCAAGTCTCTCTTTAGAACCTGGTTGAATATCGACGGTGACTCAGAAAACCCTTGAGGAATTCGGCACCAACTGTACACTCTGTCTAGGAATTTGAAACAAAAGAGGAATTGGCTGTCCTCATGAAGAGGCACAGAAAAGAATGCTTGTGACAAATCGATGACTGAGAACCACTCAGCCTCGCAAGGGATCTGAAACATTATCACAGCTGGATTCGGTACGACAGGGCAGCACTTGATTATGATGTCATTTATTTTTCTCAAATCCTGTACAAGTCGGACTTTCCCACTTGGCTTTATTAGTCCCATTATCGGTGAATTACATGGGCTGCTTAATACTTCTTTCAGTACTCCCTGCTTCACGAATTCGTCAATAAGTTGGGCAACTTTCATGAGGGTATCTTGTGGCATGTGGTATTGTGGGGTCTGGGGAAAGATCGCATTGGGCTTTACCATCACTTTTACTGGTTCTACTCCTTTCATCAATCCCACCTCTTTCCCTGTCATGTCCCACACTTTCTCTCCGACTGTTTCCCGTAGTTCTGCTGGGATATCTTCTTCAGTTATCATTGGTAAAAGACAAATCAGAGGATACTCTTCGTCGACTGTTTCTGTCTCATCCCCTTCTACACTGTCTTCGTCTTCCCCATCATTGCTCGTCTCTATTGTTATTCCTTCATTTGAACACATGATCGAGCAACCCAATTTACACAATAGGTCTCTTCCTAACAGTGCTATCGGGCTTGAGTCACACACCACAAACTGATGTACCCCTTGATAGTTACCAATGTTGACTGGTATCGGATCTGTTATTGGGTTTGTCAGATGCCTGTTTGCTACTCCCACCACTTGAACTGTCCTCCCTGAGAGTGGCAAATTTGGCACTTCACTGCTCTTAACAGTTGAACGTGTGGCTCCCGTGTCAACCAAGAATGAAACACGATGACCCATTACTCTTCCTTCTACGTACGGACCCTTTTGATCAACTTCTAGGGATGCCGCAAGCACACAATCTCCTTCCTCTTCTGAACTTTCACTCTCCCATACATTGTTTATTCCACTCTCACTGTGTAATGGGAACTGTTGTATTGTGCCGTTTGTGCCTATTACCTGACCCGTTACCTGTGGAGGAACCATCATTTGCTGCTGACCCATTGGTGCCAAAGGTATTTGCATTTGCTGATTAGGTACCATAGGTAACTGCTGTTGCATCGGCTGCATTTGCGTCATCTGCACACGGGGCATCTGCATCTGCTGCGGCTGCATAGGTTGTAATCCCTGCAATTGATTCATGGTCTGAAAATTTGGGTTTGGACCCCTCATTTTCGGTCCTCTCATTGTCTGAAATGCATTGACATCATTGTTTTGCTGACCAACACCTACACCTGCACCTGCACCTTCCTGCACCACCATTGGGCACTCGCGTTTCCAATGACCTACGTTTCCGCACGCATGACACGGCATCACTTTCTTCATTGCCTGCACACCTGTCACAACAGTGTTCAAATCCGGACCATTATTCACAAAACCTCCTCTACCTCTGCCTCTGCCCTGTGGCTGAAACGCCATGTTTCCTTGCGACTGCGGCTGCTGTTGCTGAAACACCATGCCTCCCTGCAACTGCGGCTGCTGTTGCGGTACCTGCTGTTGGAACCCTTGCATCCCTGGCAACCCTTGCAGTCCCTGCAGACCTTGCAAGCCTGTCTGAGCCGCCTTAAGCTGCATCATCATCACCTTCTCTTTCAGCCTTTTCTGTTTCACCTCAATTTCGTCGCTACAGTATTTCGCATAAGTCAAGACTTCATCAATCGGTTTCGACTGCCAGCAGATCAAATGTGATTTTATCATCTGACTTATATCTGGTCTCAGCCCTTCCACAAATCTGAACACAAAATGAAGCATATCTTTCGCTTCTATTGCTTCTGTGCCACTGTAATTCTTGAACGCCTTCAACAATCTCTCATAGTAACTATGAATCGATTCTTTAGCCTCTTGGGCAGTTCGATCAATTTTCTGCCAATCCACATTTTTCGAGGCAACTTTCGTCTTCAAATGTTCAATCACCTTATAGTACAGACACATCACCATAGGTGATGGTGCACCCGTCTCTCTGTCTCTCTCTGGTTCACTTGTCGGCCAACCTACAGCTCTTTTGCAATCCTCCCACAAATCTGCCGGAACCACAATCTCGAATAGAGTGTTCAGGTCTTCCCAGAGACATTTTGCAAGCTTCACAAACCTATCAGTCTGTTGATACCACTCAATCGGCTTCTCTCTTAGTTTGGGAAAATCATTCGTAAAAGACTGAATATCGTTCCTGTGCCATGGTACATGTACTAGTTTTCCCCCTGCTGTCTCCCTCATTGGTAACATAGTTACTGTATCACTACTCTGTGGTCTTTTCTCATTGTGCTCTGTGGCACTGTCCCTCCTCTTATCCTTCCTCTTTACCCATCTGCTTTCCCATTTGTCTAAACACCTCCACACTTGGGCACTCTGCAACAATTCTCTAAGGTGTGCCTTCATGCCTGCTGATCTCATGTGTTCAAAATCTGTGGTTCCAAAATCCAACCTGTAGCTCCTGCTCAAGTGTTTCGTCTTGCCTATGTCAATCCCGTTCCTGTCTGCCACTTCCTGCAAACTTTTATGTACCTTGTTTACCTCTTTCGTGATCTTTGGACATAGATATCTCAACTCCTCTTCCGTGTAGGATTCTAACCTGTTCACACCCATATTCCCTTCCACCAATTCTTGTGCTTCCATGTTCAGCCTCATCCTGCTCAAGTAATCGTCTTCTTTCCCACTGTCTGAACTTTGTGTGGAATTTAAACTGTTGAACCACTGTGTCAACTGTTGCGCATTTACCCCCATCAGTGTAGCATTCACATCGACTGCCATCGATGGTTGTGGCAACTTTTCAGTATTCGATGTTAAAGGTATTATCAGTGGGGGGCTCGACCTCACCAGTGTTGATGGAGCGCATACGGGACTAAACTCCATCAAGGACCCAGACCCAGTTGGCTGAGCCACTATCGGGGTTATCCCTGGAGTGTTTTCTATGCACCTTCTTTCTGTCCCATTCTGCAGCATCTGTCCCTGACTGCTCATACCTAAGTTGGGCTGACTATACAAGGGTACCACTGGACCTACAGTAATAGGCAGTGATATTGCATCTGGATTCTGTCCATTTCCCATATTCTGAGGCATGTTCATCCCCATATTATGGGCCATCATTGCCGGCATGCCCACCTGACTCCCCGTCATTTGAGCATGAACACTTCCTCCCTGCATTTGCTTTTGAGGCATCATAAACTGAGTTGATTCAGCTTGTGCCATTGTTGGGTTGTAACCATTCTGTACGCCCCTTACGGTTGGATCTAGAATCATTCCTCCACTGTTATCACTGCTGTAGTACCCTGACATCTGCGGCTGATAGTGTTCTGCTGGTTTCAACACGGGCACATCTGGATACATTCTCCTGATCTGCGGTATCTGTGGGGTGAGCAGTAGGCTCGGATCCTTAGATCCCGATGGTGCTCCTGTATTCTGCGTTTCCCTGTTCTGTACCGACGCCGGAGGGGCAGAACTGGTACTTGGACCTTGTCCATTCTCTGCATAAGGTGGTGGACGGTCGTTCAGCAACTCCATTATCAATTCCTCATCCTCTAGCTCCTCTTCTTTTCTCAACTTTTCCTCGTCCTCTCTGTCCTTGGAACACTTCCTGTCTGTCTTACAGGTAGCTTTCTTACCTGTCTCCTCTTGATCTTTAGTAATTGCGGGGAACAATTTTATTCCCTGCAATACGTCTGACCTCCACACCTTCTGTGCATTATCCCACCTAGCATCCGCTAGTGTCTTTTCTACCTTCCTCATCCTTGTTTCAAACTTGTTTTTCTGTTGCTGCCTAGCCATGAGTTCCCATATTGCTAGAGCCTCAAACTGTGCTGGCCTTGGAGGTACTTTCATGTCATACATCGTAAATCTCAAATTCTCTAGGACCCTTATATTGAATGTCCCATGTATCGGGAATGCTACGCTCCCATGATTCTCTGTCCACTTGTGCCATTGCTTTAGCCAAAGACACGGAGCTACCCCTTTTTCCTCCATTACAATGTAAGCTGGTGTACCCTCGGGCGGCGTCTCCTCTCCTACGCTCGCTTTAATGTAAGTCTCCCCCTTCATCGCACTCCTAAATGCTTTAAGGAATTTCATTTTCTCGTCTTTTAATTCACAAAGTTTATAATCAATAGATCACTGTTATTCCACAAGATTTGTAATCAATAGGTGACTTTAATTCCCGGAATACTCTTCACCTGCCTTTCCCCTTCCAATCGAGTGTCACGGACTGCGTCCAATCCGTGCGCGACCCTTCTCTCCAACCAACCTATCCCAGCGCGGCTCTTAGTGACGTCACACTCACACACACTGCGGCTGACAAAGCTTCGCGGCTAATCCTCCTTCACTCAGTTCCTCCCGTAACAGCTTTTGCATGTATCGCGAGCTACCAAAAACTAAGACAGATCTGTCGGTTTACTACAGGAAGGGTAACACAATCGCTTCAGGACCTTAGGGACTTTTCACTAACCTCGACCACTATTCGATCTCTTTCACCAGCCTCGGCCGCTATTCGGTCTTTCTCAGTCCCCACATTCGCAAGCAAATCTGACCCGCAGACCTACTCTCAACTTGTCAATGATCTGTTCTAGTGCACTTAGAATCTTGTCAAAGCCCGAAGTCGAAGTTTCTTTCACTCCCTAACACACGTACCCACTCGTTGACCACGCCCGATCAACCTTCTAAACCGCCCAGACCACAACATGAATCAACATACTCCGGAGTCTCTTGACCTCGCAGGGCCCGTCTCAACAACAACAACCACGTGGACCTTTTTATGCACAAGCGCCAGACGCACATGAAGTTCGACGACTTCCCTACTCTCACACTCGGAGCCGCACCTCCGTTACTTTATGAAGTTCGACGACCTCTCTACTTCTACACTTGGAGTCGCTCCTCCGCTATCCTTAAAAAGAAAATCCTCGCAACCCTTTCACACACCCTGCGGCAATAAGCTGTGCAAGCGCAAAACCCTAACTTCACTCATACCATCACTAGTACCGCCAACGCTGTTTCCACATCTCCTTTCTCTCCATTCGCAAGTTCCGAGATCCCGGGAAAGTCGCGGTGGACCTAGCCCATCATCATCTTGTCAATCAGTTTTATCCAGGAAAATCTAATTCAACCTTTCGAATGGGGTCTCAAAAAATGCGTAACCGTTAATTCGACACCATGTACTCTAATGGTACAGGGTCCCAAAAGACGAAACCGTCCTCTGCTACCATCTACTGATAGAGCGGAACATGGTAACAATTTACCTGCGTTCGGATGCTCTTTAGGTCGATGAATCTTTTGGCTAAGTGGGAACTCTCTGTACTCTTAATTGATCAATCACCTCTTATCGATAATCAATAACGAACGTAAGCAACACCTTGAACAACATAACACTTAACAATTAATCCAGAATACATTTCGGCGAACCCTGACCTTTCAGCCAGGAATAACCACACCAGTTTATTGCAAAGTTAGTGAATTTATTTCCCTATATTAACAAAGCTAGCACAATATAAATGTGTCTCAACACCAAATGATAAACATAAATGTACATTAATAGCTGTCCATATCGTCGAAACAAGTGTAATCTATGTAGCATTTGAATCACAAGGCATTCGATAGTGGCAATGCAAAGCACTAATACGATAATCTGTAATGGGCTAATTGCGTACATTTAGTCAGCATAACAAGATCTCCAATTGCATCGTGTGACATATGGAATCCTCGTCTAACCTCAAATTAGCATCAGCATGTGGGACTTCATGCAAAAACAATTTGGCAACATCAATTTAGAAAACTCCTAGCTAGGGCCCTTATCAAAAATCAGCAGTTGGTTACCTAAAGGAAACACAATGCAATTTTACAATTTCCTTTCATATTTACCAATTCCAATCAGCAATCAATGAAGTCTTCGTCTCACAGGTACCGTTTCTCGATCAGCATGGGACGGGACAAAGGGGCAGGGGTGAACGGGGCAATTGCCTCACGGCGGCAGGTTAAGGCTACTACTTTATGCAAAGGGACAAGTCAAAGTTAAAGTCTCTAGGGCAAGAATCATTAGAGTCTCTTTCTCCCGACTAGAGAAAGCATCAAAGTCTCTCAAAATGGCGTCGCAGCAAAATGGGTCATAGTAGCTACGAAATCAAAATGGCAGGATGTCCGAAGAGAGAGAGAGCTTCCCTCTCGTGCACCTGGGTTTTATAGGCAACAGTTCAAGTCCTGTAGGGTCTCCATTGGTGGGTTCATAGGTTAGCTTCAAATTGACCAATCAAAAACGACAGTTCTCAAGCTTTTACTTAAGCATACATTATCCTTGGAGATGGGTACGCAATTTGCAACATTGTTTCTCGATTAGCTTACTCTCAGAGGCTCCATTGTCCGCACCTGCAAGCCGACCTTGAATTTAAGAGAAAATATGCCATGCTGGCACCAACTTTAAGATAAGCATGCGAGCAGTCTCTGTGGAAAAGTACAGCTTCAAGCAGAAATACACGTTTAATAGCACAGTGGAAAAATACGAACGTTTAAACCGTGAGACCAGGCAACTAGGCCAAAGCCTCCGCTAAAGTAATGCTAAGCTAAGGCATTTCAAATAAGCAAAATCGTAGCACACGTTTATGATTATGTCGAATTAGTGCATTTCTAATACACCACGTTATATAAAGCACGCGTATAAATGATGGCAAACTACTCTGAGGGCACATTTTGTCCCCGTACAATCTTTATTAATTCGGTTAATGTCACACATGATTATTTCAGCACTACGTTTATGCATTAAAATCAAAACCTTCATTTTCTGCTTCATCAAACTCCAGAGGAAGGCGCAGAACACAGCATAGGGTACTTAAAGTACCATTAGGTGATAGAGTTTTCCCAGGTACCAGTGTTCAGTGCAGTGTATGAAAACGATAAGAGCCCAAAGATAAACCATATACAATATACCCAGGTCTGAATCCTACTTGGAGTCCAGATGATCGGATAATTGCACATTTTTCCGGTTACATGGATAATTGCACTTTTGCCAATAGGTTTCCCTACGAATAAACTTCTGTTTCCTTTTGTGTGTTTGCTTTGCGCTCATGGCAGCCATTGGCTCGCTTATGTGAAGCTGTTTTAATTTTCCGTTTATATGGCAAGAAAAGTCAGGTTAGGAGTTTACAACGCTAATAGCAATAGCTTTAACTCGAGTAAACGGGAGACCCATTGCATTGCAAATGCTTGTTTCCATTTGATTGCAGATTATAGTGGCATATTCAATGTACTCCAGACTTACCATCTCCTCATCAGAATAGTAAGACATTACGTTCGAGTTAAAATCCCTTGTTGTTAGCCAATGGGCCACTGAACATGTATTTTTTATTCTAACTCATGCTCCTTTTTCCTTTCAATGGTGGAGTTATAGAAACATTGAGAATGATCAGTGACGGTTTATCACAAAGATGTTCAATTTGTAATTAATAAGAGCAAAACTGAAGGAGTGGTAACTTCTAATTTGGTTACTCCTACTTTGAGACCGGAGTTTATGTGAGAAACTAATCCACCTTCATGACGCCCTTTGTTTGCTGATCCGATTGTTGTATGCCTGAAATTAGGTAAATCCAGTTACGGGAAAGTCGGCTTCACACCAGGTTTCTTGTAGTAAAACTTTCCAAAATGTATTCCAAACGTTAATTAAATTCACATCATGTGCGATGTGGGTGGTAGATGCCACTTTCATTCCATGAGCAAAATCTAATTTTCCAGAGTTAACAGTCTGTCAGCTGATTTGTTTTCTAAACGCTCTATTCCGGTTTTGCTAGGATAGATTAAGGCACTTGGCAGCCAACTCCATTCTACAGTGGTGGGCTGCGACGCTTGCTGATCCTTGACGGAGGTTATAACTAATCTTCAAGTTTGGTGTGATATTCTTGGGCAACATTATTTGGCCCCATTATGCCTTTGAAAAAGAGAGATTGATGCGCTGTCATAGTTTAGAGCTCTCAAGTGGTCAGCTTTAAAGGGTGCCTTTCGGCGTTTGTTCTGATTAAGAAAAGTGATGAGAACGGTGAGGACAGATTTGAAGGAGGTCCGATAATTGTGATTGCCCATCCACATAATAAGCTATCTCAGTTGATAAGCAAGTGACTAATGTCCCGCTTTTTTTAGAATGCCACAGGGCTCCTGCAATTCAACAGATATACGTTCGGTATTTAGATGTAAGAAATCTTTGTGTGCAGCAAGCAGTTTAATACTATTTCCCTGATTTATCATATTAAAGCTACTTTTTCATTTTTACTCCGGATAAAAAATAAAATTTGTCTTATGGTCTTCATTATCCTATTAAAGTTCTGTTTTCTGTCCACTAGTATATTCATGTTATGATATGGGGCAGTATTCATTGTATGGCGGAGTAAGTATGCTGTCAAGGCCTGCCAGATACCTCTATGGCTAGATTTGTGGGACAGAAGTTCATCGTATAATTCCACTTGCTCCTAACAGTATACCAATTCGGCAATCCTATATTTAAATTCAGGCGCTCTACCCCTTCCCCACCTGGAGGCCACCAATCTTTCCAACAACATTAGAGCAAAGGTAACGAATTTCTCGTGCGGTGAAGCTATATCCTTGACATAGCTAAACAAAGGAGACTAAGGAGTCCGGTTGCGCCACTGTGCCTATCATGGTGGATGGGGCTCAAGTAACCTTCATCCAAAAACTGTGCACGCTTGAGCTTGCCCAGGCTAGATGGAGGAACCATGCCTCAGAAACGCCACATCTCGCACAGCAGTCATCCCTCCATAGTCTGGCCTTGTGAAGCCTTGCCAGGGTGTAGTAAATGCAATGCAAACATCTGTAATGTATAATGCAAGGACCACTGCTAGAAGAGATCCAGCCAGTCTGAGCACGGCTAAATCGCCTACCGCCTTTGAAATTTTGCATCCAAAATCTGATTCCGAACTCATTTTAGCTTCTGGAGTGTCGCTTCTGTCTTCTCTTAGGCTGTCCTTCAAAGAGAACTAATAAGGTGTGAGTGGAAGTGGCGGTCAGGATGGTGGCCAATGTAATGGAGTCTAAGGGTTTCCGCAGGAACCCAGAGAGGGCGGACCTGCAATTGCTACGAAGCCTATGGTATGTAAATGTATCTCAATGTGTGCTAGGAGAGGGCAGAAATTTTGTGTGCATCAGAAGAATGTTCTGCGTTTATAGGTTGCCCCAAGTGATCAGACTTTTGCTGGAATTTGGGAAATCACCAGATGCGCATGAGTGACTGGCCGCAGCGGGTGACAGCCTAGTGGGAGATCAGGAAAATAGAGCATATGGAAATGGCGTGGGTTTGTGTCAGTGAACTGCATGGTGCTCCTGGGCACGTAAATAATAGTTCCATGTCCCGGGCCCTGAATCCCCTTCCCTAGTGGAAGGGCAGAGTAAGTGTTTCCAGTGGTGGCTGGCACTCAGTGGGGGTGGCTGGGCAGGAGGCATGGGGGCGGAAGAATGGGGTGATTTTTTTTTTTTTTTAAATGCTTACCAGTGGGGGAGATGCATTAATCTTCCCTCCGTCCTCTTCCTGTTCCCAGGCTCCCAGCCAATCACGATGCAGCTGTCAACAGCAACAGCAGTGTCGTGATTGGTCTGAGCGGCCTGCTTCGCAATTCAGACTAGGAATGGGAGCCTGGGCATGTTCTCCATTGGCTGTGCTTTACAGCCAGGTAGAAAACATGCAAAGTGTGCATGTCTTTTTGCCCGGCCCAACACGGCCGGCCAAACAGACATGCACAGTTTGTGTGCACATAGCTCTCCTCAGCCCCCTCCCTCCAGCCCAGCCCCACCCCTTCTCCCCCTATCATTTTATTTTTCCTTTCCGCCTTAGCCGTCCCTGAGTGTTTCCCATTTTAATCTAGTCTGTTTCCCAGCCCATGAGAGGCGGACTAGCTGTGACCTGAGTGCAGGTTGCAGATAATGAAAGCGGGATGTTTAAAAATAGATACAGCAGTTTTGGGTGGAGTACCATTTTTATTAGCCCCACACGCTTTGCGAATGACAACAGTAGCGGGATCCATCTATTGATCTGGTCACTGTTGGTGTTAGGTGGGTACCATAGTTTGCCCACATGATCACACCTCTACCTTGATGGAGCCAGATTCCCAAATGTTTAGTCGCTTCTACACACCGTTTGAGGGGAAAGTCTAGTGTGAATGATAGAGTACTGGCAGTCAAGGGAAAGATTTGAGATTTACCCTAATTAATGAGAATTCCAGCAAGAGTGGCAAATCATATGCACTTGCGCAGTATTATGTTAGGCTTTCACTCGGGTCTCATATATAAAAGTTGATATTGTGGGCATTGAGTGTCAGCAATATTTGGCAATTGGTATATCACAGGTCATAATCTGAGTATTGTTGTCGCAGTGTGGCCGCCAAGGGTTCGACTGCCAGCATGATTAGAAAGGGCAAGAGCGGACATCCCAGCATAGAGTCTTGGGACAGTTCAAAGAGTTTTTAGTTTTGCGTGTGATTGTGCCCATTCAAGCACTTAGGCCCTCATTACGACCCTGGCAGTGGGTGATAAAGTGGCAGTTATACCGCCAACAGGCTGGCAGCAACTACCGCCAAATTATGACCATGGTGGTGATATCTCTGATAGACAGCCAAAGTACCACACCGACTACCAGGGTGGAAACAACAGTCACCACAGCAGTAGCCGCCTACAGCCAGGCGGAAGACAAAGTACCGCCCACCCATTGGAGACACAAGGAAGAACCACGCTGCAATGGAATCCGAACTGAAAGTTTTCCCGATGATCTTCTACGTGAAGCTCCACCTGGAACACCAACACCGGCGAAGATGGCGACGGTGAGTACAGCCACCTGGCACACTAGGGAGGGTGGGAGGAAAACAAGAGTGACACACGCACAACACACACCTGACACACACACCATACACACAACCATATGCATTACAAAAACAATTTGACCACGAAAATCTGCAGAATAATGCGAAGGCAACAGGAATTTACGAAAATTATTGTTATCAGTTCAACAGTAAATTAAACAATCCGATTCACACATTAAATAGATCTGTAAAGCTGTATTAAAGGGATAGATCCATAGTTTACAGGGCCTACATGGCCACAGGGCAAAGTTCAAGGCCCCACTTGAATCCTGCCCCAATACGAAGAGAACACTGCAGGGGCATCAGTTGGCAAATAGGCAGGCACCTCAGGGAGAAGCGGGGGCACCTCAGCCGGATGCAGAAACAAGCCCACTGGTTCTGGAGGAGACAACATGCCCATTGCTCTGTCCTGAGGAGTGCAAGGCCACAGTCTCTGGAGTGGGTGAATACCCCACCGGTTCTGGAGGGGGCAACATGCCCATTGTTCGGTCCTGAGGAGTGCAAGGCCACAGTCTCTCGAGTGGGTGACTTGCCCACTGGTTCTGTAGGGGGCAACATGCCCATTGCTCTGTCCTGGGGAGTGCAAGGCCACAGTCTCTCTACTGGATGACTTGCCCACTGGTTCTGGAGGGGGCAATATGCCCTTTGCTCTGTCCTGGGGAGTGCAAGGCCACAGTCCCTCGAGTGGGAGAATACCCCACTGGTTCTGGAGGGGGCAGGCTGCACAGCAGTCCTTGGAGTCTGGACTATATGGCGTCCACCAGCAGTAACGGCTGCACTGTGGTGGTGGTTGTGAGAGGCTCCTGCTCAGCCCCTGCACCCTCCGCTGGCTGCACTGTGGTGCTGGTTGTGGGAGGCTTCTGCTCAGCCCCTGCACTCTCTGATGGCTGCACAAACACAGCTGGCGGTGGGGACTCTGTGACAGCTGCAGGTGCAGGCTCCTTCCCCTTCATTGTAGCTGGTGCAGGCTCCTTCCCCTTCTTTGTAGCTGGTGCAGGCTCCTTCCCCTTCTTTGTAGCTGGTGCAGGCTCCTTCCCCGTCTTTGCAGCTGCTTCTCCCTCTTTTTTGCAGCTGGTGCAGACTCCTTCCCCTTTTTTTATCCAGCTGATGCAGGCTCCTTCCGCTTCTTTGTGGCTGGTGCAGGCTCCTTCCCCTTTTTTGCAGCTGGTGCAGGCTCCTTCCCCTTCTTTGTGGATGGTGTAGGCTCCTTCCCCTTCAGTATTGTTGGCCTAGAATCTTTTCCACCACGAGTAGGTGCTGCTACCACTGGGCCCATGGAATGTTTGCCTGAGGTGCTTGGCTGGGTCCTTGCTACCCTGCCAATACGTGCAGGACGGGGGTGGAAGGGTAGGGAAGAGGTCAATCTGGGAAAGAAAAAGCTTTTTAAGGACGTCGGGGCGGGAAGAGGGAGGAGTAATGGGAGTGGAGGATGAGGGGGTGGTTGTTGGAGGTGTTTGTCTGCTGGATTTGGGTGCAGGTGCATGGGCTGTATGCTGTTGTGAGGTGGATGGCTGTTGTGTGTCTGAGTGCTTGCGTTTGTGTACTTTAGGAGGGGGACAGACACGGTGGGAAAGGACACAGGGGACGTGTGCATGGATGTTGTGGAGGTGTCTGCCAGTGAGGTGTGTGTTCTACTTGGTGTGGTGATGATGCTGGTAGTGGATATTGATGTAGTGCATGCAGGTGTGAGTGTGGACGTAACTGGGTGTGAGGTGGAGGAGGAGGAGGAGGGGGAGACAGTGGAAATAGTGGATGTTGTTGTGTCTGCAAATGAATGTTGTTTGTGTGAGTGCCTGTGGGATGAAGTGTGGTGCTTGTTTTTGCCTGTGACACTCTTGGGTGTTGTCTTGTGTGCATGCTCATCTGGCTGTGTGCTTGGGTTGTGTTAGGGTTGAGGAGAATGGAACTGGGAAGTGGAAGTTGGAGGGGGAACGGTTGAAACAGGGACAATAGCTGCCATCAGAGAGGAGGCCAGAGCCTGAATCGATCTCTGTTGGGTTGCCAATCCACCGTGAATGCCCTCCAGGAATGCATTAGATTGCTGCATCTGGGCTGCCAGCCCCTGGATGGCATTCACAATGGTTGTTTGCCCTACAGAAATAGATCTCAGGAGGTCAATAGCCTCCTCACTCAGGGCAGCAGGGCTCACTGAGGCAGGGCCTGAGATGCCTAATCTTCCTGGGTGAGCAGGCACAGGCAACTCGCTGAGTGGCTACTGGGAGGGCGGTGCTGGTACGGTGGTGGCGGATGTACCTACAGCTGGGGTGGTCACAGAGGTGTACGTCACCACCAGGGAGCTCCCATTGGAGGAGGTATCAGAGTCTGTATTGTCCCCTCCAGTCTCCATCGTGGTGCTCCCCTCACCCTCCGTCCCACTGGTGCCCCCAGCGTCAGTGGACTCTGCCTCCAGGGTCCTCTGGGATGCAGCTCCCTCTGTCACCGGTGCCTCTGCTCCTCCGACAGATGATGCTAATGCACATAAGGATAGGATGACAAAACAAGAAAGGGGGCGAGAGACAAAGGATAGACTGGATCAATGACTGCACCAACACCACCGTTCGTGTACACATCACCCTCACACACAGGGAACAGACTTCTGCACTATGCATGGCACTACCAGTGAAATGGCTACTCAACAAGGAATGAGGAGGGGTACACACCGCCAACTGCAGCACACCTGGGACCCATGCAGCCCTGACCAGTAGTGAATACTAACAAGCTAGGTAAGCAGTATTTCACAATCAACCCTTAGCCAACAGAAGACCTACGCTGCTATATCTGGCCTGGCCTAGGGGCACTCACTGACACACAACCACCACCCGGATACCACCCCTACAGCCGTGAGCTTCAATGATGGCCACTGTACTCACCCGCTTGTGGCTGCTGTGATGCCCTCAAGCGCCCATCCAGCTCAGGGTAGGCCACCACCAGTATACAGGCCATCAGGGGGTCAGGGTCCGACGGGCACCCCTTCCTCATTGGGAGGCCATCCCCAGCTAGGCCTCCGCGGTCTTCCGTGCCCAGCGTCTCAGGTCCTCCCACCGTTTGCAACAGTGGGTGCTCTGCCTGCCACAGACCCCCAGGGTCCGCACGTCTTTGACGATGGCATGCCATATTCCCTTCTTTTGATGGGCGCTGACCTGCAGAGGCAAAACAGACAGGAGAACACTATTAGACAAACAGTCCAGCCAGTAACACAAATGGCCCACCAATCCCGTTTCCATCCCTATTGGCACACACATAGCCCAGCACACAACGTGTACACCGCAAAGAGGACATCCAACCACCCCCTTTGCACGAAGCCTTCACACACACAACTCCATGCATTCATGCCACATGCATCGGGCCCACAGTGTACTCACCTGTTGGTCTGGAAGCCCATACAGCCATCTGTACTGGGGTAGGACCCCATCCACCAGTCGTTCCAACTCAGAAGTGAAGGCTGGGGCCCTTTCCCCAGTCACACGGGCCATGGTAGGTTCCAGACACAGGTCACAGCAGCACATGCAGTGTAGGTCCTCTCCTATGGAAGGTCAGTAAACAAGTGAGGAATCTGATAGAAAATGGCGGTCACATCTGCGGCGGTGCATACCGTCACCACAGGCGTAGATCACTATTGGCCACTGTACCCCATAGGGCCCAATTATAACCAATGAGGAATTGCACTGCGGTTCACGACCGCCTACTGTCACAGCGCACAACGTCAGCAGCATTACTTCACTTCCCCCTGTCCCTCCACACAGGACAGGCGGATGCCATTTCAGGGGGGACAGGCCTTTGAATTAATGCTGCGTCACAGGATAAATAGGCACATACTTCACAAATGGCACTGTCCCATAGCATGTTTGCACATTGCCGACTGCTGTTGTGGCTCCATTGTTCCGTTTGTGACAGCCTCCTCACTCTTTTGTCCCTTAGATACCTACCGCTGCGGATGACTAGGAGATGGAGACATACCCCCGTCTACAGACCCCTGGTGGACTTGGTTACACTGGAGGACAGGCACATAATACTCACCTATAGACTGGACAGGGCCACAATCACAAAGCTGTGTGCCCAATCGGAGCCTGACCTGATATCAGCTACCCATCACCCCACTGGGATCACCTCTGTTGTGCAAGTGCTAACAGTTCTCCATTTCCTGGCAACTGGTTCTTTCCAAGTGACAGTGGGCTTGACAGCAGGAATGTCACAGCCAATGTTCTCAAATGTGCGAACAAGAGTGTTGTCTGCCCTGATAAAACACATGTGCAGCTACATTGCATTCCCCCAGGTTGAGCATTTGGCCACTGTGAAGGCTGGATTCAATGCAGGGGGACATATCCCCAATATAATTGGTGCAATTGACGGAACACATATTGCATTTGTCCCCTCCCCCCACCAGAATGAACAGGTGTTCATGAATTGTAAGAGTTTCCACTCCATGAATGTGCAGGTGGTGTGCCTGGCGGACCAGTACATCTCCCATGTCAGTGCTTAGTATCCAGGGTCGGTGCATGATGCCTTTGTCCTGAGGAATAGCAGCATCCCAAATGTGATGTCCCAACTACAGAGGCACAGGGTGTGGCTAATAGGTGAGCGCTGGTTCCCACCCAGCATATTTTGTGTATGCCTATGGTGTTGGCCATATAGGATAGTGTGTGGCTAAATGTTGCCCCTCAATATTTGCAGGTGACTCTGGTTACCCAAACCTATCATGGCTGCTAACCCCTGTGAGGAATGCCAGGAGAAGGGCAGAAGAACATTATAATGAGGCACATGGGCGAACCAGAAGTATAATTGAAAGGACCTTTGGCCTCATGAAGGCCAGGTTCCGGTGCCTCCATCTAACAAGTGGATCCCTGTGCTACTCACCCAAGAAAGTCTGCCAGATAGTAGTGGCATGCTGCGTGTTGCACAACCTGGCTCAGACGGCATGTACCTTTTCTGCAGGAGGAGGAGACTGGAGATGCCCCTTTGGCAGCAGTGGACCCTGAGGACAGTGAGGATGAGGAGGCAGAAGATGAGGATGTGGACAACAGAACATTGGTGATACATCAGTACTTCCAATGGCACACGGGTGAGACAGTGCTACTTCTCACTTTTGGTTGTATTCTGTGTGGCATTGGCATGCTGACATTTCCCACTTCTTTGCCCACTTACTGTTACCTCTGGATATTCATTTTGCTGATGTTGGTGATTTGACAAATCCTCCTGGTGTGATCACAACAGCCAGCTACAGGTCATTAATTCTATGCTCATTCTATGTACAGATCATTTGCAATGGTTGCAGCTGTTTCAATTAATATATATTTGAAATACATGACATACTCAAAGTCGATTTTTATCTAAGGGTGTTTATTGTAGTGCTAATATATAGAGGGGAAAGTGCAATGGGATGAGGTGATGATGGAGGAAAGTCCAGGGTATTGTTCCAGTCTGTTTGTAGCACAGGTGCATTGTCCAAGGGTACCTAGGAAGGGGAGCAATGGCAGTTCAAGGTGGACAAGGTGACTAAGTGGGACGCAAGGGGGACAATCAGGAGAGTCTCATTTCCTGGCAGTGGTCTTGGCAAGTGTCTCTGGCTTCTGTCTGGTTTGCAGGGAACGTTTGTGGGGTGGTTCACCTTCTGCAGGGGGAGGGGTGCTGGTGGCCTGTGGGTCCTGTGACGGGGCCTCCTGGCCACCAGCGGCAGCAGAAGTGGAGGGCTGTTCAAATGACTGGCTAGTGTCAGGGGCTCGCTGGTGTGACACTGCCTCCCTCATAATGTTGGCCATGTCTGCCAGCACCCCTCTATGGAGATCAGGGTGTTGTTGATTGCCTGCAAGTCCTCCCTGATTCCCTGATACTGTCTCTCCTGCAACCGCCTGTTCTCCTGCGCTTTGTCTAGGATCTGGCCCATCGTGTCCTGGGAATGTTGGTAGGCTCCCAGGATCTCAGAGAATGCCTCCTGCAGAGTCGGTTCCCTAGTCCTGTTCTCCCCCTGGTGCACAGCAGTCCTCCCGGTGTCCCTGTTGTCCTGTGCCTCTGTCCCCTGAACCATGTGCCCGCTGCCACTGACCCCATGTCCCTGATTGTCTTGTGTGCCAGGTGTGGCCTGGGGTCCCTGTACAGGTGGGCACACTGCTGATTGACGTGTCCTGGGGACAGGGGTTTGGGCATGCTGGGTGGGTGCTGTGGTGTTGGCTCCTGATGGGGGAGGCTCTGTGGTGGTCTGTGACTGGGCTTGGGTGACCAGCTGTCCAGGGGTCCCTGATGGGCCAGGTAGGTCGTCCAGATCCTGAAGACCAGAGTTACTGTCATCACTGTTGGCCTCTTCTGTTGGGGGACTGGATAGTGATGGCACCTCCTCTCCAGTGACATTGGCTGGGGCACCTGTGGGGATGTAAATGATGTATTATGCTTCATGTGTATGACATTTTGTACATCCCTGGCTTCCCCTCTATTGTTGGTGTTGCCCTGCCAGCTTTTACTTTTGTATGTTGGTGTATGGTGGGATTGTTCGTTTCCCAATGCTGTGCATGCTTTTTGATGAGTGTCCATGCAGGGCTGTGAGGGGTGTCCATGCATTGGTACAGCATGCAGGGCTTGGCATTGGGATTAGTGTGAAGTGATGGTGGAATATGTGGGATGTGTTGGAGTGATGGGAGTGAGGGTGAGGGTGTGTGATGGCATGCAGGTATGAAAATTGTTGAGAGTTGACTTACCAGAGTCCAGTCCTCCTCCAGCTCCGGCCAGGCCCGCAGGAAGCCAGTACCTGCACCCCCCTTGCTGTGAGTTGTGGGGGAGGGGGTGGGAGTCCACCGCCAGTCCCCTATATAGCGAGCTGGTGTCTTGCTGCAATGGAACATACCTTCCCCCATAGGTCATTCCACCTCTTCCTGATGTCGTCCCTTGTTCTGGTGTGCTGTCCCACGGCGTTGACCCTGTCCACGATTCTCCGCCATAGCTCCATCTTCCTTGCTGTTGATATTTGCTGCACCTGTGCTCCAAATAGCTGTGGCTCTACCCTGACAATTTCCTCCACCATGACCCTTAACTCCTCCTCAGTGAAACGGGGGTGCCTTTGTGGTGCCATGGGTGTTATGTGATGTGTGTTGGGTAATATGTTGGGGTGTGTGATGTGGAGTGCGTGAGGGGTGTATGGATGTGAGTGGTGTGTGGTTCTAGTTGTCGCAGTGGTCTTGCTGTCAGTCTCGTGCCAATGATTTGTATTCGTAAGGGGTTGTGGGTACTGTGGGTGCGTGTTTATAGTGGTGTGGCTGTGGTGTGTGTATGGTTGTCAGGTGTGTGTTGTTTGAATTGGCCGATGTAGTATTGTTTTGTATGTGGGTGTCCATTGTGAGCGCAGCGGTATGTACCGTATATGGTTTACCGCCGTTGAATGACCACCGTGGTGATTCGTGGGTCATATGATGGGTGTTGTTCTGTTGGCATAACAGTGTAGGTTTTGGGACCGCCACTTTATCACTGACCTTTGGTCTGGCAGATTTGTGTATGTGGCTGTATTCTGTCGGGTTGGTGTGTGTGTGGCATAATATGGTGTACGGATATCCGCCACCGCAGCGGTAAGTTGGCGGCCGTCAGCGTGGCGGTAAGCGGGATTTACCACCATTGTCATAATGAGGGCCTTAGTGTGTCCAGTGTGACTTCTATTGAGACTAAGCTGAACTGCATGGTGCAAAGAACAGTCCCCATATCATCCCCTTCACCCCCAATCATCACGTGAGGCATCATGTTCCTGAGGCACAGAATCACTTTGCACCATAATGCAAGCAGTTTTGTGTGAGCCAAAGTGAAGTTTTCATTGTTTGGCACCTGATTTTCCCATTTTGATATGCGGCAGAGTTGGACCTTGGGCACTCCTATGTAGGTAGCATCACTCATTGAGGCAAGCTTCCACACTGGTAAGGGGAGTCAGGCAAGTGCTCTATGTCTGCTATTCATAGCATGGTATGTGACTAATGCTTCACCAACATCTTGCGGAGCTTTATGGCACCCAGGTGGGAGTCAGACGGAAATTGTCTCATGCACAAATCAGCGACTCCACGTATGGTCCCTCCTTGCCTTTTGCAGCAACGCAACCCCAGGTGCGACTTGCAGGAGAGGCATAAGCAGACCAGCAGGTCAGTTGAGCAAGGATGGGCCTCCACTCTGTGCAAGAGTCATGGGCTACAGCTGGCATCATTGTTCCATAAGGTGGTCTCACCTCATTACCTGGCTGTTCCAGATGGATAAATCAAAGGTGTCTGCAGCAGTATGCCCATAATCAGGCCAGTATCGGGGCCACAATGTGCCCAAAGGCTCTGCAGTGTACCCCATCCTCAGGGCCTACCAAGGGCAGAAGCAGCTGACAGCTCTGGGAATCACGGCTGAGGCTCCCCCAGGGGCCCAGGCAATGTTCTTCTATGCTGGCTTGTTTAGAGTGAGGCCTTATCGCTCTCTATGCCACCAGATTCCTCCTCTGACAGGGAATCTCTGTACTTGACAGGATGCACCTATTGGACAGGTCCTCAGGTACACAGTACGGGAGGGGTCCAGGATCGCTTCATGCATCCCCTCGCAGGCCCCAACCTCCACCGTGGCCTAGCCACAAAGCGCTCTGGGCCTTCGCTAGTCCAAAGCATTGTTAACTGAGCGTGTCCTCTCCAGTGGGCAGTTTCATGGGTGTCATACCTGCATCTGTGCAACAGAGTAAGGACCACTCCAATTTCCAAGCATTGATGGGTCAGTTGGTCAAGAATGATGACCGACAGCAATCTCTGATCGCCGGAGCCTCACATATGTGTGGCTTTCTTGCACACCCCCTCTGTGGCGCCATATGGACTTGATACTAACTCTGTGCAATCCCGGAGGACATCCCTTGAAAGCTGGAAACATTATCCTATGGAACAACCCCAGATGACCCCCTGCAATCAGATGGAGTCACTCAATGCTATTCATCCTGATATCGGAAACAGAAGTTTCCAGTAAAGTCCACCACAGCACAGTAAATTGCACCACAAAAAAAAGCTAAATTAAGCAAGGCATTCTTCTACAGTTTCTGGTTAGGACAAAATATTCATACTTCATCTGTTAGATACATATGCATTTCTGATTAATGTCCTTAAGAAGGTTTGTACGCCAGATATTTTGCCACTGTGAAGATCATGTGCTCACTGGGAACTTGTAATCAGGTTTTCAGCTTGGCTTAGGAAACAAGACTGCACTTATGGATATCAGAGAGATACTGTTGTATACTACTGATCACGGTACAGTAGCGTTATTACTGCTGCTGGACCTTTCTCATGCTTTTGATGCAGTAGACCATGAGATCTTGATGAATCGTTTGAGGTGGGTGGTGAAGGTTTCATACATGTCACTGGGGTGGTTGTGATAATTTCCAGCATAGAGAACTAGTAGGCCCAATGTGAGGGCGTGATGGCAAAGGTAGTGGACTTCGCCATGATCTGCATGGTTCGTTCATATTTGTCACGCGTGTTGGACAGAGTGCATCTAAACCACACCATGGCCAATTACAGAACACCCTGGCCTACTTTCCAGTTAGTTGGACAGCTGAAACACATTGAGGGCTCAATTACGCTCATCTGTGAGACACATGGCTGTGTGGAACCCAACTTTCTTTGAATACATACACGACTGTGCACCAAATCAATAACAGCAAATATAGAGGAAAAATGTAAGGAGGCTTTCCGGATTTCGATTTTAACCAAACATACCCGAAACCAACTTAAAATCAGCAAAATCTGACTGGATCCAAAACGCTGCAAGTGCAGCAGACCAGTTAGTCGAATTTCAGCAGCCAGCATGTGACTTCACAGTCATCTACATATCCGCAAACAGCACATATTGCATGGATATATTATTACTCTTTTATAAAATTAAAGCATTTATGACCACGCCCGCCTCATCTTGGTACTACAAATGCAACCTAAATCAGAACATGTTATTAAGGAGAATTACACGTGTCCTCACTATACATCTGTCCATCAATTTTATTGGAATAATTAATGGCAGTTGCAGAAACAAAAACTTTTTTTATTTCAGGGTCGTTTAGGCCAACTGTACAGGTACATGCAAGCAGATGCACAGTAGACCATGTTGTTCTGCAATGTAAAAAGAGCTAATTTTCGCTTCAGTGGTAAGTGCACTGTGACATAAACAGTAAGGGCCAGATGTAGCAAAGGATTTGCGCCTCGCAAACGGCGAAAATCGCCGTTTGCGAGGCGCAAATGCCTCTTTGCTATGCAGAAATGCATTTTGCGAGTCGGAACCGACTCGCAAAATGCATTTCCGACTCGCAAATAGGAAGGGGTGTTCCCTTCCTATTTGCGACTCGCAGTGGGATGCAATTCCATTTGCGACCGCGTACGCGGTCGCAAATGGACTCGCAGTTACCATCCACTTCAAGTGGATGGTAACCCACTCGCAAATTGGAAGGGGTCCCCATGGGACCCCTTCCACTTTGTGAATGGACCCCAAAATATTTTTTCAGGGCAGGGAGTGGTCCGAGGGACCACTCCCTGCCCTGAAAAAATACCGAAACTAAAGGTTTCGTTTTTTTTTTTAAGTGCAGCTCGTTTTCCTTTAAGAAAAATGGGCTACACTTAAAAAAAAAAAAACTGCTTTATTTAAAGCAGTCACGAACACGGAGGTCTGCTGACTACAGCAGGCCTCCATGTTTGCGAGTGCCTATACTCGCAATGGGGCCGCAATTTGCGACCCACCTCATGAATATTGATGAGGTGGGTCATTGCGACCCCATTGCGAGTCGCAGTCGGTGTCTGAGACACCGTACTGCATAGCAAATTGCGACTTGCAATTTGCGAGTCGGATGGACTCGCAAATTGCAAGTCGCAATTTTGCATTTTGCTACATCTGGCCCTAAGTTCTGAAAAGGAGAGCAAAGTTAGCTTTACGAGAACAGAGACTGTTTTTAAAAGTCTCTGTATTTGTCACAAAACAAAGTCGAGAAGCTATGTCTTTCCGCAGAGCCTGTTTTTTAATCACACCTCAGTCTCAGTGATTCGGTCCCTTTGTGTCAAGCTCCTGTCCTTCCCTAAAATCCATAGGATTCTTCAGGGCGGTCATCCATTTTTTTTCCGGCTGCAAAACAGTGATACACACGCCTGCTCTCTGTCCACGAACAGACCAACAACACGGTCTTTCTTCCTGGGGCTAGATATATTCTATTTATCTTCGCTTCTTGCTAGTACTGTCTGTCAGTGCCAGGAGACCCCTTCGGGTATATCTGCACTCTGTACATATAGGTGCTCATTATGACATCGGCGGTAAAAAACGCCTATCGCTGCAGTGATGGCCGCCAAAATACTGCCACCGTGGCTACCATCCGTCCGCCATATTATGAGCACTGCCTGACTTCCGCCACAGTAAGGGCGGAAATCCGGCAGTGTTCATGGTGGTGGACAGTGGTAAACTGGTGCTGCTAACACCAGCACCGCCATGCCAGTAGAACACCGCCAGCCACATTATGACAATTCATACGGCCTGGCGGTGTTCTGCTGGGGGTAGCAGTGCCCCTACCTGTTCCCTGCCGGAAGACCTTCTCGCTCAAGGTAAGTCGGGCTTCTGACAGGGGAGGGTTCAGGGGGTGTTGTGTGTGTGTGTCTGAGTGTGTGCATGAATGTGTGAGTGAGTGTGTGAATGCGTCTGTGTGTGTTGTGTTGTTTGCTGGTTGTATGCGTGTGCGTGTATGCGTGTGAGTGCATGCATGTAAAAATGGTGAAGTGAGTGCGTGTATGCATGTCATTGTGATCGTTGTAAGAATGTGTGTGAGAATGTCTGGATGTATGCGTGTATGAATGCATGTATGCCAGTGTGAGTGATTGGGTGTATGCATGGTGCGTGTCTGCAGGGGTGTTTATGTATGGGGGTGTGTGTGTGAGGATCGGAGGGGGTGGGGGTGTGTGTGAAGATCAGAGGGGGTGGAGGGGTGTTTGGCTAGAGGGGGTGTGGGGGGTGTCAGGTGAGTGTTGGGGAGCCACCTACCGGTGACAGGGAAGGAATTCCCTGTCACCGGTAGGGCTTACCTCCATGGTTTTTGTGGCGTTAGCAACGCCACGAAAGCCATGGTGGTAGGCAGGCTCATAATGCAGCCAGAGGTACTATGCCGGCCCGCCAGGCTGGAGATACACATCTCCAGCCCGGCGGCTCATTCCACCATGGCAGTATGAGTGGAGAAGTGGCGGGTTGGCTGCAGCCAATCCGCCAATCTCATAATGTGGCGGAATGTACCGCCAGCCTGTTTGGGGTCATACCGCCACATTAACACTCACCGCCGGGGTCATAATGACCCCCATAATGTATTAAAATACATAAAAATATATTTTAGGTCATTCTTAGAATCACATTATAAGCGTTTGCAGAAAATATTTGTAACTGTCCCAAGAAACAGTTACCACTCACACACAGTATCTCATTTCCTTCCTTCTCCACTGTCCAAATCACTGTCCTGACATTTCGGTGAAGGGATCTGATATCTGCTTCCTGCAGTTTGGTGGTTTTGTTTTGTAATTCGTGTTTTTATTTCTAGTTTGGGGAAACGCAATGGAGTTGCTACTGGTAATTGTGAAACATGTATATTTTCTTTTCAACTACTTTTTAAACCATGTTTAAGTGCTTTATCAAAGCAAGCATCCAAGAGGCATAAGATTACTGTGTCATGTCGTCCCTTCTCTGTCATACATGCGTAATTGCAGGTGTATTTGCCATGCCCTGGTAGCATTAAAGAAAATAACATGCATATAAAAAATTTCAACATTATTAACTCGTGATCAGGTTGAGTTCTATATCCAAGATAAAAGGGAAAGAAAGGAGTCACTCAAACTTCAAATTCCAGCATCATTTTGTGTCTAAAATGGTATGGTGAGCGCGTGGAGGTGTGCAAGAGGGTGTCTGCTAGCTGAAGTCAATGTGAGAAGGGGGTGCACATCAACCCTAAAAAGTGACATCAGAGTGTAGTTACATTTGGAATTGTCCTTGATATCTTTCCACATGGGATCGCTGCAGTGATAGCACTGGCGCTGCCGTCTCGCCATATGCCCATTTTATCTTCACTTTGAAGGGATTTGATCTCACTGTGTGGCAATTTTCAATAATTCCCTGCGCAATACTCGGATATTAGCACCATTTGCAGCCTTCCAGCGTATAGCAAGGTAAGGTTTAGCAGGGACCAGAGGCAGCTTAATAAACCTACTCGTGGCTTTAGTCGTTTTTGATCTTGGGCATATCCTCAATAAGTAGATTTCAGGTACTCTTTGAATCCCTCTGTCCGTGGCTACGTTGGAAATGTCCTCCACTTTCTGACAATAAGATTACTAGTGTATATCCCCATACCATGTGTATGAATTCAGAACCTGCTTCACCACATCAAAGGGCATTCCGCATGTGTAGTTGGAGAAATCGTATTAACCCCTTTGAAAGTAACATACGCCTGGTGTATGTAATAATATGGTTTAATTTAAATCTGGCTTTTGTGGAGATTTTGGAATAATTTATTGATATCCTCTCCCATTCCTCCTCGCTAATCTATTTCTCTATGTCAGGTATACATTTGTCCCTAAGAGGCTCCAATGTAGCCTTTGTGTGCTCCCCAGACAGTCGATATATCAGTGTATTGGCTTTATGTTTGCCATCAAGTTTGCATAACATTTTTAAACCCTGATGTGTCTGTGGTTCAACATGACCCACCCTCCTAAGTTTGAGTCAACCCACTATGATGGGTCCAAAGAGAAGTAAGAGCCCTCATTCGCAAACAGGTCCCCAATATTTTCTATTCTCTTGTCTAACCCAGTTATAGGTTCCTTTCTATGTCCCCTGCTGAGGGAGGGTTAGCAATCTCATTAATGGAAATTCCAGAGCATTGGGCACCTGTGTTCGCATTTGCAGCGGTACCTTCTTGAGCTGTTTTTAAGAGCACCAACCAAAATATTTCCCTGTAGATCAGAAAAATACATGCATCAATATGTCCATCGAGGATACATCTAAGGCTCTCTGTGTAAAATTCATACCTCTCCATGTGGTAGCCCACTGTAGTTAAGCAGACAGGTAATATAATTCAAAACCTGGCGCTGTCAGTCCTTCTGCGACAGGGAGCCTCAGCTTGGAAAATGTTACTCGACGCCTGGCTGCTCTCTATACTAAATCCAATAGAATTAAATCTATCTCTTGGAACACTTTATTGGGTATTTTGAGCAGTAGGGTAGAAAACCAATGGTGTTGCTGTGGCAGTCCTCCCATCTTCACTAGAGCAGTCCTTCCAATCATAGACAATGGTAATGTCTATCCTGTCTAATGGTACTCATAAGCGCTCCAGTGCTATGGCAAAAAAGGATAGGAGTCAATGGGCTGCGCTCATCAGTGCCATTACCCACTAAGTACGTGTGTGATATAATCCTTGCTTTTCAGACAATTACAGTGGCCTTAGTGTACAGCAATTGTGTCCACTGCCTGAACCTAATGCAAGACCCATATTGTTCATAACCTGATATAGGAATCGCTAAAATAAAGAAGCAGATGCTTTTTCAATATCAATAGCCAATATCATTGCATCTGGACAGTCAGCTAAAGTAAAGGTCAATACCCAGATCAGCCTTCTGATGTTCATTGCTTTATTACGGTTGGGGATGAACCCACTCTGGTCAGGCTGCATCAACCCTTGAATCCTGGGAAGGAGTTGGGTTACTAGTATTTTGCTGACTATTTTACAGTCTGTATTGAGCATCAACAAATGCATGTAAGAGACTATTTCCAAGGGTCTCTTCTTTGCTTTGTGAGGGATAAAATCAGCACCTCTGACGCCGTGGGAGGTAGCTTCAGGTTCCTCTTTTCATAAATATACCTCTTGTCCAGTTTGTCTGGAGTATGTCTATGTACCTCACATAAAATTCAACGGGTAAACGATCTTAGCCCAGTACCTTGTCACTCGCCACGCCTTTTACTGCTGCAAGTACTTCCCACTCAATGATGCCAGCACCCAGTGTCTTATCCTCATGGGGGGTATTGCACTTAACCGTGCAGCTTAAATTAATGTCAGCATTGTTTGTGTGGGACAGTTAGACGGATATGCGTATGAAGAGTCATAAAACGCAGCAAAGACAGTGTTAATGTATTTCTGCGAATGTACTAACTTACAAGCTATGCTTCAAATTCCTGGTTGTAGGGAACCTCCTTTTGTCATTGTATGCTATTGGGATAGATCTGCCACACACCGCTATAAAACAATAAACGGGCATGGTTTGACATCAGCAATGTCGCAGCGAAGTGTCCAAAAACAGGGGCTGTTCTGTGTTTGATGTATATATATCGATGAGTGCAATATCCTCCATTTAATCTGCCTCCAATAATTAAGTACCTTCCTTGTGTATCCTTAAGCTTTCCCATCAGTTGAATCGGAAGTCCTGACCTAATCCAATTCAACATCCCTTTAGCATATGTGGAGTAGTAAATGCCCTTTTCTCCTGGAGAGATAATGTCAAAACACTGAACAATAACATTAGAAAATGTAAAATTTATAAAAATGACACCAAAACAAGAAATTAATAATGGGAACTGGATTAATGAGTTTTTAAACTGAAAATAGCACCAAAAAGTGCTGAGCGCAAATGATAGTCCATGGTCGCAGTAGACTGGGACCTGGTCATACTTTGAAGCCTTACTGCAATTGATCCCGACATTGGACACATCAAGCAGAATGACCCCACCAAGGATTTTACCTTCAGCCCTGGTCTGCAAACTTTAAGTCAGAATCTCTCAACGGGGCAAGGCAGCAGGTCTTATCTGGCAAGGTCTCACCAAAGTCGAATAGCTGTTGAACGAGCTCTCACTGAAACCATTAATTTTGGCGGAAAAAGCTCCAAGTAGGAGAAATCAAATAATGCTCCCTTAGTCGTTGTTGCATCAGTTGTATACATTCAGCGTCTTTGCCTGGTCAGGATTTCTACCCACTATTATTTACAACTCTTTTTAGTTGAGTTCTATGTATTGTGCATTTTAATTGTATGTATATGTGTGACATATAAACCTTCACTGACACGAAGTGCTACAATCATGGATTACCAAACCCATAAGATGCATTCCCCAGTGGGCCACAGAATGTTACAGTGTGTAACCAGCATTGCCTCCTTATTATGGGTGACAGAGTAATTGTCAGAAGGGTCACATCCGTATCAAGGGTTCTTTGACCATAAAGTCTTTTGGATCCCCACTACCATCTCTTCCCATTCACAAGTGGATATGTCCACTTGTGAGGTGGCGTCTCACATTTCTCCCATACACAGGTTTAAGGTCACCACCTGCTGGTCCTTCTCTGTCCAGTGCATGGAGATCCTCCTTTAAGGGGCGTCAGTGGCTGCTTTCTCAGCCACGGCACTGCTCAATACAATGAATTGCTCCAACAGCCAACAGGACTGTTAATTTGGACTTGGCACATTCAGTTCAACATGCACACAAGTGTGAACGGGTGTACCTCTTCATGTGATATCCCACTCCCGGCACTAGCGGTGGGGCGTAGAGTGGGCAAAGCTAGTACCTGGTCACCCAGTCCCTCAAGATCACACTGATGTTCGTAGAAAGGGGTAGGTCTCAATTTATTGGTTCTCTTTGGTTTGGTTGGTCTGATTCACCTTCATGCACCATCTGGATAAAAAGAGTGGAGGAGGGAACCCCAGAGCTCTACATGTCCTCCGACACCACATCACAAGTCAGTTCTTCAATAGCTGCATCAGCCCAGTCCTCTGCCAGTCAAGGCCACCCTCCGTCATCTTACCAGCGGTTCCAGCCTGCCAACTTTACCCCTCTTCATGGGATGATATCCACAGTTGCCACACTCCAAGCAGAGCTCCCCCATCAACAGACCAGTCCTGCCATCTTCTAACACCGGGTCAAGCAGTCAGACACCCAGATCTGCAAGATCTGTAATGGCTGCCAAGCACAGCTGGGAGCTCCAGCAATCCACTCCCTCCACTATGGCATCCAAAGCCACGCCTACGTTGTAAACTATTGTCATCTGATAAGGTGAGCGGTACCTGTCTTAAAATATATTCTTTTAAGTAGTGGTCATGCTAGAAGCTTCTTCTGACAATTATAACAGTTTCTATCTCACATACACCTATACATATTGTGTTACAACACGATAATTAATTTCAGATGTAAGTGATCACAGCGATAATATCGTTATTATAACATCGTTATTGCTTAATTCTCAGGGAGAAATTAAACTGAAACAAATTAATTTTAGTAAAACTTCAGTGATGGGTTGGAATTAATAAGAGACCCAAATACAATATAATTATTCCATCTTCTGACAATACTGTTGATCCTAATTTTAACAGTGATGCCTCTGGTGTGCTTTTATCCTCTGTAATAGTCCATTGTGACTGGGTGTGGTTCTCTCACCAATCTATTTTGTGTTCTTTAATATTAGGATACGTTTTGTCTCTTCCCTGTCTTGCAACATCTCTGTTTGTTGTAATATTTGTTGGGGGAGATATCCGATTGCAGAATCCATGCCTCGTGAATCGTTCTAAAAAAGTAGAAATCCATTGCTGTTTCTTTACAACATGTAATTGATTCCCCGAGTAGCAGTCAATTAGTGAACATGCTGCTTTCTTATATCTTTAAATCACAGGTGAATGTGAATTTTTTTCTCACCAGAGAAAATCTAATTATTGATTTGTATGTAGTATGCCTCTTTTCTCTTCCAAAACTGAGCAAAATAGCCCTTTGTTTAAAAAAAAAATACAAATATGATTGAAAACAATGGAGTAGCAACGCCACGAAAACCATGGAAGTAAGCCCTACCGGTGACAGGGAGTTCCTTCTGTGTCACCGATATGTGGCTCCCCCACCATCCCAAAGCTCACCTGACACCCTCCCACCTCCCCTCCAATCAAACACCCTCACCCTCTCTGATCCTCACACACACACCCAAGCCCCCATGCACGCACACACCCGCAGACATGCACCACGCATACACCCAATCACTCAAACTGGCATACACGCATTCATACATGCATACATCCAGACTTGCTCACACACATTCTTACAACCATCACACTGATATGCAGACACGCACTCACTTCACCATTGTTACATGCATACACTCACACGCATACAACCATGCAAACAACACAACATACACAGATGCATTCACACACTCACACATTCATGCACACACTCAGGCACACAAACACACACACAACACCCATCACTCTTCTACCCCACTCCCTTGTCGGAAGCCTGACTTACCTTGAGCGAGGAGGTCTTCCGGCAGGGAACGGGAAGGGGCACTGCTAATACCAGCATCGCACCGCCAGAAGAACACCGCCAGGCCGTATGAATTGTCACAATATGGCTGGCAGTGTTCTACTGGCGTGGCGGTGCTGGTGGTAGCAGCGCCAGCTTACCACCGTCCACCACCATGAACACTGCTGGATTTCCACCCTTATTGTGGAGGAAGTCAGGCAGTGCTCATAACATGGAGGACGGATGGTAGCCAGGGTGGCGGTATTTTGGTGGCCGTCACCGCAGCAGTAGGAGGTTTTTACCGCCGATGTCATAATGAGCACCATAATGTCATGATGTAGTCATTATTCTTCCCACCAGCTAGGTTGGTCACTTTACTCCATCAATATAAACAATATTTCCTGGCATCTTTTTAATTTTAAAATGTAATGCATTCAGGGTGTTGTTATCCTGATATGCATCCACTGCAGTACTTCAACTAAAAGACTAAAAGCAATGATTTATGGTTTAAAAGTCCAGGCCTGGAAGACATGGACTGAGGTGGCCATTAACCACCAGCTACCACATCTCAAAATACAGAAGGTTACCTAGTTATATTTTGTTACTGCTCAGTGAGCCGCAGAGGAATCCAGCAATTGCTACATGATTTCTTCGAACATCTGCTAATGAAGTTTCCCACTAGCTAGGTCTTTTCTTTAAATATAGCCTGCTATATTGCTCCTAATTTTGGCTAGCTTGAAAATCTGGGTAGAGGCTCTTTCAAATACCTATAAAACAGGCCTTATTCGAGTCGAAGGTGCTTGTGCGCAGGGGCAAACAAGACAAGGCAGCAGAGATCACGGCCCTGGAAACCCAAGTCCTCAAACTAGAATGCCAACAGCCCAGCTGCCGTGGTCCTGGGTATATGCAACATCTTTCAGCTGTCAGGGGCCAAATACGGGGCCTTGACATTGATGACGTCCACCAATGCTGGCAGGTGAGCATGAGAAACAATTATGAGCATGGCAATAGTACCTTTATTGACTCTCGCTCCATGACACCATATCTAGCATCATCCCGTAGTTTATATATGCAGAAGGCCGACATCTCTCCTGGACCCAAGGCATCCTACGGACTTTTGCGTCCTTCTACCAAGACCTTTATGTCCAACAACCCGCCCCCAAGAGATTGAACATCCCCTATTGATATACCACTTTTTGCTATCCCACCCTACCTCACTCGAGAGTTAGACAAACCCATCAATAAGGCGGAGATCGCAACTGCCCTCGCTGACATGCCTCCTGGCAAAACGCCCAGGCCTAATGGCTTCTCCCAGAAGTATTACCAAAGGTTCGGCACTGTATTACTTCTCTTCCTGCTTAGATTTTAAACCTAAGTGACTGAACGGGCACATTCCCTCCTGAATTAGTCCTTGCCTCAATAGTTGTCATTTTTGAGATGGGGCAATCTCCTGAGAGATGTTCCTCATATAAATCTATCTCACTGATTAACACTGAAATCAAGTTATACTCCAAGATCCTAGCCAACTGCCTACAACCCGCCCTGCCTTACCTGTTTCATCAGGATCAATGTGGCTTTACAACCTGGCCCAGTACCAGACTCTGGATCCAGAGGGTCTAAATGGCACTCTCCTGGCTGGGCACGTCCCACCCCCGCAGTCGCGTTGCTTATTGTGGACTTTGAGAAGGCTTTTGACACATTGGATTGGTCCTACCTTGACGCTGTTCTCAAACATGCCGGCTTAGAGGGCTATATGAGACCCCTCATTAGGGCCCTCTACTCCCAACCCTATGCCCAAGTCCAGATTAATGGCTCTTTGTCTGATCGCTTCCCTATCCGACAAGTTACGCACCACTACTGTCCCTAATATTGCTTGCCCTTGTGATTGAGCCACTTGCAAGGCTCATTTGCTGTGACGCCCAACTTTGTGAATGGTTATGGGACGGGGTGCCTAAGGACAGGATCGCTCGCTACACTTGATGACGTTCTGTTATTCTTGGCTGATCACCCCACTTGAGGGTCCTGTGGTTTGGAGCTCCTCACTTAGTTCGCTGAGGCCCCCAGCCTTCATGTGAGCACTTCAAAATCTCTGCTGGTCCCAATCGGAGATGCCGCTCATACCCATCTCTGGAGATCAGACATTCCTGTGTGGCACCTTTTCTTTACTTATTTGTTATGGGTGGTATTGCCCTCTTCAAAATGATGGTGTTCCCCCACTTTCTCTACATATTCCAACATTTCCCTCTCCTGATCCCTCTGAGTTGGTTTTGTGCCCTTAATTCCACCCTCCACTCATTCTTCTGGTTGTGTGGTCTCTCTCAAATCGCATTTTCAAATGGTTGACAAGTCTCCTATGATGGCAACCTGGGGATGGTAGACCTGCAGTGATACTACCTGGCCTCCCAGCTGATCGTGATTAATGACTGGTTCTGCAGCGGGTGGAATGACCTGACATACTATGGGGACCTCATATCTTTAATCTTTGATTGCATCCTGGACCTGCTATACGGCACTCCCTTTCCTTGCACTCTACCTGACATCACTAGTGTGGTTTCGCTTTGTTAGAGTTCAGCTCTGCGATTCATACGTTGGAACAGTGAACTGAAGGGGATGACTCCCCTGCGGAGGGGTCAATGGCTTCATCTCACAGCTGGCTTAGAGAGCTTCCACAAATGGGACATGATCTGCATCACAGTCCTTGAGGATGTTTGGGCTGGGAAACATATCTTGCGCTCGAAGAACTATATGGTCGCTTTGAGCTACATTGGACCCAATTTCATATATACCTGCAGTTAAGTCATGCACTTATGGCTAATATCCAGTTAGAAACAGAGGTGCCAGACTTTAGCCCCTTGGAGGCCAAATTGCAGATGGGCCACATAGGCAATGGCACAATCTCTCAGGTTTACCGTTCACTCATTGCAAACGCTCTGCATGATCTTGACAAACTCCAGATCCGGTGGAAGGGATGGGTTGGCCAACTTGATGAACTGGATTGGAGGGAGGCCCAAATGGCCCTGCGCCCGTTGGCCACTTGTCTTAGATTGATCCAACTGAATTATCTGTATACAATTTACCTTATCCTGACATTCCTACACCAGGCTGGTAAGTTCCCTCACTCAACCTGCTTCCATGTCTGGGCTTGCCCGGTCATTCCGCCTATTGGTAGCATGTGCGCAGCAAGCTCTGTGAGGTCCTGGAGAGAGATCTTGATTTGACTCCTAGGGTGGCTCTGTTGCAGATGGTAGAGAAACTAGGGAGCTCTCGGGCTGACTGCACGTTCCTGGGTGTAGCCATGTGGCTGACTAAAAGAGATATCGCTCGGCAGTGGATTCCCCCTAGCTCCCCATCCCTGGTGAAATGGAGAGAGGGTCTGTACTGGTGTGCTCAACTTAAAAAATCTGTTCACATTGCATACGGATGCCCACAGAAATATGACAAGATATGGGGGGATGGGGAATATACCATGGACTGGAGATATGACTTGTTAGAAGCATGTTACAATGTGACTGTGAAATGTATATGTAAATGTACTTTATTTATTTAAAACAGGTAGTATTCAAGATATGAATAATCCTTTTCCCTCAATTTATAGGTAACTAACTGTTCTGCTTTACTTCAGACTGAGAGGGAACAAACTGAAAGGATTGCAAAGAATGCAGCACTCTTAGTCTGAGTAATGAATTTATTAAGGCACTTCCCAAATTACACGAAGATTATAATGTGAGCAACACATGTGCAACTATCAAAATAATCACAGCAGTAGAATAATAATGATCAAAGAAAATGCAATACATGAACAATTAAAAAATCTTTTAAAAAATAATATATATATATATATATATATATATATATATATATATATATATATATATATATAGTGACTACATATTCATGTATGCACATCACAAAGCTAAATATAAGAATTAAAAATGCATCACCATGGGGCTTGACTCAGACATCATCCCTTGTCTGCCAAATTCAGGTTGTGGAACCCTGACAACCGCAACAAGAGAGAACTACCCTGATGGGATTACTCTCTGGGCAATGTGTCCATTCCCGAGATTAGTTCATTCTCCTCACCTTATATACTTTAAACAAACTTAAGAGGAAGGTTGTAGAAACCTCCCTCCCTTTGAGGAAGTTGTGAAATTCAAACACTGGCTGAACCAGGTCAGTGTTGAAAAAACACACCCGAGACTGGCCAGATCGCACAGTTTATTTCCAAGACCGAGCTGTACCCTGCTCTACCATAAACATTCCCAACCTGGTATATCTTTATCTACATTTCTCTCCCATGTTGTGTCCCCTTTCCTAGTCAGAAAAAGCGAAAACATGATAACAAGCTGTGCGCTTAAAAATACTTGCACCATCAAGATGATAGCATTTGAAGCTAAACTAAGCACAAAATGGAGTCAGTGGTCAAGATGGAACCGGTGGTTAAATACAGATAGCATTACACTCCACCCTTTGACCAGTGACACTTATGACATACTGGTCTAAAATTAACTTTTTGGGGTTTAAACATTGTGAGCAGATTAGGTAAGCATTGTACACAGCAACATAGCATTATTATAATACAAATCACTACAAGTATCCTGCCTAAAATATTGCATAATTACCCCAAATCAGGCAACCAATTGAATAACCAGTCCCACCACCCTTTGTGCACATCTTGTTTTACTCCTTTCACCAGTTCATGTAAAGTGTCAAAATGGGACGGAGTAGATTTCGAGTGGTCTGATAGATTAACACAACGTAGGCCTTCAAATTCTGAACAACCATGATCGTGCTTTAACAGTAAATAATAAATAGCGGCCTTGGTCTGCAATGCAGCTTTTCTAGTACCTCTTATATCTAGCAATAACTCAGTGTAGGAGGCTGGCCTGGCTTGTAGTGGGTACCAGAGGTACTTACACCTTGTGCCAGGTCCAGTTATCCTTTATTAGTGTAGAAGAGGTGTTTCTAGCAGCTAAGACTGATAGAAGGTAGCTATGGCAAAGCAGCTTAGGCTGAACTAGGAGACATGTAAAGCTCCTACTATACCACTGGTGTCATATGCACAATATTATAAGAAAATACAATACACAGAAGTACTAAAAATAAAGGTACTTTGACAATATGCCAAAAGTATCTCAGTGAGTACCCTCAGTATGAGGATATGTTATATACACAAGATATATGTACACAAACCAAAATTATGCAGGTAATAGCAGGAAAAGTAATGCAAGCAATGTAAAGTTACAGTAGATTGCAATAGGAGCACAAAGGTATGGGGGCAACACAAACCATATACTCCAAAAGTGGAATGCGAACCACGAATGGACCCCAAACCTATGTGAGCTTGTAGAGGGTCGCTGGGACTGTAAGAAAACAGTGAGGGTTAGAAACATTGCCCACCCCAAGACCCTGAAAGGTAGGTGTAAAGTGCACCTACTACCCCCAGAGAGCACAGAAGTCGTGATAGGGGGATTCTGCAGGAAGAACAAACACCAGCAATGCAACAACAGTGGATTTCTGGACCTGAGTACCTGTAAAACAAGGGGACCAAGTCCAATAGTCGCGATAGTGTCGAGAGTGGGCAGGAGCCCAGGAAATGCCAGCTGAGGGTGCAAGGAAGCTGCCACCTGTTGGAAGAAGCTTGGAGTTCTGCAAGAAAGAAGAGGACTAGGAACTTCTCCTTTGAAGGATGGATGTCCCACGTCGCGATGAAGCTTGCAGAGGTGTTCCCACGCAGAAAGACCGCAAACAAGCCTTGCTAGCTGCAAGAGTTGTGGTAGAGGTTTTTGGGTGCTGCTGTGGCCCAGGAGGGACCAGGAGGTCGCCACGTGGAGGAGGAGACAGAGGGGGCGCCCAGCAAGTCAGGGAGCCCTCACAGAAGCAGGCAGCACCCGCAGAAGTACCTGAACAGGCACTTAGAAGAAAAGTGAACCGGAGTCCACCCGAAGTCACAAAAGGGAGTCCCACGACGCCGGAGGACAACTCGGAAGGTTGTGCACTGCAGGTTAGAGTGTCAGGACCCAGGCTTGGCTGTGCACAAAGGAAATCCTGGAAGAGTGCACAGGAGCCGGAGCAGCTGCAAATCACGCGGTACCCAGCAATGCAGTCTAGCGTGGGGAGGCAAGGACTTATCTCCACCAAACTTGGACTGAAGAGTCACTGGACTATGGGAGTCACTTGAACAGAGTTGCTGAGTTCCAGGGACCACGCTCGTCGTGCTGAGAGGGGACCCATAGGACCAGTGATGCAGTCTTTTGGTGCCTGCGGTTGCAGGGGGAAGATTCCGTCGACCCACAGGAGATTTCTTCAGAGCTCCTGGTGCAGAGAGGAGGCAGGCTACCCCCAGAGCATGCACCACCTGGAAACAGTCGAGAAAGCCAGCAGGATGAAGCGATACAAGGTTGCTAGTAGTCGTCTTGCTACTTTGTTGTGGTTTTGCAGGCGTCCTGAGCAGTCAGCGGTCGATCCTTTGGCAGAAGGTGAAGAGGGAGATGCAGAGGAACTCTGGTGAGCTTTTACATTCGTTATCTGGTGAGATCCCCAAAGCAGAGACCCTAAATAGCCAGAAAAGGAGGTTTGGCTACCTAGGAAGGAGGATTGGCTACCAAGAGAGGTAAGAGCCTATCAGAAGGAGCCTCTGACGTCACCTGCTGGCACTGGCCACTCAGAGCAGTCCAGTGTGCCACAAACACCTCTGTTTCCAAGATGGCAGAGGTCTGGGACACACTGGAGGAGCTCTGGGCACCTCCCCTGGGAGGTGCAGGTCAGGGGAGTGGTCACTCCCCTTTCCTTTGTCCAGTTTTGTGCCAGAGCAGGGCTGGGGGATCCCTGAACCGGTGTAGACTGGCTTATGCAGAGAAGGGCACCATCTGTGCCCATCAAAGCATTTCCAGAGGCTGAGGGAGGCTACTCCTCCCCAGCCCTCACACCTATTTCCAAAGGGAGAGGGTGTTACACCCTCTCTCAGAGGAAGTCCTTTTTTCTGCCTTCCTGGGCCAGGGCTGCCTGGACCCCAGGAGGGCAGAAACCTGTCTGAGGGGTTGGCAGCAGCAGCAGCTGCAGTGGAGACCCCGGAAAGGCAGTTTGGCAGTACCCGGGTTCTGTGCTAGAGACCCGGGGGATTATGGAATTGTCCCCCAAATGCCAGAATGGCATTGGGGTGACAATTCCATGATCTTAGACATGTTACATGGCCATGTTCGGAGTTACCATTGTGGCACTGTACATAGGTAGTGACCTATGTACAGTGTACGCGTGTAATGGTGTCCCCGCACTCACAAAGTCCGGGGAATTTGCCCTGAACGATGTGGGGGCACCTTGGCTAGTGCCAGGGTGCCCACACACTAAGTAACTTTGCACCCAACCTTCACTAGGTGAAGGTTAGACATATAGGTGACTTATAAGTTACTAAGTGCAGTGGTAAATGGCTGTGAAATAACGTGGACGCTATTTCACTCAGGCTGCACTGGCAGGCCTGTGTAAGAATTGTCAGAGCTCCCTATGGATGGCAAAAGAAATGCTGCAGCCCATAGGGATCTCCTGGAACCCCAATACCCTGGGTACCTCAGTGTCATATACTTGGGAATTATATGGGTGTACCAGTATGCCAATGTGAATTGGTAAATTTAGTCACTAGCCTGTTAGTGACAAATTTGGAAAGCAGAGAGAGCATAACCACTGAGGTTCTGGTTAGCAGAGCCTCAGTGAGACAGTTAGGCATCACACAGGGAACACATACAGGGCACATACTTATGAGCACTGGGGCCTTGCCTGGCAGGGTCCCAGTGACACATAGACTAAAACAACATATATACAGTGAAATATTGGGGTTACATGCCAGGCAAGATGGTACTTTCCTACACTCAGCTAAAGCAATGGAAGTATGATTGAGGTTCTTCACCATTAGACATGCTAACTTGTTAATAACTCGAGTATTAGAAATAGCTAATCATGGAACTCCTCCAATAGAAAGACTTAAGCTCATATATTCTGATTTTGATACTAATTGAATTTCAGACTCACAATCCTTGCTTAATTGAACTGTTTCTCTTGGATAGCGAGTATGTACAGAATGAAATGGAAACATCATGAGTCCTACTCGTGTAAAGGTACACGGTCTACAAGTTATATCAGCAGGAAGTGTATGTAAAAGTGGTATTTCCACACGAAAATAACCATCCTAAAGGTAGTTTGACATGTTTGATGTGACTAGTAGCAGTCACAAAGTGAAGACAAGACATGTCATTATCCATTCATTTGCAATGTTTATCGGTTTGGTAGTAACATAGAGTTTGTTGTTCTCACAGGATCTCTTGAGGAGACCCCATTATTGCCTCTAGGCGCAGTTGAGCACATTTTCCGATTTTGAGAGAGTTACAGGTCAGGTGGTAGCATACATTGCCTGTGGTAATATTGTAAGTAATCACTTGGGTCAAGTTATCACACTTTTCTTCCATTACTTCTTGGCAAGGTCTACAGTACTAAGAAGAACTAAAATGAGATAACACATCACTTATGTATGTCTCCATCTTTGTTACTGACATTGAAAATTTCCAGTAAAACTTTTGCAGGCGTCGGAATGGCCACCAGACAGGCGAAATAACATCCACCGTACTTTGCATGGAAGCCATACAGAAGTCCAACCTGTTGAGTATGACTCATGCCAGATGTGTCCAAACATTTTCGGTCAAGTGCAGTAAAGGTGTTGATCAGTGTGGGCGATCAATCATTTTGGAGCTAGGGTCTTTCACTTCCTCCGACACCAGACGCCCGAAGGTAGACCTTGTAGCACAGCTAGCACACAGACACCTCGTAGTATGATGTGTAAAAGAGACAAGTGTGATCATTCTTGCAAACAACATTTGGTTAGCTGGTATATACTTCCACTTTTCTCTTCCTGGTTTCATCACTACCAAGATGCTGTCATTGCCCTTTGCGATGATTTCTGCTGGTTCAGGAGGATGATTTGGGGATTTAACCACACTTTAGCACCAGGGTTTCTGTCAGTTGAGTCAAAACCTCCCTTCCCATATACTGTAAGAAGGGCTGGAGTCCCCTTTTTCATTATTCCTCCATACACTGGGATAATCACAATCTGTGCAATTCTGTCTCCAGGTTGTATTATCAAGTCATTGTCTCCACTATTCAGGAGAATAGTTTTGATTTCTCCTTGGTAGTCTGCATCGATCACTCACCCAAGATCTGAATACCTTTGAGTGCCAACCCAAATCTGGGAGCTATCAATCGGAAATGCTCTGGGGGAATCTGTATTCCAACACCTATTTCACAGAGTGCCATGTCTATTTGTTTCAAGGTGTAAGCTTTTAAGGCATGTAGATCAAGACCTGCAGATTCTTATGTGGCTCAGAAAGGAGCTAAGGCTCTTGGTTTAATTTCCCAGGACATGATGGTGTTGATTGCTACATGAGGTTGTATCTGTAATGCTGAGGTTAACATCCACCTCAGCGGAGTCTCTGCATTTGTCGGTGGTCGGTTATTCAAAATTTGAAGGGCCTCATTTAAATGCTCTCTCCAGTTTTTCAAAGATCCATCTGATAGTTTTCGTAACTGGGCTTTCAGCAAGCCGTTCATTCTCTCAATTAGTCCTGCAGCTTGTGGATAATACAGAATGTGATAAATCCACTCAATATTGTGTTGTAAACAATAGTTTTGTACCAATTTTCCTTTGAATTATGACTCGTTGTCATTCTGGACTTGGAGTGGGACTCCATAATATAACATTAACTAGTCCAGAGTCTTTTCTTTTTC